>NW_027507758.1:170106004-170658504 GCF_037356315.1 Lithobates pipiens
TAGATTGAAAATAGTAAGAGGCCCAATATTTAAAGTGTTACTAAACTGCAGGTGACTGCAGGACCCTGCAGTCACTATATCTGGTCTCCCACAGTACACAGAACATGGAAATGCAAGTATTTTAGTAAATATAAACTGCTAAATACATGTTCCCATCAGCAGTCTTCTGACTTCTATCAGTGTCTGGTTAAACCTGGTAGGAGAAGTTGCATTCTACTCTGATTGTTCTATGAGTCTGCATGACCCCTGACCCTCTGCCTGGACAGGGCAGATTGGCCCTGTGCTGATCACATGCACTCTCCGAAGAAAGAAAAAAAAACTCTCTAGCAGTACACACCAAACTGAGCATGTGCAGAGTGCCCCCAAGGCTCTGTTCTATCAGAAGATGGTTTAGGGACTGTGGAAAAAGAGGTTAAGAGAAGACAGGATCAAACAGCCTTTTTACATAATGCAGATGATTAACACTTTAGGTTCCACTGTGAGTATAACAAGCATGCTTTACTGCATATACAATCAGATTTTTCTGTTGTGGGTTTATAAACACTTTAAAGCCTAAACTTTTTTTTTTTTTTTTTTAAATCATATGCTAGGAAGCTGAACTCTTGTACTCCACCTGTGAATTTTCTTCTTCCAAGGCCTCACTCCAACTCTCGTGACTCCCAGACTGGGTCCCTAGAACATCCTGTGCCATGAATTTGAAATTCAATATTGGAATCACGATCGCTAGGGAAGGAGCCTAAGCACATATAAATATTTATCTCCAATACATGTTCCTGTACATAATGTTCTAAGTGCCCATTTGAGGTGGTCACGCTTTGAATAGGTGAATGAGTCCAACAAGGGGTGGTCTAGTGCAACAGTTCACATTTTTAGCAGCAATTTGTTTCTTTAAGTGGGGAGACCTAGAACCAAAAACTATCTGGGAGATGCTGGCCATAGTGCAGCAGATAGGTGGAGGCCAAGGCGCATGCGTGGGCACAATTCCAGGGACAACCTTCCTGGCAGGCATGTCTGTGCCATTGAATGCGTGCCACTTGGCATTGGCACCAAAAGCCATATATAAGGATGACAGATGCATTAGGGCCTTACCTGTCTGATCTGCAGCTTTCACTTGTATCCTGCTTCTGTATCTGTCCTTGATCTGATTCTGACTCGGCTTCCTGACCATCCTGATATTCTCCAACCCTGACCCCAGCTTGCCTTGACCTCAGTCTCATCTTTATCTGCTTGATTCTCTGTTGCCAACCCTCTGCATGAATTTTGACCATTCTCTGCTCGATGTCTCTGATGTACCAGATCTTCCGTGTTTGTTTGACTTGTTTGACTCTGCGCCAGTCTCAACAGCTTCCACAGCCTCCACGCACCTGCATCCACAGTACACCTGCATCTGCAAAGTGCCTGCATCCGCAGCCAATCAGCAGTAGCCACTATTGCTGCAATCTACCTTTCCCGCTTACTGGGCAATGGGGAACATTGCAGGCACTCCTATCCCACCGTGCTCTTGCGGCCTCTGTGGCAACCTCAGTGGTCCTTGAACCAGATCTTTAATATAGGCCTGCCTCTGCTTGTTAGGTTCTGCTCTAAGGTACATGACAGTATCAGACAACCGTGACTGCACCTGCAAGGGGACCCTCTCTCATGGATGAGATTTGCCAACACCTCTCGACCCTTACACAGGCCGTCAAGTACAGGAGGGCTATACACATCTAGAGGAATGGATGCAGTCCTTAACTTCTTCAACCAGCCCCCCGCCAGTTTCAGCCATAGCCCAGACGGCTCCTACACCTACAGTGTTGATTGGGGGATCGAAGCAAGTTCCGGGCCTTCTAAATGGCAGGCCAGCTATACTTTGCTTTCCAACCCCAGACCTTTTCTTTGGAGGCTACTAGGGTTGGGTTTATCATTGCTCTCCACTACGGTGAACCCCAGTATTGGGCCCACCAGCTACTGGAGAAAAACAGTAGCTGGAGATGTCAGCTTTCTTTGATGCAATGGCACACATGGTACGAGGACCCTCAGAGGACCGCAATGGGCGATGCGGCCCTCCATACACTCCAGCAGGGCCATCAAGTGGCCAAGGACTATGTGAAAGATTTCCGGAGTTGGAGTGCGAATACACCCTTCACATTTTTGTAAATATTTTATTATAGCTTTTCATGTGACAAGACTGAAGAAATTATACTTTGCTACAATGTAAAGTAGTAAGTGTGCAGTTTGTATAACAGTGTAAATTTGCTGTCCCCTCAAAATAACCCAGCACACAGCCTATAGAATGTCAAACTGCTGTGCAGTCCCAAATTTTGTAAATTCAGACAAAGTCTCAAATCCTCCGTAAGCTTACATAACTAGAAAGACCAAAAACGATCAACAGAATTCAATAGTCAAGCAAAAAGGCAAAACAATTTAATATAATCTTGGCACCCAAAGAGCTGTGAGATGCACTGTTTTCTTGGCTATAGAATACTGGTAAAGAAGTAGACTTTCCTCCACAGGGATACAAGATTTATGGTATCAAAGAAGTGCTCTCTTGGAGGGGTGGTGGCAAAGTTAACTATTACTGGATTCCACCAGATCGCTGCAGTACAGTTGTGCCCATAAGTTTACATACCCTGGCAGAATTTTTGATTTCTTGGCCATTTTTAAGAGAATATGAATGATAAAACAAAAAATTTGCTTTCACTCATGGTTAGTGTTTGGCTGAAGCCATTTATTATCAATCAACTGTGTTTACTCTTTTTAAATCATGATGGCAACAGAAACTACCCAAATTACTATGATCAAAACTTTACATACCCCAGTTCTTAATACTGTGTATTGCCCCCTTTAACATCAATGACAGCTTGAAATCTTTTGTGGTATTTGTGGATGAGTCTATTTATCTTCTCAGATGGTAAAGCTGCCCATTCCTCTTGGCAAAAAGCCTCCAGTTCCTGTAAATTCTTGGGCTGTCTTGCATGAACTGCACGTTTGAGATTTCCGCAGAGTGGGTCAATGATATTGAGGTCAGGAGACAGATGGCCACTCCAGAACCTTTGCTTTATTCTGCTGTAGCCAATGACAGGTCGACTTGGCCTTGTGTTTTGGATCATTGTCGTGTTGGAATGTCCAAGTACGTCCCATGCGCAGCTTCCTGGCTGATGAATGCAAATGTTCCTCCAGTATTTTTGGATAGCATACTGAAATCATCTTGCCAACAATTTTGACCAAATTTCCAGTGCCTTTGTAGTTCACACATCCCCAAAACATCAACGATCCACCTCCGTACCTTTCATCGTAGACCTTGTTGACTCCTCTCCAAATGTAGGATTTATGGTTGTGGCCAAAAAGCTAAATTTTGGTCTCATCACTCCAAATTACTTTGTACCGGAAGGTTTGAGGCTTGTCTCTGTGCTGTTTGGCGTATTATAAACGGGATACTTTATGGCAATTGCGTGGTAATGGCTTTCTTCTGGTGACTTGACCATGCAGCCCAACTTCTTCAAGTGCCTCCTTATTGTGCATCTTGAAACACCCCCACCACATGTTTTCAGAGAGTCCTGTATTTCACCTGAAGTTATTTGTGGGTTTTTCTTTGAATCCCTAACAATTTTCCTGGCAGTTGTGGCTGAAATTTTAGTTGGGCTACCTGACCGTGGTTTGGTTTCAGTAGAACCCCTTATTTTCCACTTCTAGTTTCTGTTGCCATTATAGTAAACACAATTTCAGCCAAACACTAACCATGAATAAAAGAAATGTTTTTGTGATATCATTTATATTCTCTGAAAAATGGCCAGTAATCATAAATTCTGCCAGGGTTTGTAAAATTATGAGCTCATCTGTATATGACAGCCACAGGCCAACTGTCTGGGAAGGATGCAGCGTGATAGCCCTGAAAATGAAATCTACATGCCCCTTCTTGTCCAGAACCTCTCCCTATTACACCTGCATTTTCCCTACACAGTGGATCTCTTTCCCTTCCTTCTTCCTCACTGTGGGTGTGCTAAATAACACCGGCCCCCTATATTTATAATGTCCTGTATCAAGATTGCCGCCCAAATCCCATGGGACTTTGGCATCCAACAGGATCACCGTTCTCTTTAAGATGGCCACCTGGAGCCCAAGCGAGCAAACATTTTCCCCCAATTGCACACCTACCAACCTGATGAGTTGGATCAAGTTAGAGAAAGCACCACAGCCTGCACTTGTCTACATGTGTGTCAGCTACTAATGTTTAATTCTACCGTATTCCATTTCATAAATTTAGTCTTAATTGATTTTGAAAAACCCTGACAGCTGCCTTATTTACCACTTATATGGACTGAACTCCCAAACATTAGGCCTAAAGAAACTCTGAGAGGCTGGCTGGTAGGATTGTGGACTGAGTATATGTGTCACCTAGTTTTCTCACATGCATAAGGCATGGGGCTGCAGAGATTTATGTGAAGAAAAGAAATTTGACGTTTACTCAGAAGCTTAATAAGTCTTGTTCTGGATTCTGGAGCCAGAGGATCTGTAGAACTAGAATGGGATAAAGCCTACATTCCTAGGTCCACATCTTACCTTGTGGCCAGACACCAGTATTAATCTCAGCTGTCAACAAACATTTATTTATGTGAACTGACTGATGTTCAGGGCTCTCTCTTACTTTATTTGTGTTGGAGCCTGCTGCTGGGAGGAAAAGTGCTTACAGAACTATTTAACCACTTGCCGACCAGCTGCCGTCATTATACGGCAGCTGGTCGTGAACCGTCGCAGCTGTACGTTGGTCCCTTTAAGCGGGATAGCAGGCGCATGCCCGCTGCACAGTGAGGGGTACTGGTGCTTGTGACCGGCAGTTGCAATGACCATTGCCCACGAGCGTGTGAGTTCCTGCGAGCTAGGATCCACGATCTCTCATCTCCCAAAGTTAGAACACACACATAGTTAACCCCTTGATCGCCCCCTAGTGTTAACCCCTTCCCTGTCGGTGACATTTATACAGTAATCAGTGCATTTTTATAGCACTGATCGCTGTATAATTGTCAGTCAACCAAAAAATGTGTCAAAAGTGTCTGATGTGTCCGCAGATCGCCGCCATTACTATTAAAAAAAAAATAATAATAAAAATGCCATAAATCTATCCCCTATTTTGTAGACGCTATAACTTTCTTTTTTGTACATCACGGAGCACAGAGCCACAGTATTTACTGATGGGTTATATAGGCACCATTAGGTGATGGACACTGGCACATCCTAGACAGGAAGTTTAGCCCCCTATATAACCCCTCCCCTTACTGGGAGTACCTTAGTTTTTTTGCCAGTGTCTTAGGAGTTGGTCACGAGTGAAGACGTGCTCAGCTCCGCATTCAAAGTGCCTTTAGCACTTTAGAATGGTACCCGGGCCTTGTGTCTGATGAAACAAGGTTTTACCTGTAACGCGTCTCTTTTTAGAGAGCTGTAAACCGGGATCCAGTATTTGTTTTTTGAAGGCATATTTCTGGTGGGGTGCTTTACAGGCCCAGGGCTGTGGATCCCCTGTTTTAAAAAAAGGGGGCCCAGTCCCTGAAGGTTTTCTAAACGGACCCCACCGTGAGAGGTAAAGATTGGGTCTGTTATCACAGAACCCTGCGGCTGGATAAGTTAAGCAAGATTCCTAAGGAATTTTTCTAATTTTTGTGGGTTTTCTCCTTTAAGTAAATGTTGTCATGCCTAAAGTCGCCACCCGAGGCTGTCAAGAGCACGTACCTTTCCATGCTTGTCAGTCTTGTCTCTGTGTACGAACTGCATGCTCCTCTGAGCCCATGCTCCAGGTAGGATGTGGGAAGGGTTTTTTTTTTTCAGGAATGTCCCCACACAGCTTTCTTCAGGCTAGAGGCCATAGGGCAGTTGGCATTATGCCGCACTGCCTCCCACCACCACTACCATTACGGCGGCTCTTCATCCACCAGCCCTCCTCTCTCCTCCATCCCAGCCTCCCCTCCATGTGCAATCCGATCAGGATTGGAGCCCTCGGCTTGCGTGGGAAAATCGGTCTTTTTTGAAAAAGACGAGGTTGGGGTGGAAGGGGTGGTAGGAGGAGGGGGTGGAGCATTAGCGCAACAAGGCTATAAAGTGCACTCTTTTGCAGGTGCACACAGCTCAAGGAGGGACACAGAGCAGATGGATGGCATGTAAGTGCGGGTGACACAGGCATTCCCAGGCAACATTTACTGAGCCTTGATAGCAGAGGCAGTTGGACTATTTTGCTCAGAAGTGGTACATTTCTGGTAGTACCTCTGCATTTGCACTATGGGAAGAAGGGAGGTACAAATCCCCCGCAAAATAGGGGCTCAAAGGGATCTCCTCTGAGGACCCCCCTCTGCAGCACCATCTCCCCCTGAAAGACATAGGAAAGCTGGTCAGAGTAGTCAGGGGCTGCAACTGATTCTGGCATTTTAGCCTCTGTATATATTACAGGAGGAGGTTTTTTTCTCAACCATAAGTGGATCACAGGAAAGATTAATAGCCTTAATCGCATCTTCACAAAGTGGGAAAAAATGCATTAGGCCCCCATCTACTTCAAACAGAGGAACTCTGGGAAAGGGGAGATGAATCCCCCGCAGAGGACCAGGATGAGACTGATGACTACTCTTCTGAGGAATCAAGTGGGAAAGGACCCTCTTCAGCTTCACAGGCTGAGAAATTGCTGGTGCAAACGCTTACTGAAATGGTCCGCTTCACATTTAAGTTACCCGTAACTGAGTCGGTTGAAAAACCCACATCTTGTTTGGGTTCACTGAAGCCTCTTCAAGCTGTGCATGATTTTCCTGTTAATTACTTTCTGGAAAAGCTTATTTATTCTGAGTGGGATCACCCAGATAAACATTTTTTCCCTCTTAAAAAGTTTTCAACACTTTATCCTATGGAGGAAAAATTCACAAAGATGTGGGTTATACTGGCAATTGACACCGCTATATTCTCTGTGAATAAAAGTCTGACTTGTCCTGTTGACAACGCTCAAATGCTTAGGGATCCAACTGATAAAAAAAAATTGGAATGCCTGTTAAAAAAACATTTTTCATTGGCAGGTTCAGTAGCTCAACCTGTAGTGGCAGCAATTGGGGTATGTCAATCCTTGAGAGACCACTTGAAGCAGGTGCTCAAGGTTTTCCCTGAACAGCAGGCCCGGGAGTTAGTCAACCTTGTGTTTTGCCGTTTACGAAATTAGAAATTCAATCCTTCAGACCTCTCGCCTTACGCTTAGGTTGGTGCATATGCATAGAATCTTATGGATGAAAAATTGGTCAGCCGAAACGCCATGCAAAAAGCTCCTGGCTGGTTTTCCTTTCCGTGGTGTAAGACTATTTGGGGATGATTTGGACAATTATATCTAAAAAATATCAAGTGGGAAAGGTACCCTTTTGCCAGTTAAGAAAAGGAGTAAATGTCCCTCATTTAAACGGGCTCTTTCGCCAGTGCCAGAAGCATCATCCTCCAGGCAGTCGCGACAGGCTCCTCCTTCAGCTTCAAGAGGTAAAACTCAGAGTCAACCCCAGGGAAAAAAGAAGTCCTGGGGGAGGAAATCTACAAGACAGAACGCTAAAGCCTCTTTATGAAGGGGCATCCCACTTGTTCAAGTGGGGGGAAGACTGCTACAGTTCTCAAGGGTCTGGCAGGAGGATTTTTGGGACAGATAGGTGGTCTCCACAATAATTCTAGGTTACAAACTAGAGTTCTGAGAATTCCCATATCCTCCTTTCCTCAAATCAAATGTTCCCAATGATCCAGAGAAAAAGAAGTCTCTCTTTCAATTGTTGGAGCGACTTTTGTCGCAAAATGTAATCATGGTGGTTCCCATGCAAGAGCAGGGATTGGGGTTTTATTCAAACCTGTGCCAAAGCCAAATGAAGATGTAAGACCCATCCTAGGTCTCAAGGATCACAACCAGTTCCTAAAAATTTGATCTTTTCGCATGGAATCAATCAGATCAGTAGATCCTACAAGGAGGAAAACTTCTGGCATCAAAAGACATCAAGGATGGATACCTGCATGTACCTATTTTCCCCCCTCATAACGAAATATCTGTGTTTTGAAGTGGAAAAATTAAATTTTCGGTTTGTAGCTCTGCCTTTCGGTCTAGCTACTGAACCTCGGGTGTTTACAAAGGTCCTGGCTCCTCCTCTGGCCAGATTAAGGGCCCAGGGTATAACGGGTATAGCATACCTAGATGACCTGCTCTTAATAGACCGGTTGGTAGCTCGCTTAGACCAAAGCTTGGTCACCACAGTCAACTACCTGGAATACCTAGGTTGGGTCCTCAACCTAGAAAAGTATGCTTTAAAACCAGTAAAAAGACTAGAGTATTTGGATCTGGTCATAGATATAACCCAGAAGAGGGTTTTTTTACCCCAGGAAAAAAATCAGTGCCATAAAGGAGCTGGTTCAGGTAGTCAGGGCAAAGAAGGGTCCTTCTATTCGCCTTTGTATGAGGTTGTTGGGAAAGATGGTGGCTTCATTCGAAGCGGTTCCCTATGCTCAGTTTCATTTGAGATTGCTGCAAAACAGTATCCTGTCTGCCTGGAACAAGAAAGTCCAGGCGCTAGATTTTTCCAATGCGCTTGTCACTAATAATGTGTCAGAACCTCAGTTGGTAACCGAGAATCAGCGGAAAGGGAAATCCTTTTTACCAGTTACCTGGAAGGTGGTAACAACAGATGCCAGCCTTTTGGGTTGGGGAGCAGTTCTGAAAGAGATGACTGTCCAAGGGAAATTGTCAGGGAAGACGGGCTTTCCATGTAAGATCCCGGCGTGCACGCATGGGTACTAGCATTTTAAGACACACACCTGTCACTAATACTGAAGTCAGGCGGGCTATTTAAACAGGGCTCCTACAGAGGTTCATTGCTGTTTGGTCTGCAGCTTCTGTGTTGTATCCTGTTTCCTGTGTGACCTCTGAATCTGATCCAGCTTGTCGTTACCTGTGATTGCCTGCTGCCTGTTCTGATCCCGGCTTCCCTTTGACTCTGATCCTGCCTGCTGATTCTGTCTGCTGATCTTCTGGTACTACTTGGCTTGTGACCTGACCTCTCTTCTGCCTACCGTCTATGCCTGCTCTGCCTGTGCCTACCGACCCGGCCTGTCTGACCCTGCATCTCGTTCATCCAGCCTGCTTCAGCTCCCAGTCCTGCAAACCAGCATCTAGTCCTGCTCGTGTGAGTTCATCCACTACCTGCCTGCTGATCACTGCTACTACAGGGACTATTGAACTGTTTACAGGCACTCATACCCCACCATGCTCCTGTGGCTGCTGTATCAATACCAGTGGTCCGCGAGCCGGAGTTGTACGAGAGGCCTTCCTCTGCACGTCAGGCTCACATCCCAAGTACGTAACAGAAATGGTCCAAAACCAAGAGGACCTTACCCATTAACATTCTAGAGATTCGTGCAGCGTACCTAGCCCTAAAGGCCTGAACATTCAGGTTGCAGGGTTGTCCTGTCAAGATCCAATCTGACAATGCCACAGCAGTGGCTTATATCAATCACCAAGGGGGCACCAGGAGTCGTGCAGCCTAGGGAGAGGTAAACCAGATCCTAATCTGGGCAGAAAAGCATGTGCAGTGCATATCAGCAATCTTAATTCCAGGGTTAGAGAACTTGCAGTCGCCAGCAGTTGTTCCCAGGGCAATGGTCTCTATTTACCCCGACATCTTTCTGGCTATATTTCAAAGATGGGGGATCCCAGATGTAGATCTGTTTGCGTCCAGGTTCAACAAGATCGACAACTTTGTGTCAAGAACAAGGGATCTACTTGCATGCGGGACAGATGCATTGGTGACTCTGTGGCATCAGTTCTCACTGATTTATGCATTCCCTCCTATTCTGCTGCTACCACAACTTCTTTGCAGGATCAAGCAGGAAAAGAAGTCTGTGCTTCTAGTGGCCCAGAAGATCTTGGTATGCAGAAATAGTGAAGATGGCGGTAGGGTCCCCATGGACCCTACCACAGCGTCTAGACCTGCTGTCGCAGGGACCAGTGTTCCATCCTACCTTACAAACACAAAATTTAACGGTTTGGCTATTGAAACCCACATTCTGAAGAGTCGAGGGCTTTCAGGTTAAGTAATTTCTACCTTGATTAATGCAAGGAAGCCAGCTTCCAGAGTCATTTATTATAGAGTCTGGAAGGCATATGTCTCCTGGTGTGAATCCAGGGGTTGGCATCCCAGAAAGTATGTCGTAGAGAGAATCCTTGCTTTTCTGCTGGCCTTGAGTACTATCAAGGGCCAAGTCTCGACCTTGTCGATATTGTTTCAATGTCCGATTCCTTCACATTCTTTGATCCGAATCTTTATACAGGGGGAAATGCGGCTTAAACCACCGATTAGAGCTCCCCTGAACCCCTGGGACTTGAATTTAGTTCTGTCGGCATTACATAAACAGCCTTTTGAGCCGGTACGACATATTCCCTTGGTCCTTTTGACAAGGAAGCTAATTTTTCTGGTAGCCATTTCTTCTGCAAGAAGGGTATCAGAATTGGCGGCTCTTTCTTGTAAAGAGCCATATTTAATTAGTCCTAAGGATAGAGTAATATTGCGTCATCCTAGCTTTCTACCGAAGGTGGTTTCAGGTTTTCATCTAAACCAGGATATTAAACTGCCTTAATTTTTTCCAGATCCCTGTTCTACTGAAGAAAAGTCACTACATTCTCTGGAGAATGGTCAAAACCTATTTGGAAGCGACTGCTCAGATTCGCAAAAGGATGTTTTGTTTGTGTTGCCTGAAGGTCCTAAAAAAAGGACAGGCAGCGTCAAAATCTACCATTGCTAAGTGGATTCGACAGGTAATTGTTCAAGCTTATGATTTGAAGAGTAAAGTTCCACCTTTTCAAATCAAAGCGCACTCCACCAGGCCTTTTAGTGCTTATGTATTGCAGATTGGGCAGTGCATCACCAGGCCTCCATGGCTCAAATCTGCAAGGCTGAAACTTGGTCTTCAGTCCATACATTCACCAGATTCTATCAGGTGGATATGAGAAGACATGAGGATATCGCCTTTGGGCGCAGTGTGCTGCAGGCAGGGGTACAAGGTCCTCAGGTCTGATTGCACCCTGCTTTTGTTGTGTCTCCCTCCCCTCAGATAGCATTGCTTTGGGCCATCCCATTAGTAAATACTGTGGGCCTGTGTCCCATGATGTACGAAAAAAAAAAATAGGATTTTTATAACAGCTTACCTGTAAAATCCTTTTCTTCGAATACATCATGGGACACAGCGGTCCCTTTCCTCATCTAATACACATGTATTGCTTTGCTACAAAACTGAGGTACTCCCAGTTAGGGGAGGGATATATAGGGGGCTAAACTTCCTGTCTAGTGTATGCCAGTGAGCATCACCTAGCGGTGCCTATATATAGTAAATACTTGTGGCTCTGTGTCCCGTGATGTACTCGAAGAAAGGGAGTTTACAGGTAAGCTGTTAAAAAAAAATTTGCGCAAACCAATCAGTATTCGCTTTTTTGTGATTTTTATTACCAAATATATGTAGAAGAATACATATCGGCCTAAACTGACAAAAAAATTTCCTTTTTAAAAAATAAAATAAAATTGTTGCTATTTATTACAGCAAAAAGTACAAAATATTGATTTTTTTTTTTCAAAATTGACGCTCTTTTTTTGTTTATATCGCAAAAAATAAAAACCGCACAGATGATCAAATACCACCAAAAGAAAGGTCCATTTGTGGGGAAAAAAGGTTGTCAATTTTGTGTGGGTACAGCATCACACAACCACACAATTGTCAGTTAAAGCGACGCAGTGGCGTTTCGCAAAAAATGGCCTGGTCAATGAGTTTCCGGGGCTGAAGTGGTTAAAAAGTGCTGCCTGTTTGTTTTAGGGAATGCTTTACAAAGCATTCTTTTTTAGTCAGGAACTGACCTGAGCTCATTTGGTGGCTTGGACTAGTAGATGTTTTGTTTATTTTATGATATGGAATCACTGTATAAAGCCCTCCTGCAATGAACCTGTATTTATTTGCTGTCTCACTAGTTGAGCCTGGCCCCCTAATACCAATAGCATATTTGTTGACTATAGAGGTGCTGAGGGACCACACCTGGGGGGTGAGAAATTGTCCAATTACTTTATGCAAAAGAAGGAAAACACCAAAAACATTGTAAGGAGTCCAAAAATTATTATAAATGAGAAGTTTGATTCTGTAAAAATAAACTGGCTAAAGTCACATGCTAGAAAGAAGAGCCTGAAGGAGCTACCTTTGTCTCTGTGTTGCTCTACTGTTGTCCAACAGTCAATATTATTGCTATGTGGTTGCTTCTGACCCAGAACTATACAGAGGCAGGGCTTTGCAGCATAGCAGTATTATGCAGGGATGGCACTGCTGACCTGGGGAACCAAGTGGGAAACCAAGGGAAAGTTTTCCAGGTGTGTGGGCCTAGCGACACCCATGGCCAGGTCTGTGACCTACAGTGTAGAGTCAAGGACTCATTCTGCTCTTCCCTCCTATAAGCTCTGACAGCACTGTGCAAAGAAGTACAGTCTTGATTTGATTAGTGTTCCAAAAGAATAAAATCAATAGTTTTTCAACAGAACATGCTGTCCTACATATGTAGCAGTTAGAGGCTTGAGACAAAGCATTTACCACTGACAAGGGTGCTTACAATGCACAGATTTTATTTCTTTATGTAAAATCTTTATCCCAAATGCAAAAAAAAGTGTTTGCTGTAACTGCTTAAAAAGTGTTTGCTGATTCAGTTTTTTCGTGTATCTAAATCTGCTAGCATCTAACACTACCCTCCCCCCAGACTGACAATGCTGCTGTCCAAAGGTGTTTGTGTTGCTCCTTCATCCAGAGTGTGGGCACTCTAATACGGAAGTGTATTACTTGCCAGATCACCAGGTGAAAACAAAAATGCCTAAAAAAGAAAATGAATACAGCCATCTACTGATTGGCAATTTGCAATACATAAAATTTTTGGTTTTGGGTTTAATACCACTTTAAGGTCACCAATAATATAAATAGGCAACCTAACACAATGAGATCTGTTATTAAAAGGTATTTGATATATTGTGGAATCATGATTATTAATGTAGCACCCTGGTGTTTAGACAGGGTTGCTAAGTAAATTTAGCTTGCCAGGTAGTGGCGGCCCGTGCATTGTGGGTGCACTGGCACCGCCCCCCCCCCATCCAATGCGCCCGGACCCTTTTAGGACGCTGGACACATGGATTCCTATGGCGGGGGTAGGAGGGGATGGTACATTTTGAGTCACCTGATTAGTGCCAGAGGCTCTAATAGGATTCAAAATAGGATGGGTTCAGGGCGCAGAGAGTGCACTCTGATCCCACCAAATTGTGTAATGATAGCAAATACATTTTTCGCTATTTTCACACTAATCTTCCTCCCTGCCAATCAGGAGGCAGGGTGTCAGACCTGTTTCTTGATTGACCAAAGCACCAGACCACCCTATTGGATGCCTGGTGCTTAGGAAGAGGAGCAGAGGACACACACGCTGGAGTGGAGGTCGCCTCCGCTTGGGGGGTGCTTCCAGAGCTCGTTGGGGGTGGGGGGGTCGGTGGGCACAAGTGGCTGCATAAACTGGGCTCAAGTGGCTGCATACAGAAGCTCACAAAAGTGAGTACACCCCTCACATTTTTGTAAATATTTTATTATATCTTTTCATGTGACAACACTGAAGAAATTACACATTGCTACAATGTAAAGTAGTGAGTGTACAGCTTGTATAACAGTGTAAATGTGCTGTCCCCTTAAAATAACTCAACACACAGCCAATAATGTCTATACCGCTGGCAACAAAAGTGAGTACACTTGAAAAGTGAGTACAGTGAAAATGTCTAAATTGGGCTCAAAGTGTCAATAGTTTGTGTGGCCACCATTATTTTTCAGCACTGCCTTAACCCTCTTGGGCATGGCGTTCACCAGAGCTTCACAGGTTGCCACTGGAGACCTCTTCCACTCCTCCATGATGACATCATGGAGCTGGTGGATGTTAGAGACCTTGCACTCCTCTGCCTTCCATTTGAGGATGCCTCACAGATGCTCAATAGGGTTTAGGTCTGGAGACATGCTTGGCCAGTCCATCACATGTACCCTCAGCTTCTTTAGCAAGGCAGTGGTCATCTTGGAGGTGTGTTTGGGTCGTTATCATGTTGGAATACTGCCCTGTGGCCCAGTTCCTGAAGGGTGGGGTCATGCTTTGCTTCAGTATGTCACAATACATGTTGGCATTCATGGTTCCCTCAATGAACTGTAGCTTCCCAGTGCTGACAGCACTCATGCAGCCCAAGACCATGACACTCTCCCACCATCATGCTTGACTGTAGGCAAGACATCACGCTTGACACCATCTGAACCAAATACGTTTATCTTGGGCTCATCAGATCACAGGACATGATTTCAGTAATCCATGTCCTTAGTCTGCTTGTCTTCAGCAAACTTTTTATGGGTTTTCTTGTGCATCATCTTTAGAAGAGAATTCCTTCTGGGACAACAGCCATGCAGACCAGTTTGATGCAGCGTGCAACATATGGTCTGAGCACTGACAGGCTGACCCCCTCCCCTTAGACCTCTGCAGCAATGCTGGCAGCACTCATATGTCTATTTCCAAAAGGCAACCTTTGGATATGACACTGAGCACGTGCACTCAACTTCTTTGGTTGACCATGGTGAGGCCTGTTCTGAGTTGTCCTGTTAAACCACGATATGGTCTTGGCCACCATGCTGCAGCTCAGCTTCAGGGTCTTGCTAATATTTCTATGGCCTAGGCCATCTTTATGTATGGCAACAATTCTTTTTTTCAGATCCTCAGAGAGTTCTTTGGCATGAGGTGCCATGTTGAACTTCCAGTGACCAGTTTGAGAGAGTGAGAGCGATAACACCAAATTTAACACACCTGCTCCCCATTTACACCTGAGACCTTGTAACACTAACAAGTCACATGACACCAGGGAGGGAAAATGGCTAACTGGGCCCAATTTGGACATTTTCACTTAGGGGTATACTCACTTTTGTTGCCAGTTCATTGTAGCAAAGTGTAATTTCTTCTGTGTTGTCACATGAAAAGATATAATAAAATATTTAAAAACATTAAATGGGAGGGGTGTACTCATTTTTATGAGATACTGTATGTATATATATATATATATATATATATATATATATATGTGTGTGTGTGTGTGTGTGTATGTACAGTATATATATATATATATATATATATATATATATATATATATATGTTATACAACCTGTACACTCACTACATTGTAGCAAAGTGGTGTCATTTCTTCAGTGTTGTCACATGAAAAGATATGATAAAACATTTACAAAAATGTGAGGGGTGTACACACTTTTGTGAGATACTGTAGGCACAAGTGGCTGCATATACTGGGAACAAGTGGCTGCATTAGATGGGCACAAGTGGCTGCATATACTGGGCACAAGTGGCTGCATTTGATGAGCACAAGTGGCTGCATATACTGGGCACAAGTGGCTGCATTTGACGGGCACAAGTGGCTGCATTTGATGGGCACAAGTGGCTGCATTTGATGGGCACAAGTGGCTGTATTTCATGGGCACAAGTGGCTGCATTTGACGGGCACACGTGGCTGCATTTGATGAGCACAGTGACTGCATATGCTGGGCACAGTGGCTGTATTTGGTGGGCACAATGGCTGCACATGATGGGCACAGTGACTGTATTTGGTGGGCACAGTGGCTGTATATGCTGGGCACAGTGGCTGCATATGCCGGGCACAAGTGCTAGCATATACTGGGCACAAGTGGCTGCATATTCTGGGCACAAGTGGCTGCATTTTCTGGGCACAAAGGCTGCATTTCCTGGGCACAGTGGCTGTAATTGATGGCACAGTGGCTGCATTTGATGGCACAGTGGCTGCATTTGATGGACAAAGTGGCTGAATTTGATGGGCAAAGTGGCTGAATTTCATAGGCACAGTGAGACAATTAATGTTTTTTTTAAGTATTTTTCTGAATTTTTCAGTTTGTGCCCCCCCCCCCAAAAAAAATTCTGAGCACCAGCCACCACTGTTGCCAGGCATAAGTTACACTGGTTAATTGTTAGCAGATCCACTGATTCCTCTCTATTTCTGGACTTGCTGCACCCTCTCTCTTCTGTCGCTAGGTGGCGTTATGCTGGTGACATTAGATAGACAAGGGCTTAGCAAGGGCAGGTTATGAATGGATAGGGTGTCTCAGCCAATGGGCAGGGGTTTATTTAAGTCCCTTGGCCTGCTAGGAGAGCCTATTTATTTGGGTGGTGTCAGGTGATTGGGGTTCTGTGTGGACGTGTGTTATGCTGCCCCAGGCTGCTTGGCCAGAATCCTGAGGCCTATCCTGGGGTAGGGTTGCCACCTTCTGTTCAAGTCAAACCGGAACACTTTAGTGGCACACAGCAATTTATTTTTATAGTATAAACTTTACATATATTTTGCTATTAGGGGAGACTCTGCAGACTCTGATCTAAGGGAGAACTCTGTTGACTCTAACATAAGGGATGCTCTGGTAATCCTGAAATAAGGGGGAACACTGAGAACTCTGATGTACAGAGAGGCATGGATAGTGAGCTCACTTAACCCTTTGGCAGTGAGCACCTCTCATCCAGATGTATCTGAGGCTGCTGGACTTCAAATTTCCAGCCCCTGCTTTCCTTTTCTGAGGCACAGCGCCGGGGAATGGAGTGTGGGCAGACACAGAGGGGTAGGGGCAGGAGTAAGAGGTGCAGATCGAGCCCCCTCTGCTCTCCCGTCTGTGTATGTGTTTGGGAAGTGTGAAAAAGAGTGTAACAGACACTCTCAGCTTAGACAACTGCAGCCAGCAACCCTGCTGAGAAGCCATAGTCCAGTCTAAATAATGTGTCCGGGTTTCGGGCAGTTTGAAATCCGGATGCATGGTTCCAAACTCAAACTGTCCAGGTGAATCCCGGACAGGTGGCAACCCTATCCCAGGGAGGGTAAGGGTTCAGCCGGATGGGGAACCAGTTGTGGTCGGTGATAGAGGAAGAGACCGTTCAAGTTGTTACTGGAGACCACTGTGAGTAAGCTGGAGCCAGTACCAGAGCCTTCTTCTCGCCAGCCGGGGACAGTGAAGGAGTGGGAAAACTTCAGCAAGTGCCAAGTCAGGGACCCAGCGGGAGTGCAGAGGTGACGCTTGAGGAGCATCAGTGGGTGCCAAGCCAGGGACCTAGCAGGTCAGCAGGGGTGATGCCTGAAAAGTATCTGTGAGTGCCAAGCCAGGGACTCAGCAGGGTGATGCTTGAGGAAGATACTGAGTTATGGAAGTGGCAGAGCTCAGGGGACCCAGTGGCGATTAGATCTGAGAGTCTAATGAGAGACTGGGAGCCCAGAGAGTGAAGATCTACAGTGAGAGACTGTAGAATGTGAAGAGAACTATTATGTGTTACCAATAGTTAAGTACAATACCGTTAGTAACTGTTACAAGATTGTTGCTATAAGAAACAGCGGTCCTACCTATACAGAAGTGGTATTCGGCTGGAGGCCTTCCTCTGTATGGCTGTCTACCTATAGAAATCTCTGAGTCTGGCAATTATCATTGCATCTACTTAAGGGTGTCCTGGCCCTAACCCGCTCTCCCACAGTTCTGTTACGAGACAATGTCTTTTGCATTCAAAAAGTGTCTGGCGCTCATCACTCCATCTTGCACTACACCCACCTTGTAACCCACTCTAAGACGAATGTCAGCTATCCCTGATTCTGGAGGTCACCATTAGGCCTTTGGTGGTCCGGGACCTTGTTACATTTAATAAGGCGATTCTTTCCTTAATTGCAGGTAAGGGTAAATGCTAACTGGATTCCATAGGCTACTTTATCATTGCACTAGCTTTTAAATAAGCATAATTAAGTGTTCTTCACTGTTCAAGATTTTTTAAATTCTGCTTATCCTTATTTGTCCGGCAGAGAAGACCCTTTGCTCATCTCACAACCTCGTTTTTCTAATTTTCTTTTCTGACGTTATTCTGTTTAACTAAATCAAAGTTAAATCAACTCTTCTTTATTTGCGTAAGAAGTTAAATCTGAAAACAAAAGTACATTCAAAATGACATGACGTGCCAACAAACACAATTTTCTTAGAATAAACTAACATTTATGTAGTTTAATAAACAGAAAATGTAGGCTGCATAATTGTTAATATAATACAAGATAAAGCATTTAAACTGCAGCTTACCAAGTAATAATGCACCAGGACTGACCTAGGCTTTGATGCCCAAAGGCAACTCAAGGAACTTATAAAACTAGTCCCATTGGTAAACAAAAATTCTTGACTAGACATTTGCAGCTTGTTCTATTTTGTGCTAGGGCAAGTTATGTATTAAAATGAAAGTTATTTTTTATTAAACTGTTGCCACGATTATTGCGTAACTATTGAGCTTGTCACCCAAAAAGGAGCAGGAGCTTCTTTTGGGTGACAAGATTTGTGCATTCTGGTTTTCTGCGTGATTTATCATGCAATGATCGTGTGCAATACCAGACTGCATTTAGGTGCCATTGAAAATGAATATCACCTGAACCTGCATTTTGTGATTGCAGTGTGATTTGAGATCACAGGGAGAGTCACAGCGAGATTTTAAAATGCCATATGTGAATGGAGCCTAAAAATATATCGTAACATTAGTTTCTTTCCTGTTTCTTTCCTATTCTTTTGTATAGCTGTTTGTTCCTTGAAATTGCATGTAAAACTGTTCTGTACCAAAGGGGCAAAATCAAATGTTCTCAGGCTATATTGTTTGCAGTTTTAATGTGTGAGTGGGGAAAATACCACATTATTGCCACTAGATGGTGACGACTATTATAGGAAATAGGTATGCTCCTCACCCCATTCACACAATCGATCTGCAGAAAATATAGCCTGAAAAAAATTAGATTTTGCCTCATTTGCACAAGAGCAACTATGGCTGAGGCCAGCGGCGTAGCTTGAAGCTTGTGGGCCCCGATGCAAAAGTGGACCTGGGCCCCCCCCCCCCACTACTTCCAATGTGCGTGCAGATACATCCACCATGCAACAAGATACTCAAAGTAGCTTAAGAGTTTTGAGTTTCTCTTTACATCAGAGGACAGGGATCACTGCTGGAGAATCAGAGGACAGGGACCCCTGCAGGTCACTTGGCAGAGCTCCTTTCCCATCCCAGCACTATATACAACCCCCCCCCCCTACACACACACACACACACACACACACACACACACACACACACACACACACACACACACACTACGCAGGGCTGGAATCACATTCCTTTACACACAGTCTGTCAGTCTTCACAGGGTATATCTGGCTTTTGTTGCTTTATGTTGCCCTTCTGACCTGTAGTTGCAGTAGGCAGATACACCCTGTGTAGATCGTGGTTAACTGGCTGTGTTGTAAAGGAATGTGATTTCAGCCCTGTGGAGGAGGAACAGTATTGAGTGCTGTAATGGGAAAGAAGCTCAGAAGCTGGGCATAGCATGCAGGGTGGAGGGGGTGGTCAGGGGGCTTTGGGGGGGGCAACTTAGATCTGGGAGGGCAAAGCCATGTGACACAAAGTTTGGAGCCTGCAGCCCTTCAGGGGCCCCCGAGGAGGTGTTAAGGGATTTATTTTAGCAATTTCTGAAGGTTTCTCTGTCAGTATAGGCAGGTGTTGGGGTAAGGTCACCTCCCGGAGGTGTGTGACTTTTTCCCAGTTGTCAAGGAAGTGGGGTAAGTAGACATCCCCGGATGTCAGGGTACAGAGAATCCCAGCTGGTGACTAGGAGACACTGAGCAGTGTCATACCTCACCAGTGACATCGGTCCCATCGTGGCTACAGGACGGCTCTCTCCTCCTCTTGCCTCGCTGAACTTGGTTACCATTCCATGTTGCCAGCACACAGCACAGACACTTCCCCATACTGGGATGTTCTCACCTCGTGCTCCTCAGGGGGAAGTCAGGGGGAAGCCAGAACTCCTCTGCATTCAGGAAATGCCTCACAGCTTCTCCCCAGCCAATGGGAACAGAGGGGTGTGGACTGTGGAAGGCAAAGTAGAAGCCCAGTAATGGAGCGTGGCTGTAGGGCCATATGGGCAGATTGGATCTGGATTTTGTGGAGGATATGTTAATATGACAGGGAGGCTGCAGGGGCCCCCTGGAGCTAGGGGTGAGGTAGCAATTGTGACCCCTGCAACCCCTTATGCTACGCCCATGGCTGAGGCATAATTGGCCTTGAAAGGACTGTGTCCTTAGGAACAAACTGTATGCTTTCTTTGCCAAGTTGCTTTACCCTTTTGCAATTCATTGCACGCCACAATGAAAAGTGCACTTGGCATATTGTGCTGAATAGTAGGTGTGGCATAAAAGGAAATGGTTATAGTGTATGTCAAGCCAAACCTTTTTTATTTTTAGGCATAGATTATAACCTCCTTTTCTCCCTCCATTAAGAAAGCCAGGTTTCCTGTGAATGACCCCCTTGCCAAGCAAGTGGCTCCCTATAGATACTATGCAGCAGGGTATCCATTTGGCACAGGACTTGGAAGACAGTGACAATCACTGTAGTAGTGGCAACTACTACAGTAATTCTCTGCTTCCACGGCAGTCCTATAGGTATAGCATATGCATACTTGTAGTTAGGGATGAGCCGAACACCCCCCGATTCGGTTTCCACTAGAACGGACCGAAAATTTGCCCAAACTTTAGAACTCCGTTAAAGTCTATGGGACTCGAACGTTCGAAATAAAAAGTGCTAATTTTAAAGGCTAATATGCAAGTTATTGTCCTAAAAAGGGTTTGGGGACCCGGCTCCTGCCCCAGAGGACATGTATCAATGCTAAAAAGTTTTAAATACGGCCGTTTTTTTCGGAAGCACTGATTTTAATGATGCTTAAAGTGAAAAAAAAAGTGAAATATTCCTTTAAATATCGTGCCTGGGGGTGTCTATAGTATGCCTGTGAAGTGGCACATGTTTCCAGTGTTTAGAACAGTCACTGCACAAAATGACATTTCTAACGGAAAAAAAGTAATTTAAAACTGCTTGCGGTTTTAATGTAATGTCTGGTCCCGGCAATATGGATGAAAATCATTGAGAAAAATGGCATGGGTAGCCCCCCCTGCCCATTACTAGGGATGAGCTTTGCGTTCGAGTCGAACATACGTTCGACTCGAACATCGGCTGTTCGCCCGTTCGGCGAATTCCGAACATTATGGGCCGTTCGGGCCAAATTCGTGTGGTGCTCATGGCCCACAATTCACTGCGTCATCGCAGTGCATTGCTGGCTCATGATTGGCCAAGCATGCACTGTGACCCCGCATGCTTGGCCAATCACAGCGCCAGCAGCGAGGAGAGCCATGATTGGCCACAGGCAGGATGCCTGTGACCAATCATAGCTTAGGCTGTGTAGTACACGCCCCACACTATATAAGGTCGCCAGCGCGGCGGCCTTGTGTAGTGTGTTGGCGTCTGAAGCAGTTAGTGGGTGTTCTGTGTACCTTCAACACAGTACACACCGATCGTTATCGGCCGATTTTCGATCTTGCTCTTCTGTAGTGGTTGTTGTCTGCTTGCCCTGACCGCAGTATACACCGCTATATTCACCTCACCTATATAGCTAGTGATCTATCTTTTATAATAGAGCTTGCAGTCAGTAGTGTTAGGAGCTTGTGCGTGCTGTCTGCGTGCTCTGTACCCAGTACACACCGCTATATCCACCTACATAGCTCTTCTCTATTTGAGCCCACTTGCCATCTGCAGGAGTTATTGGAAGTTGTGTGTGCCTCCAGCACAGCACAGTATACATCTGTATATACCCCTTTATCTCTAGTGTTCTATAAAAAAAGGCATCTGCAGGAGTTAGTGGGTGTTTTGTGCCTCCAGCACAATATACACCTGTATCTACCCTTTATTGCTGTTCTCCAATAGAGCCATCTGCAGGGCTTAGTGGGTGTTGTGTGACTCCATTACAGTATACCCCTTTATCTCTGGTGTTCTATAATAAAGGCATCTGCAGGAGTTAGTGGGTGTTGTGTGCTGGAGGCACAATATACACTACCCAACTGCTGTTTTACCCAACTCTCTTCAGGCCATTACCATGTCTGGAAGGCCAGCAAGGAGAGGCAGACAGGCGCGAGCCGATAAAAGAGGGCAAGCAGGCTCTGTGTCTAGAGACAACAGTGCTGGTCGTGGACGCGGTGCATTGTCATCAGCACGTGGCCATGGGACACACTTGTCCTTCTTTTCGGCAGCTGGACATGTTGAACCGCAACATGCCAACGACTTGGTAGAGTGGATGACCAAGCCCTCTTCATCCTCCTCATCCTCTCTCATCCAGTCTCAGGGTACTAGCAAAGCAGCTGCCAACGCATCGTCTTCCCTCCTCTCAATGTCATCATCAGTGACTCCTTCCCTAGACCCACCACCTCCTCCTGAGGAGTCTCCTGAACTCTTTGAGCACAGTGTTGGGTACATGCTCCAGGAGGATGCCCAGTGTTTTGTAGGCTCTGATGATGACACTCAGCTAGAGGAATGCAGTAGCGTGAGCGCAGAGAGAGGGGATGCTCAAGAAGGACAGCAATCTGGCAGTCATGTTCCACAAGCTGCAGCATACTGCCAGGTTTGCTACAGCGATGAAGAGGGAGGGGATCATGAGGGCACTGACTCCACGTGGGTGCCTGGTAGGAGAGAGGAGGAGGAGGAGGAGGCACATGTCCATCGAGGCAGGATGCCCTCCGGGGGCCAGCTTAGGGGCAGCACACCGACTGAATCACACCGCAGAGCTCCACCTGTGCAGAGCGCTGCCTCTGCGCGTTATTCTAAAAGTTCTTTGGTGTGGTCCTTTTTTGAGACGAGTACATCAGATCGCACCGCTGCTATTTCCAACATATGTCTCAAGCGTATCTCGCGTGGCCAAAACATCAGCCGCTTGGGCACCACATGCTTTACCAGACATATGTTGACCTGCCATGCAGCTCGTTGGCAAGCGTACCTCAAAGACCCACACCAAAGAACAAAGTGGACCTCTCCTTGCTCCTCATCAGCTGGCATCTCCAACCCCACTAGACCTTCAGTCCTCTCTGAAACCTGCTCTGAGAGGAATGAAGGTGTAGAATTAGGTGTGTCACAGCCAAGTGCTTCCGGGCACTCTGCTAGCAGTACACCCACGTCCGATTATAGCAGGCAAATGTCCCTGCTGGACCGGCGAAAGAAGTTCACTCCCAGCCATCCACATGCCCAGCGGTTGAATGCTAGCTTGGCTAAATTGCTAGCACTTCAATTGCTGCCTTTTCAGTTGGTAGACTCGGCCCCCTTCTGTGAGTTTGTACAATGTGCGGTTCCTCAGTGGCAGGTCCCCAAATGCCACTTTTTCTCACGGAAGGCGATTCCGGCTCTCTACCGGCATGTGGAAGGCAATGTCCTTGCCTCGCTGGACAGGGCGGTCAGCGGTAAGGTGCATATTACCGCTGACTCATGGTCCAGCAGGCATGGACAGGGACGTTACCTGTCTTTCACGGCCCATTGGGTCACTCTTCTGGCAGCTGGGAAGGATGCAGGACAAGGTGCAGTAGTGTTGGAGGTTGTTCCACCACCACGCCTCCAAAATGCTACTATTGGTTGTGACACACCTCTCTCCTCCACCCCCTCCTCTTCTTCTTCCTCCATGGCCTCTTCCAGTGCTCAGTCCTCAGAACCAGCGGTGCTCCGTAGGCGTTCCAGGGGCTACGCAAGTACGCAGGCAAAACGATGCCATGCCGTGCTTGCACTGGTTTGTTTGGGGGACAGGAGCCACACTGGGGCGGATGTTTTGTCAGCTCTGCAGGGGCAGGCCGAGAGGGGGTTGATGCCACGCCAGCTTAAGCCAGGAATGGTGGTTTGTGACAATGGTACCAACCTCCTCTCCGCCCTCCGACAGGGACAACTGACCCATGTGCCCTGTGTAGCTCACGTCCTTAACCTGGTGGTGCAGCGGTTCTTGGGCAGGTACCCCGGCTTACAGGATGTCCTGAAGCAGGCCAGGAAAGTCTGTGTGCATTTCCGCCGATCATTTAATGCCTGTGCTCAGCTGGCTGAGCTCCAAAAGGAGTTGAACCTGCCCAAGAACCGCCTTATATGTGACATGCCCACCAGGTGGAACTCAACGTTGGCCATGCTGCAGCGGCTGCACACGCAGCAGAGGGCCATCAATGAGTACCTGTGCGACTACGTCACCAGGACAGGGTCAGGGGAGCTCGGGTTTTTCTCACCACGCCAGTGGGGTATGATCAGGGATGCATGCACTGTCCTGTCACCGTTTGAGGAGGCCACAAGGATGGTGAGCAGTGACAGTGCATGCATCAGTGACACTGTACCTCTTGTCCACCTCTTGGAGCATACGCTGCGTGGAATAATGGACAGGGCACTTGAGGCAGAACAGAGGCAGGAAGAGGAGGACTTCCTTGCCTCTCAAGGCCCCCTTTATCCAGACAGTGTTCCTGCTGTGCCACCCATCACACAGGAAGAGGAGGAGGAGGAGGAGGAGGAGGATGATTGTGTCAGCATGGAGGTGGAGGCTGGCACTCAGCATCAGCAGCAGCAGTCTTGTAGGGATGATTTACAGTCCCAAGAAACACGTGGACTTGTACGTGGCTGGGAGGAGGTAGCTGCGGATCATGTTGCCCTTAGTGACCCAGAGGACTCCGGACCGAATGCCTCTGCTAACCTACGCTAACCTACACCAATAATACTGTAGTATTATTACATGAGAACACCAGCAATTGGGGTAGCAATACACCGACTGTAATTGCTCCAGCTGCCTGTCTGCTTATAGAATCAGCAAAACACCAGCAATTGGGGTAGCTTTAGGTGCACACTGTGCAGATGACACAATACACCAACTGTAATTACTGCAGCTGCCTGCCTGTGGTATAGGATCAGAAGAACACCAGCAATTGGGGTAGCTTTAGGTGCACACTGTGCTGATGACACAATACACCAACTGTAATTACTGAAGCTGCCTCCCTGTGGTATAGGATCAGAAGAACACCAGCAATTGGGGTAGCTTTAAGTGCACACTGTGCAGATGACACATTACACCGACAGTAATTACTGCAGCTGTCTGCGGCATAGGATCAGCAGAACACCAGCAATTGGGCTAGCTTTAGGTGCACACAGTGCTGATGACACAGTACACCGACTTTAATTTCTACAGCTGCCTGCAGATAGGATCAGCAGAACACCAGCAATTGGGGAAGCTTTAGGTGTACACTGTGCAGATGACACAATACACCGACTGTAATTACTGCAGCTGCCTGCCTGTGGTATAGGATCTGAAGAACACCAGCAAATGGGGCAGCTTTAGGTGCACACTGTGCAGATGACACAGTACACCGACTGTAATTACTGCAGCTGCCTGCGGTATAGGATCAGCAGAACACCAGCAATTGAGGTAGCTTTAGGTGCACACTGTACAGATGGCACAATACACTGACTCTAATTGCTACAGCTGCCTGCGGATAGGATCAGCAGAACACCAGCAATTGGGTTAGCTTTAGGCGTACACTGTGCAGAAGGCACGATACACCAACTGTAATTGCTGCAGCTGCCTGCCTGTGGTATAGGATCAGCAGAACACCAGCAATTGGGGTAGCTTTAGGTGTACACTGTGCAGGTGGCACAATACACCGACTGTAATTGCTGCAGCAGCTTCCTGTGGTATAGGACCAGCAGAACACCAGAAATTGGGGTAGCTTTAGGTGTACACTGTGCTGGTGGCACAATACACTGACTGTAATTGATACAGCTGCCTGTGGTATAGATCCAGCAGAACACCAGCACTTGGGGTAGCTTTAGGTGTACACTGTGCAGGTGGCACAGTACACCAACTGTAATTGCTGCAGCAGCTGCCTGTGGTATAGGATCAGCAGAACACCAGCAATTGGGGTAGCTTTAGGTGTACACTGTGCAGGTGGCACAATACAGCAACTGTAATTGCTACAGCTGCCTGTGGTATAGGACCAGCAGAACACCAGCAATTGGGGTAGCTTTAGGTGTACGCTGTGCAGGTGGCACAATACACTGACTGTAATTGCTGCAGTAGCTACCTGCCTGTAGTATAGGATCAGCAGAACACCAGCAATTGGGGTAGCTTTAGGTGTACACTGTGCAGGTGGCATGATACACCTACTGTAATTGCAACAGCTTCAAATGAAATTCAAAGGCTGTCTCTCCATCTATCTCTCTCCGTACACTGCAGGTGGTATTGTGCAGGTGGCACAATACACTGACTGTAATTGCTGCAGCAGCTGCCTGGGGTATAGGATCAGCAGAACACCAGCAATTGGGGTAGCTTTAGGTGATCACTGTGCAGGTGGCACAATACACTGACTGTAATTGATACAGCTGCCTGTGGTATAGGACCAACAGAACACCAGCAATTGGGGTAGCTTTAGGTGTACACTGTGCAGGTGGCACAATACAGCAACTGTAATTGCTACAGCTGCCTGTGGTATAGGACCAGCAGAACACAAGCAATTGAGGTAGCTTTAGGTGTACACTGTGCAGGTGGCACAATACAGCAACTGTAATAGCTACAGCTGCCTGTGGTATAGGACCAGCAGAACACAAGCAATTGGGGTAGCTTTAGGTGTACACTGTGCGGGTGGCACAATACACTGACTGTAATTGCTGCAGCAGCTGCCTGCCTATGGTATAGGATCAGCAGAACACCAGCAATTGGGGTAGCTTTAGGTGTACACTGTGCAGGTGGCATGATACACCGATTGTAATTGCAACAGCTTCAAATGAAATTCAAAGACTGTCTCTCCATCTATCTCTCTCCGCCGATGCAACACACTACACAAGGCTGCCGCGCAGACCGCCTTATATATTGTGGGGCGCGTACTAAACCCCCTGAGCCATAATTGGCCCAAGACACCCTGGCATTGGCAAATCATGGCTCTCCATTTTCTCCGTGCTGTGATTGGCCAAAGCATATGGGTCATAGTGCATGCTTGGCCAATCATCAGCCAGCAATGCACTGTGCTGCCGCAGTGAATTATGGGCCATGACGCGGCACTCAAATTTAGCGCAAACGGCCCATAATGTTCGGAATTCGCCGAACGGTCAAACAGCCGATGTTCGAGTCGAACATGGGTTCAACTCGAACACGAAGCTCATCCCTACTTATAGTGGTCCAAGCTGGAACAATAGAACTATGCACTAATATCCATACCTGTAGTTCAGCTCTAATGTCACTAATATCAAGCAATAACTGAAACTTTTGCCTATGTCTGCATGTTTTATGCATTGAATTGCAACCACATGATTTACTGCAAAATGATATAGGTTAACAACAAGCAGGAAAATACTAATACAGAGGCCACAGAGTGTATACTGTATATACATATGTTAGAATCGATTACTGAAGGAAATAACAAATTTGCATTAAATGCATGATGATGTGTGATAACTGGCATTTCATGTTCTAACATTTCCATTGACATCTATTGATTTGCTTCACCTGCCTATATAATATCCCTTTTTAGTTGAACTGACTATCTAAAGGTTCTATTGTTGACCTGTAATGAGCAAGCAAGTAGTCAAGGGGAAGCCAGAACTTCTGATCTATTTGTTCTGCATCAATGAGTCAGTAAAGCCCTTGGATCAACATAACAGCCAGGCAATGGATATTTTCTAAAGGACAGCTCAGCAATAGAAGCCTATATAACTTTCCAGTACAGGTTCCCTTTAACAATCATCATTGTAGACTTGTGGTAGAGGTTACAAAATACTTTAGTGAATACAGCTTAAGGATGGCAAAGTTGCAACTACTATTTTGAACAAAAGTATTTCAAATGTGGATCTGTGAATACAGCTGCTTCTGTCTTGATTCCAGGAATTGTTGACAAGACATGCACTGAAAGTTATAATCCTGATGTAAAAAAAATGACCAATGGAATTCAGAGCAAGATTTCATTGCTGATACCTAACAGATATTTCAACATGTTGCTCTATAATTTAGACTAAACACTTTTGTTGTGACTTCTAATTTGTTGGAAGTACTGTATGTACCACCATGAATGATCAGCTACTACGATCTGATACAAAGCAGGCGCTACAAGGATTTACAAAGATGTGTAATGGCATGGGAAGAATGTTGTTAGAAGATACTGTGGGTCTGGTAGAAAGATTTTTTTTTTTTTTTTAGTGTCTTACAGTGACGTTCGTTCTAAGAATGAAATGGCTTATTCTACTTTATAAAGTCACTGAATAAGGTGTATAGTCTACTTACCTTGCATGATCAGCTTTAACCACTTACTGGGCACTTAAACCCCCTTCCTATCCAGACCAATTTTCAGTTTTCAGCACTGATGCACTTTGAATGACAATTGCGCGGTCATACAACACTGTACCCAAATGATTTTTTATAAAAAAAATTTCCACAAATAGAGCTTTCTTTTGGTGGTATTTGATCACTTCTGTGATTTTTATTTTTGTTAAAAAAATGTAAAAAGACCGAATTTTTAAAAATATTTTTTTTCTTTTTAATTTTGTTATAAAATTTTAAAACAGGTAATTTTTGCCCGTCATTGATGTACGCTGATGAGGCGGCAGTGATGGGCACCGATGGGTGTCAGTGATGGGCACTGATCGGTTACACTGATAGGCAGCACTTCTAGGTGGCACTGATTGGCACCACTGGTGGGCATTGATAGATGGCACTTGTAGGCAGTGATAGGTGGCACTTGTGGGCACTGTCAGGTGGCAATGGCAGGTGCCAAAGATGAGTCATAATTGCCTCTTCCTCTTCGGGACCGATGTCCCTTTCAGATGAGCCAGTGATCGGCTTTTTTTTTTTTCTCCTCCGCTGTTAGCGTGAGGAGAAAGAAAAACGATCCCTGAGCTTTTGTTTTAAACGTGATCAGCTGTCATTGGCTGACAGCTGATCACATGGTAAGGGGCCGGGACCGGCCCCTTACTCAGATCAGAGTCTCATTGACTCGGTGATCACAGCGCACTCCACATGCACCCTATAGGGCACGCGCAGGGAGCGTGCGCAGGGGAGGTCGTCATATAAGCCCCCGCCCGCAGACCCCGACAACCAACGGCCAGGGTTGTCGGGAAGAGGCCCTTGTCCTCATCAACATGGGGACAAGGTGCTTTGAGGTGGGGGGGTGCCCCTTCCCCAGGGCACCCCCCCATGTTGAGGGCACGCGGCCTGGTACGGTCCCCATCCCCTTTCCTGGCCGACCGGGTAGCGTGCTCAGATAAGGGTCTGATATGCACCTGGGGGGACCGATTTTTTCGGCGTAGGGGTTCCCCTTTAAGTCCATACCAGGTGACGGGGCCAGCGACGCCTCCTTCACTGGCCCCGGCTACCTGGAGACGAGCTCAAAATGAGCGGACTTTTCTCCAGGCGGGAAAAGTCCGTTCATTTCAAATGTACGGCGGACTGGCACACACACGGCCGGATTGTCCGCCGAAATGCGACTTTTGGGTAAAAAAAAAGTCAGCGGAGCCTACAAACGGGGGGATTGTCCAGCGGACTTGAGTCCGCCGGACTTTTCCACCGGATATTTTGATCGTGTGTACGAGGCATTAGTTGCCCAATCAGCAGGCTGTTGTATGTATCCATCTTGGTTTCAACTTGCCTCTGAATCTTCTGAACTGAGTGCAGTTAGATTTTAAACTTTGAAAACATTTTTATGACAAACACGCATCAAATGTAGATTATATTTTTTATGCAGTTGCCCTACTTACAGTTGTTCCTGCTGTAATGGTTTCATTGTGCTTTAAAATTCAAGTAAATAATTCAGATGCTAGAACAAAATGTTCTAGACTACATTAAATTACCCAAGCAATTAATCTGTAAGACAATGTATACATTTCCCTAGAAAAAGTAATCATATTTACCATTTTGTTTAGCAGAATTTACTATTTTTTCCCCTTTTCGCTAATTAGTTTAGTTTGACAAGTTAAGATTATTCATATACAGCCAGCTTGTAAATTTGGGAATATTTGTGACTGCCAGTGCAGAGGTAACTGATGGTACTGGTCATACTAACCAGTCAAATGTTTTTTTTTTCACACATGCATTAACTTGTTAACCAATATACTCTGCTGTAAATGAGGCTTATTAGTATGTTGGTTGTTCTGAAAAGTAAAATTGTAGCATCCTTGATATCTGGCTTGACTGCAGAGTTTATTCATTCAAATAACATAATGTTATCTTTGTTCTGTGTGCCAGTTTTGCTCCTCACACCTGGTAGCAGAAATTGAAAGTACCGGAAGGATTTGCCCCTTAATGACCAGGCAATTTTTTGCGATACGGCACTGCGTCGCTTTCACTGACAAATGCGCGGTCTTGCGATGCTGTACCCAAACAAAATGTATGTCCTTTTTTTTTTCTTTTGGTGGTATGTGATCATCTCTGTGTTTTTTTTTTTTGTGCTATAAACAAAAAAAGACAGACAATTTTGAAAAATTATCCCCCAAAAAAAAAATCTTCTTCAGTTTCGGACAATATGTATTCTTCTACATATTTTTAGTAAAAAAAAAATCGCAATAAGCGTATATTGATTGGTTTGCGCAAAAAGTTATAGCGTCTACATAATAGGGGATACATTTATGGCATTTTTATAATTTTTTTTCTAGTAATGGCGGAGAACTGCAATTTTTAGCAGGACTGCGACATTGCAGCGGACAGATGAGACACTTTTTTGGCACCATTGACATTTATACAGCAATCAGAGCTAGAAATAGCCATTGATTACTGTATAAATGTCACTGGCAGGGAAGAGGTTAACACTAGGGGGTGATCAAGGGGTTTAGTGTTACCTAGGGAGATGTTTCTAATTGTGGGAAGATGGGACTGACTGGAGGAGGAGAGAGATTGCTGTTCCTGATCACTAGAAACAGCAGATCTCTCTCTACTCCCCTGTCAGAACGGGGATCTGTGTGCTTACACGCACAGATCCCCATCCTGGCTCTCTGTGGAGCAATCATAGGTGGCCGGCGTAGCACAGCGGGCATGCGTGCCCCCTATTGCTCCCAAAAGCGGCTGACGTACACCTACGCCGATTCGCCCAGGAAAGCCAAACTGCCGCAGTATAATGATGGCGGCTGGTCGGCAAGTGGTTAACAGGTAATATACTGTACATTTATCATACTCTTGAAGCTTTTTATATACTTTTATCTCTATTGATTGGGACTGATTTTTGTTCACACCAATCCAGAGGTCCTATTCTAACCTTTGCTATACCTTCCTATTTCACACTCATAGTTGAAAAATATTTGTGCAAAATGTTCTCCCTTAAATAATGGCATTATCTGATTCCCTTGTTTATGCTCAGCATATAAATTATAGTTGAGCTTAACGGTTTTAAAACATTATGGATTACTCACATGTAATGTGGGTGAGATGGAAAATTTTAATATCTGAATTACTATGCTGATTTACAAGATTAAGCTGCAGCTGGGGCAGCTCCGATGTCATGCAGACATCAAGTCAATACCAGCCAGGTCAAACCATCCAGGTCACAAAACCTGTTTGCTTGGTAAATGCTGTATTAGACATGTCTGATTTACTCAGGGGTCCATCTCCTTAGGTGAGCGGCCAGTTCTGTCGGTGGTGGAGGGTGTCACTCAAGTCACCATATTTGATGTATAGATCACCTGATTCACTAGACTCCTTGAGGCTTTTACGCTGAGCTCATCGTTTTCTTCTCTCATCTATAGTTAATGGACTGCTTGCTGTTTTTAGTTTTTTAATATTTTAGTTTAAGTATCTGTGCTGTAGTGCTTTTTTATGATCATTCTGCATGGTAGCCAATCAGCTTCTAACTTCTAACTTCAGCTTGTTCAATTAAGCGTTAACAAAAAACTGGAAGCTGATTGGTCTGTGTGCAGATCTGCATCAGATTTTGCACTTTCCAATTATAGTAATTTTAACTCTTTATTTTGTAGGATAGCATCTCCCTTCTACTAAGTACTTTGAAGTGGATATAAACCCACCACTCACCAGGTATAAAGTAATGGCACAGTATTAATGTGTATATACATGCAAGCCTCCTGCATGTATCCCTACCTTGCAAATGTCACCCCCTTCAGCTGTAGGAGCCCAGCAAAACTCTTCCCACTTCTGAAAATACTAGTTCCCTGGCTTTATCACTTTATAATTTACTGGAGGGGTCAACGACTTAATTCACTGACCCCTCCCCACACACACACACACACACACCTACTGATGGGACAATATACCTAGAAGCTTATTCGACTGAGGGTTCCATCAATGGATTCAAAGTTATGAATACCTTTGATGCCCTGGTTCTGTTCACAAAAGTTCTACCTAACGGCCTTATAAACTTGGGGAGTAACATGCATTCATTTGGTATTTTTGAGTTTTATAAATATTTATTTCCAATATTTGTATTGAAAATATCCAAAATGTACAAGGGTTCAAGAGTGACGGTATCAACAATAGTATGAATGAAAAGAAGAACATATAAAGAAAGAGAGAAACTGCACATTTTAAATCACATGCAAAAGTATATCAAGTAATATAGGTAGCTATACAATGCAGTTATGGTATCCAATGGGAAGAAGCAAGGCATCATGGAAGTCATGAGATGTCTAGTAACTCAACCTATATACAGTCTGTGTGATAACCAAGGGTTCCAGGATGATATCAGTTTGTTAAGAGTAAACATTTTTAGAGCGTATAAGGCGCTCAATAAGCAGTTACGATTTAGATAATGGACTGTATCTGACATATTAGGCAAGTTCTCTTCTTCTTTTAACTTTTCTGTTAATGGAAAAAAACGAGAAATGGAGCCACCACTAGTCTCTAGGAGCACTTACCATAAATCACGGTATACTTGAACATTATGGCAAACCTACTGCTTCTCCAGAGATGACACTGGACAGCCACTGATGACTGTCCTGACATTCAGTTGACCTTTCAGCATCTTACAGTGCATGAGGCATAGGCAGTTTACAATTTTAAAAATACAATATTAATAAAAAAAATATCCACTGCAAATTTTCTTTTGTTTGGGGGGGGGGGGGGGGGTCAACAGTTCCCCTTTAAGGTTGATAATTTAGTTATTTAGTTCCCAGTATTGATGACTGCACACTGCCCAGATGAGAACACGTTATGGGTAGTTACAGCTGATAGCTCTGAGAGCTTGTTCCTCATTATTTATTCTCCGACAGAGATTCTTGGAAAGTGTACAGCTAGACAAGTGAATCACTTGGATATCAGCACCTATATTCAGTAACAACTCACAAGAGAGGTTCAAATTAGTGCAAATCTCTGTAAAATGTCAATAATGATCTGTAATAGCCTATGAACTCATCTCTGAATTCTAAGGACTTCTCCAAGTGTTAAGGAATACACCAAATATGAGCTGCCAAATTCTTTAGGTGGTCACTTAAATAAAAATATTTCACTAGTTCAACTATAAAAAATCAGGAATTATGTTAAAATTTTACAGGAAAACACACCTTACACTGAGTTACTGCTATTGGCAAAACATTAGCAACTACATAGGACCACATTAACTTTTTCAGAACTGTTAAGGAATCTTAAAATGTTACTAAACCTAGGAACCTGCATTCACTATATCCGGTCTCCCACATTACACAGAACATGGAAATGCAATTATTTTAGTAAATATAAACTACTAAATACTTTTTCTCATCAGCAGTTTATAGCAGCCTTGGGACTTTTATCAGTGTCCGGCCAAACACTGGTTAACACTTGTAGGAAGAGTTTTAATTTTCCTCTGACTATCCTATGAGGCTGCATTACCCCGACCCTCTTTTTGGACAGTGCTGATTGGCCCCATCACATGCACCCTCCCAAGAAAAAAACAAAAACAAAACTCTCTAGCAATACACACCAAACTGAGCATGTGCAGTGTGCCCCCAAGTCTCTGAGACAGATGTGGGACTGTGGAAGAAGGTGGGTTCAGAGAAGACAGAATCAAACTGCCTTTTTGCATAATGCACAGGATTAACTCCTTAGGTTACACATTGAGTATAACAAGCATGCTTTACTGCATATACAGACTTATTTTACTGTTATGGGTTTAGTAACACTTTGAGGATGAAAATAAAACAAAGAAAATAGACAAAGGAGGGGTGTGTTCTGAAGATGGCGGAGTAAAGACACGCGCTCACAGAGTTCTGACCATTCCTCCAGCCATTCGGCTATCAATGCAGCTACACTACTCAGAATGAAGAGGAAAGAAAAGTGAATGCAAAAACTATCAGCGCAACCAAAGATTCAACAGTACATTCCGTACACATGGGCAGCAGTATCCTGAGGTTAAGTAGCGGAGATATAAGGTGCGGTAGTTCATGTGGAGCCCATAGGGTCGGCACACCCTACCCCACTTACCCCTTTAGCTATGCCAGGAATCGCTTTGGGATCACAGAGCTGCGCAGATGATCATTATCTGAGACTTTCAGAGCAGCGAGATGCCCCACCTACCTTACTGGAGGACTTGGATCTCAGAGCACTCCTACAGGCTTTGCCAACACGAACGGATATGTAGGTGATGGTCTCCCATCTGGAGGAGGTGCTCTGCAGAGATCTAAAGCTGGTCCAGACAAAGGTACAGTAGTTAACAGACAGACTTGCGACAGATGAAACATCTCTGGCTTCCCTGGAAAACCGGGTCTCCCGTCTGGTACAGGTACAAACTTTACAAGCCTCCCATGCCTCTTCCTTAAAACTCTATTTGGAAGAGCTCGAGGACTGGAGTCACCTAAAATAATTTGTGGTTTAGAGGTATCCCTGAGGCAATAGGACAAGAAGCATTACATCCTACGCTCCTGGCAACATGCCAGCAGTTGGCTATACTTATTCCCTCCCATGATTTGGAGTTTGAGAGATTGCATAGATCCCTGGGACCTCGTTCAGTAAACCTGAATAGACCCAGAGATGTTATATGCCATTTCCACCATTATGCTCATAAAGAGTTAATAAGTCCAATTAACCATGAGGGGCCCCCAGTGAAAATACTACCAGATCTATCCCGGGCTACCTTCTAACAAAGGGCAATGTTGCGCCCACTTTTAGACAAGATCAGGAAGTTGGGGGGTACAAACCGGTGGGGTTACCCCATTTCATTAACTGCAAAGAAGGACTCATCGTCATTTGTTCTGCTGCACCCTGCCGACCTCCCAGAATTGTTCACCTTTTTGGGGATAGAGGCTTTTTCAATCCCAAATTGGGTGCAGTTGTAATGAGACCATTACGATAAACAGCAACCTCTTCTATAGCAGATGATTTACCACTCCAGACAATAGGAGGAAGTCGGGGATCTGGTATTACCTCCCAATCTGGAGGACATGAGACTTAAAGGGGTTGTAAACCTTTGTGTTTTTTCACCTTAATGCCTCCTATCCCATACCTGCTTTACTTACCTGAGGCTGAGCACTGGAACTTGACCCGGCGGGGACGCGTTGCCTCTCTGCTCGGGGTTCTCGGCTCTTGATTGGATAGATAGATATGCAGCCATTGGCTCCCGCTGCTGTCAATCAAATCTAATGGTACTGGTGCCAGGGGGGCGGGGTTGAGTCATACATTCGGTGGCTATGGACGCTGAATGCTGGACTCGGAAGTGCTTTCACAAAGTAACCCCCTCGGGAGAGAGCTTCTCCTAGGGGGTTATCTGATGTGGGGAGGAGCTGGGATAGCCACCAGGGGACCCCAGAAGATGAGGTTCGCGGCCACTCAAAACGAGCTTCACAGTGGAGGCAAGTATGATATGTTTGTTATTTAAAAAAAAAACTAACCCTTACAATCACTTTAACTTGGCTGAGGCCCTTTTTTTCTTTTTTCTTTAATAGATTGCAGCAAATGTATCCCTTTCTTTTTTTGGCAGCGAGAATCCTTTTCAGGGAAATGTTTTTACAGCTTGTTTTTTTTTTTCAGAGGTCTCGCAGATAGCGTGGACTTTATATGCACTATTGAATTCTTTTATTTTTTGTATATAATTAGATGTTGTATAAATCACTTATTAGGTTAGGGGTGCACTGTACAAGGTGTCATAAATTAGATAGGCACCAATAAAGTACTATATAAATTGGTATGGGATATAGGACTAAGGGTGGGAGAGAGGGTGTGTGGGTAGACGCATTTATATGTAGCCCCCCCCCCCCCTTTCTTTTTTTTTCAACTTATCACATTTCATGGGATCTGTGAGGATGAGGACGATTGTCCTAAGACAAACATAATTGGGGGTTCTTCCCATGGAGCCCGAGCATGAAATCTTGGCCCCCGTGGATGGCTCCCCCCACCCCCCATTTTTTTATTGAGGAGGGAAGGGGGGGAGCTTAAAGTAGAGAGAGAAGGGAAAGGAGAGGGGAAAAAGGAAATTTCTTCAGCTCACTATCCCATTATATTAAATATAACTCTCTCCTAGGATAATCAGTAGATCAACAGAATTTGGCTTCACTCATGCATTGGTTCACCACCCACATCAGTCTATCCCTGTAGTGGGTGCAGGCAGGTATTGACGTTCAGCTGCGGTTGGGAGGTTCCACAGCTATCTCCTTGCAATCACATGTGGAGTGACTGTCTGGGCAAGGGACAGACGAGGGGCCTTGGGCTGCTCGTCACAGGAGTCCTGGCTGTGGGTAGTTGCCACGTGGATAACATCAGGGGGTCACCGATTTGTGCGGGGTTGGCAGCTGTGGCTTACCACCTGGCTGTGGACAGATGTGTTGACCTTGGTGAGGTGTGGTCCTGGATGGCTATATGAGTGAGCCCTCTGCTGGGTAAATATGCATGAAAAAGTTAACATAAAATGTATGTTCTTACAAATCTTTAATTCTTTTTATATTTTTCCCTAATAGATGTTAAGAAATGATAGGCTGCAAAGTCTCCCGGTGTCCCAGTGATTTCTCTGCCTAACAGCGAGGAGACGAGATACTACGGTAGAGATTGGCCGGGTTACCTGTCCATCTTCCCCGCAACACCAGTGACGGCGGACGTTGTTCGGTTACGTTCGGAGATCATCGGCCGACTTCGCGGGTATCCGGAGCCATTGGAGGATAGGGGAGATCCACAAGTGAGTTCCCAGGTTGCCGTGGAGGAAAAGTACTTACACAGAGGATCTGTCCACCCTCGGCGAGGGTATCTCCATACACGTTGCTGACTCTGCTTGTGAGGGGGCTCCTGTAAGGACCCACACGCATTAAAAATACCAAGAAAACGTGTTTTTCAAGATTTGGGATAAAAAAATTTGATCCGATAAATGGATTGAGATTTTTATTTACTATTTTCTCAATTTTTTTTACAATTTTTGGCTTTTTTCACATTCAATACGTTTTTTGTTATCACCATTGGACTGATATAGGATTAATCTCTTTTGTGTAGTTCATGGACCGTTTACAAAGATATATGAGAGTTTATACCCTTTATTGATTACCCACATGGTCTATGTAGGTTCATGTATCACTATATGTATCACTATAATTAAGCTCATTTGGGAGTGTTCACAAATATTTAGTGCAGCAATATTTTTCATTTTATGTTTGTTTTCCATGTTGATATTTAATGGTGACTTGCTGCAGCTTGTTTTTTCTTTTCTTAAAGTTTTTTTCTAGTGCAGTATTATATTTAATTTTTGTAAGAAATAGATATATCCTAATCTTTTATCATAATAGAGCCCTATATTAGTATCCGATTACTGGAACCTCCTTCAATATTTAGATCAGTAGGCACTCTCCATATTCACATAGCAATTTTATTATGTAAACCATTATGGTGTACATATAGGACATGTAATTCATAGGAAACATAAAGGAAAACAAAAGGAAACTTGCACTTTATGATTTATAGGAAATTAGATGGGACACAAGAGTGTGGATTTTGGTTGTGTGCTTGGGGGGAGGGGGGAGGAAGAGGAAAGGGGAACAAGGAAAGGGGGATATAAAGAGAATTAGCACTAGTAATAGAGTCTAAGTATACTGTGGGGGAGGTAGGCTGTGGAACCGGCAGAAGGGTTCCAGCCACGGAGCCTGAGAAAATAAGCTCGGACTATGTGGCAGATCCGTTATATTGGGGATATTGTTTTGGTCCCTTCTTCTCCCATACCCCCGCTAGAATGTATTGATACAAATGGGGTTGGAGGAAACTGGCATATGGGGAGTGGGGTGGGGGGAAAGAAGGGAGGGGAATGATTAGGGTAGTGGAGAGATGAGAGAGAGATACCCTCGGCAGGAGAATTGGAAAGAATATTGTTTAGATCTGGGACAGGATTTAGGACAGAATGACAATAAGTTGTGGGAACCCCTTGGCTAGCCTGTAGTTGTGCGATCACGGAAGAGGCCTGAGGGAAGTAAGATGTGAGATGCTACATACCAGCAGATATGGCTATATAAGTAGAGGAGAGTCGATATATGTATATATTGGTATACTGTATATAAAGGGGGGTTCTCCTTTTTTTTCCTTTGGTATATATAAAGAAGGACTGTTATATGCTGCACTCTTTGACTTTGCATGAATGTATAAAATATTTTGGGTTTGTATAGTTGTATTACATTATGTGATTAAAAAAATAGCTGGGGGAATATGATCAGGAGCTTAACCCACATAAAGGCCTGCACCCCTGTGAATCGCACGTTCAGAGGTGGGTGCCTTCCTTGGGGGTTTTGTAAAAAAAAAAAAAAAAAAAGTTTCCCTTCTCAGAGGAGATGGGACAGGGTGTGTGTGACTTCTTTAAATGCCAAAGGACTTAATGTCCCAGAAAAACGGAGGATGCTTCTTAATGATTTGAAGCAATGTAGCATTTGTGCAAGAAACACATTTTAAGGCGGGCAGACTTCCTTTTCTCCAGAATAGATTTTTCCTCTGGGGCCTACCATGCTTCTAACTAAGAAGCAAAATCTAAAGGTGTTTCTATTTTGATCTCCAGTCGTGTATCCTGGTCTCTTATGGATAAACGTCTGGATATAAATGTCCGTTATCTTTTTCTTAAAGGCCACATTGGCTGCGTTAAGGTGACACTGGCTACTATATATGCATCAAATTTGCACCAAGACTCTTTTTTGAGTAAAACTCTCTCAAAGCTAGCGGAGTTTGTGGAAGGTAAATTGATCCTCGGGTAGGATTTTAATGTTCATTTGGACCCTAGAGTAGACACCTCCCCTGGGACTTCTTCCAGGTGGTACCAGGAAACATATTCTGTGGAAGTTACATGAATTGCAGCTGGTAGACGTCTGTCGTACTTTGCATGCAGGGGAAAGAGATTATACTTTTTTTTTTCCAACCCTCATCAATTATATTCTAGTATGGATTTATTTTTGGTCCCACATAATTTACTTACCTCGGTACTGGATGTTTCCATAGGACACATAACGTGGTTGGACCATGCTCCGGTCACGCTCCGTCTTTCCCTGTCTGGCTCAACTCCCCGGAGTGGCGTATATATTTGAATGAGAGTCTACTGCAGACTCCTGAAATTCGGGATGATGTTGCTAAAGAGCTTAAAGCATACTTTCAGATAAGCGACACTCCGTGGATTGACCCAGGCATGGTGTGGGAAGCACATAAGACAGTCATTTTGGGAATTCTGATCAAACACGGAAGAAGACGCGAGATGCACAGATAAAAAAAAACTGCTAGAGGACATCCAGGCTCTTGAATTGCAACATAAGAAGACACAGGTGGGGAATGGGGAATGACCTAGCCCATTTGAGGTGACAGATAACAGATCTTCTCCACTTCAAAGCCAAAGCAGCAATACAATCAGGCAGGAAGGTATCATACGAATTGGGAGATAAATGTAGCAAATTTCTGGTCGGGAAGCTCAAGGAAAGGGGTACGGCACCATATGTAATGTATGTAACCCCATATAAAAGGAAAGGATGGACAATTACTCTTGTTGCCAAAAGATATTGCTCAGACGTTTGGGGAATATTACTCCTCTCTATATAATTTGGCACCTTAACTCCCTTCTTCCCTGGAGGAATATCTCTCCTCAGCATGCCTTTCTCGACTACCCTCCCCAGTTCGTTGCAATCTAGGAGCCCCTATCACCATTGAGGAATTAAATAAGGTGATAAAGATGCTTAAACCTGGGAAGGCACCAGGTCCTGATGGATTTACCATACAGTATTATAAAAACTTCCTCCCACTGCTAGGTATGCATATGATAAAAGTGTATAATGCTTTAGGCCAGACTGCATTTTCCCCGGATGCACTCTTGGCACATATCTCAGTTATCCCAAAAGAAGGGAAAGAATTGTCGGAATGCAATAGTTACCGGACTTAAAGCTTTTTACTAAATTACTTGCATCTCGCCTTCAATCACAGCTTTCCCAGCTGGTTCACTTAGATCAAGTAGGTTTTGTTCTCTTTAATGAAGGGAGAGACAATACCATTAAGGTACTTAACTTGCTAACAAAACAAACACCCCCTGCGTCTTTTTGAGTACCGACGCAGAAAAAACTTTTGACTTTTTAAACTGGCACTTTATTTTTGCGGTCCTAAGGCATATAGACTATTCCACTCCACAGGCCTTGGTTAAAGTAAATGGAATATTCTGAAAACCTTTTAAGATCTCAAAAGTTACTCACCAGGGATGCCCTCTCTCGCCTTTGTTGTTTGCTCTTACGTTAGAGCCATTACTGAATAAAATCCGGCAAAAACCTGATATCTTGGGGCCATAATCATGGGCGTCCGCAGAACTTTTTCCAGGGGGGGGCATCATTTTTTGAGGCCTCTCATGCTCCGCCCCTTTTCGACAATCTCATGAAAATCTTTTCACTGGTAATACATATGTGTTATATAACTGATAATTCATCTTCACTTTGAATTGGAAGTTACTCTGGCGGCTGTGTTCCATGCCCATATAGCCTAGAGAATGTACATTTTACATTGCAATACATCTGTTGTGGCCATATTTTGATCTCATACTGTCACTGTATAGGCTGTTTTCATCAAGATAAAAATATGGCAACAACAGATGTATTGCAATGTAGAAAGATGTACATTCTCTAGGCTATATGGGCATGGTACGCAGCCACCTGAGTAACCTTGCGGACGCCCATGCTTTAAAAAACCAGCCCTGGAAAAAATTTCATACCAGCCTCACAGCATTATTATACCAGCCCAACAGCATAACGTCATTATTTTCTTGTTCATGAAAGGGAAAACCATACATTTTAAAGCACATTTAATGAAGAGAGTATTAGATATAGATATGAAATCACATAGGGCATATATATATATATATACACACACACACATATATACAAATTCCAGTTAATAGTGGTAAGTGATCAATCATCAAGGGGGACCCCAGAAACTGCAGAAAGAATACTCTAAGGTAAGGGAGGTGGGTTACTAATATAAGGAGGAAACCCTTTATATCAGTGCCCCTTACATTATCGTATTCACTCCCCCCTTACATCAGTGACCCCCGACTGGCCTGGCGGTGCTTTCACTGACTTCCTCTTAGGTGCACTGTGTGGGGCTCAGTCAGTCGGCTCCAGCTTGGTGGTTCTGGTTTTATCCTATAGTCTCAATCCACACAAGTCTGACTTCTCCCATGACCCCCATCCTGGCGGTGCTCCCACTCTTGACTCCTCTCCAGACTCCCTCAGAGACTGCAGACATGCTACAGGAGATGGTCAGAGACTGCAGACTTGATGCAAGAGCTCAATGCAGCCTCATCAGTGCCCATCAAATGCAGCCTTACTGTGCCCACCAATGCAACCTCACTGTGCCCACCAATGCAACCTCACTGTGCCCACCAAATGCAGCCTCACTGTGCCCACCAAATGCAGCCTCACTGTGTCCATCAAATGCAGCCTCACCGTGTCCATCAAATGCAGACTCACCCGTGTCCATCAAATGCAGCCTCACCTATGCCGTGAATGCAGTCTCACTGTGCCCATCATTGCAGCCCCTCCTGTGCCCCATGTCCCAGTCTGCAGGCCCTGTCTGTGGGAAGGTGTGTTGTTGATGCTTGGTACGGTACCTTGCATGCCAGCAGGATATCCATGATGGCCAGCAGCAGTCAGGGTCTGTTCTCGTTTTGGATGGGACGGTGCTCCTTCCAGAGGATCTGTCTGCTGTGAGTTGGAGTGGTCCTCATTTTCCGGCCCCAGTCAGCCTGCCCTCTGGTCCTGGGGAAGTGGAGAGCACTGGGTGGGAGTAGGAGAGAAGGGGGAGCAAAGAGTACTAGTGGGGTTGGAGAACACATGGGTGGGGGCAAAGAGCGAGGGGGAGTGGAGATCACAGGGGTGGGGAGCAGAGAGCACTGGGGGGGGCTAAGAGTGTGGGGTGGTGAAGAGTGCTGGGGGGGGCAGAAAAACAGGGGGAGTGGAGAGCAATGGGGGGGAGCTTGAGAGCACCAGTGGGGGCCAGAAAGAACAGGGGTGGAAAGCACGGGGGACTGGAGAGCACTACGGGGGGGGGGGGGGGGTGGAGAGCACATGGGTTGGGGCAAAATGCAGGGGGAGTGGAGAGTACAGGGGTGGGGAGTGGAGAGTGCTGAGGGGAGTCAAAAAGAACTGGGGTGGAGAGCACGGAGGATAGAGAGCACTGGGGGGGGCTGGAGAGCACCAGGGGGGCAGAAAGAACAGGGGTGGGGAGAATAGGGGGCTGGAGAGCACTGGGGGGGGGGCTGGAGAGTGATGGGGAGAGCTTATGAGCCCTGGGGGGGGAGAAAGAACAGGGGGGAGAGCACTGGGGGGGGGAAAGAACAGGGGGAGAGCACTGGGGGGGAGAAAGAACAGGGGGAGAGCAGGGCACTTTGGGGGAGAGCAGGGGGGAGAGCACTGGAGGGAGTGGAGAGCACTGGGGGGGAAGAACAGGGGGGAGAACACGGGGGGAGAGCGTGGATGGGAGAGGACTGGGGGGAGTGGAGAGGACTGTGGGGGGGACAGGGGGCGGAGCACTGGGCGGAGTGGAGAGCACTGGGGGAACAGGGGGGAGAGCACTGGGGGGGCATCACTGGGATGGTGGCTAGAGAAGGATGGGGAAAGCTGGAGAGCAGGGGGGGGCAGCAAGAACAGGGGAGGAGAAAACTGTCGGGGGGGGCAGGAGAGTGTGGTGGAGGAGAGCACTGGGGGGGGACAAGGGGGAGAGCACTGGGGGGAGTGGAGAGCACGGGGAGGCGAGAACAGGGGGGAGAGCACTGGGGGGAGTGGAGAGCACTGGGGGGAGAACAGGGGGGGAAAGCACTGGGGGGGCAGGGGGGAGCACTGGGGGTGAACGGGGGGGTGGAGAGCACTGGGATGGTGGCTAGAGAAGTATGGGGAGAGCTGGAGAGCAGGGGGGCGGCAAGAACAGGGGAGGAGAGAGCACTGGGGGGGCAGGAGAGTGTGGTGGTGGAGGAGAGCACTGGGGGGGCAGGAGAGTGTGGTGGTGGAGGAGAGCACTGGGGGGGCAGGAGAGTGTGGTGGTGGAGGAGAGCACTGGGGGGCAGGAGAGTGTGGTTGTGGAGGAGAGCACTGGGGGGGCAGGAGAGTGTGGTGGGGAGGAGAACACTGGGCGTGGTAGGAGAGTGTGGTGGTGGAGGGGGGCAGGAGAGTGTGGTGGTGGAGGAGAGCACTGGGGGGGGGGCAGGAGAGTGTGGTGGTGGAGGAGAGCGCTGGGGAGGGGGCAGGAGAGTGTGGTGGTGGAGGAGAGCACTGGGAGGGAGGCAGGAGAGTGTGGTGGTGGAGGAGAGCACTGGGGGGACAGGAGAGTGTGGTGGTGGAGGAGAGCACTGGGAGGGGGGCAGGAGAGTGTGGTGGTGGAGGAGAGCACTGGGGGGGTGGCAGGAGAGTGTGATGGTGGAGGAGAGCACTGGGGGGGGCAGGAGAGTGTGGTGGTGGAGGAGAGCACTGGGGGGGGGGGCAGGACAGTGTGCTGGTGGAGGAGAGCACTGGGGGGCAGGAGAGTGTGGTGGTTGAGGAGAGCACTGGGGGGGGGGGCAGGAGAGTGTGGTGGTGGAGGAGAGCACTGGGGGGGGCAGGAGAGTGTGGTGGTGGAGGAGAGCACGGAGGGGCAGGAGAGTGTGGTGGTGGAGGAGAGCACTGGGGGGGGGGCAGGAGAGTGTGGTGGTGGAGGAGAGCACTGGGGGGGCCGGAGAGTGTGGTGGTGGAGGAGAGCACTGGGGGGGGCCGGAGAGTGTGGTGGTGGAGGAGGGCACTGGGTGGGGCAAGAGAGTGTGGTGGTGGAGGAGAGCACTGGGGGGGCAGGAGAGTGTGGTGGTGGAGAAGAGCACTGGGGGGGCAGGAGAGTGTGGTGGTGGAGGAGAGCACTGGGGGGGGGGGGCGGAGAGTGTGGTGGTGGAGGAGAGCACTGGGGGGGCGGAGAGTGTGGTGGTGGAGGAGGGCACTAGGGGGGCAGGAGAGTGTGGTGGTGGAGGAGAGCACTGGGGGGGCAGGAGATTGTGATGGTGGAGGAGAGCACTGGGGGGGGCAGGAGAGTGTGGTTGTGGAGGAGAGCACTGGGGGGGCCAGGAGAGTGTGGTGGTGGAGGAGAGCACTGGGGGGGCAGGAGAGTGTGGTGGTGGAGGAGAGCACGGGGGGCAGGAGAGTGTGGTGGTGGATGAGAGCACTGCAGCCCCCATCCCCCCTCGATCCTCCTATCCAGGGACTGTGGCACAGATGGGCATCTCCTCCTCCTTACAGAGTGGCCGCCGAACACAGAGCCACACAAAGCTGGCTCTGTGTTCGGCGGCCGCTCTGTAACACAGTCCCGCCCCCCCAGACCGGCTTGTGTGATAGGCGCAAAATTGATTCTCTCTACTATCACGCGAGCAGGTCTGGGGGGCGGGACTGTGTTACAGAGCGGCCGCTGAACACAGAGCCAGCCAGTGTTGTGTGATCCAGAGGAGAGAGCGAGGATGCAGCCGCCAGCGGACTCAGTAAAAAAAAAAATGCAGCATGACGGCATGCAACACCTTGGGGATTCCAGGGGGGGGCACTTGACCCCCCTTGCCCCCTGCTGCGGATGCCCATGACCATAATTATAAAGTTTCATCCTAAGCAGACGACTTGCTTTTTTCTATGCCTAATCCACACGTCTCACTGCCTAACCTTATGAAGGAGATTGAAGGCTACAGAGCTCTATCAAACCTAAAAATAAATTACACAAAATCCGAAGCTATGGGAGTCGCACTGCCACTTTCACTGCGTTGCACTATACAAATTAACTTTAAATAGGCTTCCACGTTAATGTACTTGGGTACATATATACCATCAAATTTAGGCAATACTTTTCCGTCAAATTTTCCATCTCTATATAACTCTTCTTGATTTGGCTGATATAACATCATTAAGATGAGCATTCATCCAAAATTTCTGTATCTTTTCTAGTCACTACCTATCTCCATTCCTGCAGTCTTTTTTTGTCCAATCCATACCCTTTTTACTAAATTTATATGGGCAAATAAACGACCAAGGATTAGTAGAAGCCTTCTGACGATAACCAAGTGCTTTAGCGGAGTAGCTGTCCCAGATGCATTTAAGTTTGAACATAGTTTTTATTATCACAAGATCAGTGCAAACAAGGAGTACAAAATGGCAGTACATTTCCAAAGATACACAAACAGTGAGGTATAGGTGTAGAAGCATAAAAAACTGCGCAAATGACAAAGCTGATTAATACCAGTAGAAATGAAAATAAAGAAAGAAATCAATAGGTGGAGGGAAGGGGGGAGGAGGGAGGAAGGGGAAAGGGACAGGGGAAGGCGAGGGAGAGGAAAGGAGGAAGACAGGAACCCCGGAAACTGAAATCACCCAGGGCCGTATTGCAGCCGCCAGCATGGATCCAGGTCGGTGGCACAACGCCCAACCTGTATCGCCACATGGGGGGAGGGAAGACAGACAGGGGCCAGCAGGAAGGTGGTGTATAAAGGGAAGTAAGAGCACAGGCTCCTTAGCTGTGCAACCCCAAGGGAGCGTCACAGGCGAACAACAAAATTGCAGGACATAACATTGTCCTATCGAAGGCCATTAAGGAAGCTCGATGAGGCCGAGTGATGGCGCCAGATAGACCACAGAGCAGTGAACTTGTCATATCTGTCGTCCACCTTCGCCTGCAGCTCCTCCATGACCATCATATCATTAAGAATTTCAATCCATCGAACTACCGACGGGACCCGATCTGTCTTCCAGGAGAGGGTGATGTTATGACGGGCAGCAGAGAGGAGGAATCTAAGAAGGCAAGACTTGTGCCGTTTAACGGAGCCCGGTATAATGGACAATAAGGCAACCAAGGGCGAAGGGGATAAGGAAGCTTGATACATAGCATTATACGTTTCAAAAACTTTATCCCAAAAAGGGCGAACCATAGAACACTCCCACCAGACATGAAAGAACGTACCTGTCGCACCATGGCACCGCCAGCACACATCCGTTGAACCGGGGAACATTCTGCGTACCGAGACTGGAACCCTGTACCAGCGTGATAACAATTTATAGTTTTTTTCCTGAGTGAACCCTGACCAAGAGGATTGGTGAGTAAGGACAAAGGAGGTATGCCATTGTGATGAGGAGATTTCGGTTCCAATGTCAGCAGACCATTTATCAGTATAAGTGGGAAGCGAGGTGTAAGTAAGAGATTGGAGTTCTTTGTAAAGAAGAGATAACGTGGGGTGTGAGGTAGAGTGCAAAGTTCTTCAAACAAGGTGAGGGTCCTATGAATTTTACCGGATAGGAAGAGTGAGTTGCAAAATTGATTGATGGACCGCTCAGAGAGCCAATCCAGGTCCGGTAGGGGAGACGACATCGCCAGAGCTCGTAAACGACCAGTGGAGGGGTGGACAAATTGATTAGCTGTGGGCCAGTCCTCCCTGCGGTATGCCCCAATGTGGGTAGCCGAAAGGAGAGTGGGGAGAAGTGGGTTATCAAAAAGGGAGGAAAGAGGGCCAGGGTCCGTGGACAGGCCTGTCATACCGGAGACGGCGTACCATTTGGTCAGAGCTGCGATCGTCAAGGGGGAGACCCCACGAAGCGAGCGGAACATGGCGTGATGTCCCCATAACAGGGCCCTAAGATCTCTAAGGGCCATATCTTGTTCAATAGTCACTGTAAGTTTGGGTGGGGGGTCTAGACAACAAGGATGCAGTGTGATATAGTTGAAAGTCAGGTAGTCCAGTCCCCCCGCGGAGCTTGGGGGCGCATAGGATCCTATGCTTCAGGCGAGGGGGGTGGCGGAGCCATACAAATTTGATTATCTCAGATCGGAGGGAGAGGAAGAACGTCCGAGGAAGAAGTATAGGGAGGGTTTGGAACAAATACAGAACCTTGGGCAGTATGTCCATTTTAATGACGTTCATCCTCCCCCACCAGGTAAGTTTCAAATTATACCAGGAGTCGAGGGAACGTTTAATGTTGGTCAACAAGGGGCTATAGTTAAGGGAGTAGATGTCCTGTAGATCTCTGGGAACTGCAGTCCCTAAATATTTAATAGAGCGTGGTTGCCATCGGAACGGGTAGTCCCTTTTCAGGGCCGCCAGGTCTCGCTCCGGCAGAGAGATATTCAGGGCTTCGGTTTTGGCTATATTAAGTTTAAAATTACTATAGGTACCGAAGCGGTCCAGTTCCTCGAGAATATGTGGTAGGCTAATGCGGGGTTTTGTGACATATAGAAGTAAGTCGTCAGCATAGAGTGACAGCTTGCGGGGAGCCGATGGGGTAGGAATACCGTGAATAGAGGCATTGTTACGTATAGCCTGCTCCAGGTGTTCCACTGTGATTGCGAACAGCAAGGGCGAGAGAGGACAGCCTTGCCTGGTACCATTACTTATTCGGAATGGTGTGGACGATTCCCCGTTAGCTGAGACCCAAGCAGTAGGGTGAGAATAGAGAGCCATGATCTTGGAAAGTAATTTAGGGCCTAAGCCTATTTGTTGTAGGGACGCACGAAGAAACTGCCAGCTCACCCTGTCAAATGCCTTCTCGGCATCGCAGGCCAAGAGGCAGGTGGGGATATTGTGTGCCTTGGTGTAGGCGATCAAATGTAGCGTTTTCGTGGTGTTGTCTCTGGCTTCACGGCCAGGGACAAACCCCACTTGGTCCCCATGGATCAGAGAGGGAAGGAGGGGGGCCAGGCGCGTGGCAAGGATCTTGGCGTAGAGTTTCAGATCAACATTCAATAGGGAGATGGGGCGGTAATTACTGCAGAGTGTAGGGTCCCTCCCAGTTTTGGGGATCACTACAATTTGAGCTTGCAGGAGTTCGGTAGAGAGTGGATGATCGTCGCCAACCTCCTCAAACGCTCGTGCCATCAACGGAGCTAATTGGTGGGCATATTGCTTAAAGAATAAAGGCGTGTAACCATCGGGACCCGGACTCTTGCCCTGTTTGAGCTCTTTAATGGCAGTCAAAAAGTCAGAGGTAGTCAGCGGACGCTCCAGGTCCGACACAGCGTCAGAGGGTAGATGCGGTAAGGAGGTATCCCGTATATATTGTAAGAGGTCTAAGTGCGAGGAAGGGGCGGGTGTTGGAGTTACTGGAAGATTATATAAGGCAGAGTAAAAGTCTCGAAAGTCAGAAACAATCTCCGAGTTTTTAGTGCGTTTAACATGAGTGGAGGACATAAGGTGGGAGATATGTTGTCTGCGTTGCTGGGGGTGAATTGTGCGAGCAAGGTGTCTCCCACATTTGTTCGCGTGGGTGTAGTGAATATGTCTACCCTTAGCACAAGCAATCACAGAGCGCTCAGTAAAGATCTGTTGGAGGTCCCGACGTGCATTAGAAAGTTCTGCGAGTACCTTGGGATCGGGAGAGCGTTTATGGGAGGCCTCAAGGGCAGAGATCAGTGCAAATAGCCTGGAAATTTCGGCAGTACGGGCCTTCTTTAGCCTAGAGTCATGCTGAATCAAAATGCCTCGGAGGACACATTTAAGCGTCTCCCATTTGGTCAGGTTAGAGGTATTGTCTTCAGCATGGACCAGGTTAAACTCTGTGATTGCTGCGGTAAGTGCTGCGTTGCAGACTGAGTCTCAGAGGAGGTTATCGTTAAGTCGCCAGGATTTGTGGGCGCGATTATTTGGGGGTCTCCCCAGTGATAGATGCACCGGGGCATGGTCAGACCAGATTCTCAGGCCAATGTCACAGGTAGGATCACAGTCTAGCAAAGCTTGGGAGATCAGTATGTAGTCGAGTCGGCTGTAGGAGTTGTGTGCAGGGGAGTAGTAAGTGTAGTCACGCGCCAAAGGGTAAAGCACCCGCCAGGGATCAACTAAGGAGAGGTCCTGCAAAATGGAGCGTATACTGGTCAGGGAGGAGGGAGGGATGTGTGACTTACCGGTGGACGAGTCCAGTCTCGGTACCAGTGGTACATTTAGATCACCACCCAGGATCAAGTTATGAGTGCCAAAAGCGCGTAGGCGGGATGCCACGGAGGAGAGGAATCAATGCTGGTTCTGGTTAGGGAGATAAACATTAACAATGGTTAAAACAGTTTGTTGAACCTGCAACTTCAAAAACACATATCTACCATTGGGGTCTATCTCCTGGTCGAGAACAGTCGGGTTAAAAGAGGCATGGAAGGCCACAGAGGTCCCTCGCGTCTTGGCGTCCGGGTTGGTACTATGAAACCAACATGGGTATCGTTTGTCGGAGATATTAGGGAGTTTGTCTGTCCGGAAGTGGGTTTCCTGCAAAAGTAGGATATGAGTTTTGGATTTGTGAAAGTGATGCAGGAGCTGTCTACGCTTCTCTGGGGTATTAAACCCCCTACAATTAAGGGAAGAGATTTTAATACCTAAAGTGGGCACATCAAGCGGGGGGGACGGAAGGTGTGCGGTAGGGTTCCTGTCATGGGAACTAGAGGAGGTAGTCTCCAGTTGAGGAGATAAAGGGTTATCAAATGGGTCCTAAGGTCAGAGGGGGGAGGGCGTCAAGCTAAATAACTCTGAAAGGGCTCAACAGAACCCAGAGGGGTGGGTTAGGATGTAGTGCCCACAGGCAGGGCGGGAAGGGAGGAGTCAAACCCCTCCCACTAGTGTTCAGGGGGGAAAGGGGAGGTGAACACTACACAGGTATCTAGAAAAACAACAGAAAACAGAGGCAATGAAGACTCTGCACACCCTAACGTGGGGAACGTGGAAGGGCAAAACTCAGGGGCTCCGCCCCAACATAGCAAAATACACAATAATAAAGATAAAGTGCTTATCTAAAGCGCACAGCACAGCACGTGCAGGGCAACATAACAGCAATGTAACGGTTGAAAGTCATCAGCATAGTAGCAAAAATATAGGCCAAGTTACGGCCTAAGGCCTGCGAGCAACCATAGTAGAAAAAGAGTACAAAGGGACTCATGTGAGAGTCAAACCACAATAAAATGACAAAAATAGGAAACGTCAGCGAACAGTGTTGTAGAAAATGTAGAACTTCACAGGTAGGAATTCAGCTTCCAAGCTCAGTGATCGATGCAAAATCCACCTAGAGGGGGAGAAAGAGGTAAAACAGAGCATGTAGGCAGATCTGGAAGCCAGCAGGCGTCAAGGGAAAACCACAAAGCATATAAGAAGGAAGAGGAAAAAAAAAAACCCAGGTTATAAGGAATAAATTCAGCCAGGTGGAGATTTGGAGGTGCGGGATCTGGATCTCTTCTTCCTAGATTGCTTCTCCCAGCGAGGTGCTTTAGGAAACCCCGGAGTGGCCGCCTCCAAGGGCCAATCCGGAATCCGGATCTGTGGCAGTTCAAACACTCCAAGAAAGTTAGGGAGATCACCCAGGGTGCGAAACGTGGCCGATTTACCCTCATGAGATGCAAACAGGTGGAAAGGGAAGCCCCATCTATATTTGATTTGCTTAGAGTGAAGTGCGTCTGTGAGTGGCTTCAGAGATTTCCTCATGAGAAGGGTCTGCCTGGAGAGGTCCGTCAGAAGCATGACGGGGGATCCGTTAAAAAGGATGGAGTCCCGGGACCGAGCGGCCTGCATGATGTCAGACTTGATATGGAAAAAATGGATGCGGCAAATAATGTCTCTTGGGTGAGCAGGGTTGGGATTGCGGGGGCCCAGGGATCTGTGGATCCTGTCAATTTCCAGGTGCTCATCCTGGGGCTTGTTCAATAGTTGATTAAACATCAAGATGGCTGCTTTGGCAAGATCCTTGTTATCTACCGACTCAGGGACCCCGCGGATGCGAATATTATTGCGTCTACTTCTGTTCTCCTGATCATCGAGACCGTAGAACAGTTGTTGGATCTGATTAGTGTGTTGCTGAAGAATGTGATCATGTTCAATAATTCTGGTCACAGATTCCTCCACCGTCGCTTCAATATCATCAAAGCGCTGGCCTATATCATGGCGTAGGTCTGTGATCTCACGCTTATAGGAGCGCTCAAGCCTGCTGATATAGGCCTCAATATCCCCTTTGGTGGGGAGGGCCTTAAGATAGGATTCCATGTCCCAGGGTACTGGCTGAGAGTGCGGCTGGGGCGGAGGGCTCCCGGGACATGCTGGGTAGTGGGGGCTCCGGGTGTCCGAACCGGGTGAGTGCGGTGAGGGAGGAGAGGCCTCCGGGAGCGGAGAGGGTACCTGAGTGGCGGCGAGGGCCGCCTGCGCCGCCGCCGAGCGGGTCGCCGCCATCTTGGAAGCCGGCGTGGTCCGGCCTGCGGATCCCTTCGCGGGGAAGTAGCTGCCGATTTCTTTAGATTTGGGATCCCCCGAGGGTCAGGGGGTGTCTCCGGTCCCCCTCCTGCTCATGGGGGAGAGAAACGAGGGTGCTGTCGGCCGTGCTGTGCGCCGTTCGGTATGGTGGAGCGGGAGCCGAGGTCTCAGGCTGCCTTCCTCTCCATGCGCCAAGCCACGCCCCCCCAGATGCATTTAAATACTATCAAGCGGCCCATATTGGCAGAGTGATTGGTTTAAGTAGACAGAATTGACACTTTGGACAGATATAGAACAACAGTTTAGCCCGGTACCCCTGCACAGAGCGTCTTGGTGCTATGCAGCCCTACCGGCCTCTCTTAAAACAATCACCCCTGTTCCCCATTCTGGAAAACCCTAGTTTTCTTCCAGGCAGAGGCGGCTCTAGGATTTGTGAGGCCTTAGGCAAAACTTACACATGAGGCCCCAATCACGCCCATAATGGGAAAAAAATTCAAGCAATAAAAATGGCTGCAAAAAGATGCACAGATCTAGCAAACAGTTCATCTGCACCACTTCCAGGGCACCCTCCTCACCCATCAGACATATGCAGCCATTAAAACATCTGGGGCCCACCAAGGTGGCAACCCCTCTAAGAATTTCCTGTGTCTTGGGAGAATGGGGAGGAGATGTCACTGAGCCATTCCATATCCGCAGAGGAAGTAGAGCGGGGGGATACCAGCACAGTGCAGGGGGAGCAAGAGTAGGGAAGGGAGACAGAGAGGAGAGGAGAGAGAGGGGAGGGGAAGAGAGAGATTGTGAGAGATAAGGGGTGGGAAAGAGAGAGAGGGGGAGGGGAGCAAGACATTGTGAGTGAGAGGGGGAGAGGGGGGTGAGAGAGGGGTAGATAAAGGGTGCACATAAGGGGGAGAGAGTGGTGGAAAGAGGAGAGGAGGGGAGGGGGAGAGAGAGGGAGGAGAGAGAGAGAGGGGGAGGAGAGAAAGGGTGGGCAAAAGGGGGAGAGAGGGGGAAGAGGGAAGGTAGAGAGGGAAGGGAGGAGAGAGGGAGGGAGGGAAGAGAGGAGAGAGGGAGGAAAGGGAGGAGAGAGGGAGGAAAGGGAGGAGAGAGGGAGGAAAGGGAGGAGAGAGGGAGGGAGGGAAGGGAAGGAGAGAGGGAGGGAGGGAAGGGAGGAGAGAGGGAGGGATGGAGAGGGAGGGATGGGGAGGAAGGGAAGGGAGGAGAGAGGGAAGGAGGGGAGGAGGAGAGAGGGAGGGAGGGAAGGGAGGAAGGGAGAAAAGGGAGGAAGGGAGGGAGGGAGGGAGGAAGGGAGGGAGGGAAGGAAAGGGAAGGGGAGGGAAGGAAAGGGAAGGGAAGGAAAGGGAAGGGGAGGGAAGGAAAGGGGAGGGAAGGAAAGGGGAGGGAAGGGAGGGAGGGGGAGAGAGGCAAGGAAGGAGAGAGGGAAGGGAGGAGAGAGAGAAGGGAGGGAGGAGAGAGAGAAGGGAGGGAGGAGAGAGGGAGGAAAGGGAGGAGGAGAGAGGGAGGAAAGGGAGGGGGAAGAGAGGGAAGGAAGAGAGAGAGGGAAGGAGAGAGGGAAGGAGAGAGCGAGGGAAGGGGGAAGAGAGGGAGTGAAGGGAGGGAAGGGAGGAGAGAGGAAGGGAGGAGAAAGGAAGGGAGGGGGGGAGGGAGAAAGGAAGGGAGGGGGGAGGGAGAGAGGAAGGGAGGGGGGAGGGAGAGAGGGAAGGAAGGGAGAGAGAGAGAAGGAAGGAAGCAAGGGAAGGGAGAGAGGGACGGAAGGGAAGGGACAGAGAGAGGGACAGAGAGAGGGAAGGAAGGGAGGGAGAGGGAAGGAAGGGAGAGGAGAGAGAGGGAAGGTAGGGAGAGGAAAGAGAGGGAAGGTAGGGGAGAGAGGGAGGGAAGGAAGGGAGAGAGGGAGGGAAGGTAGATAGAGAGGGAAGCAAGGGAGAAGAGAGGGAAGGGAAGGGGAGGGAGGTAGAGAGAGGAGAGAGGGAGGGAAGGAAGGGAGAGTGGGAGGGAGAGAGGGAGAGAAGGGAGGGAAGGGAAGGGGGGATAGAGGGACGGGAGAGAGGGAGGGAAGGGAGAGAAGGAGGGGAGAGAGCGAGGGAGGGGAGAGAGCGAGGGAGGGAGAGAGGGAGGGGAGAGAGCGAGGGAGGGGAGAGAGCGAGGGAAGGGAGAGAAGGAAGAGAAGGGAGGGAAGGAAGAGAAGGGAGGGAAGGGAGAGAAGGGAGGGAAGGGAGGGAAGGGAGGGAAGGGAGAGAAGGGAGGGAAGGGAGAGAAGGGAGAGAAGGGAGAGAGAGAGGGGTGGGAAGGGGTAAGGGAGAGAGAGAGAGTTGTGGGAAGGGGTAAGAGAGAGGAGTGTGGTGAGAGAGGGGGAGGGAGAGGGGGGTAAGAGAAAGAGGGGGAGAGAGGGGGTAAGAGAGAGGGGGGAAGTGAGAAAGAGGGGGTGAGGGAAAGGGGGTGAGAGAGATCTAGAGATCTGTCCCTGTCTGTAGCCCCTGGGGGAGCAAAGAGCAGGGAGAAGCTGTAGAGTGCTAGGGGGTGGGGACCGGAGAGTGCTGGGGGGTGGGGACCGGAGAGTGCTGGGGGGTGGGGACCGGAAAGTGCTGGGGGGTGGGGGCTGGGGGCCAGAGAATGCTGGGGGGCAGAGAGTGCTGGGGGCCAGAAAATGCTCGGGTGGGGGGCGGAGAGTGCTGGGGGCCAGAGAATGCTCGGGGTGGGGGGTGGAGAGTGCTGGGGGCCAGAGAATGCTCGGGGTGGGGGGTGGAGAGTGCTGGGGGCCAGAGAATGCTCGGGGGTGGGGGGCGGAGAGTGCTGGGGGCCAGAGAGTACTGGGGGGTGGGGGGCAGAGAGTGCTGGGGGTGGGGGCAGAGAGTGCTGGGGGCCAGAGAGTGCTGGGGGGTGGGGGCCAGAGATTGCTGGGGGGTGGGGGGCGGGGAGTGTGGGGGCCAGAGATTACTGGGGGTGGGGGCAGAGAGTGCTGGGGGCCAGAGAGTGCTGGGGGGTGGGGACCAGAGATTGCTGGGGGTGGGGGGTGGGGAGTGCTGGGGGGTGGGGGCGGGGAGTACTGGGGGTGGGGGGGGGAGAGTGCTGGGGGCCAGAGAGTGCTGGGGGGTGGGGGCCGGAGAGTGCTGGGGGTGGAGGGTGGAGAGTGCTGGGGGTGGAGGGTGGAGAGTGCTGGGGGTGGAAGGTGGAGAGTGCTGGGGGTGGAAGGTGGAGAGTGCTGGGGGCAAGAGAGAGCTAGGGGGTGTGGGGTGGAGAGTGCTGGGGGCCAGAGAGAGCCGCAGGGGGTGTAGGGTGGAGAGTGCTGGGGGCCAGATAATGCTAAGGGTGAAGGGTGAAGAGTGCTGGGGGGGAGCTTGAGAGGGGAGGCAGAAAGAATTGGAGAGCAGGGGGTGCTGGCGAAATGGGGGTGGAGCCAGGGAGGACAAGAATGGGCTGGAGAGCAGGAGGGGAGGAGCCAGGGAGCAAAGGGAGGGGCTGAAGAGCAGGAGGCGTGGAGAAAGGGAGCACAAGAAGGGGCGGAGCCAGTGAGCACAAGGAGGGGCTGGAGAGCAGGAGGGGCGGAGCCAGGGAGCAAAGGGAGGGGCTGAAGAGCAGGATGCGTGGAGAAAGGGAGTACAAGAAGGGGCGGAGCCAGGGAGCATAAGGAGGGGCTGGAGAGCAGGAGGGGTGCAGCCAGTGAGCACACGGAGGGGCTGGAGAGCAGGAGGGGCGGGGCCAGGGAGCGCACGGAGGGGCGGGGCCAGGGAGCGCACGGAGGGGCGGAGCCAGGGAGCACACAGAGGGGCGGAGCCAGGGAGTACAAGGATGGGCCGGAGAGTACGGGGATGCAGAAAAAGTTAGATAGGAGTGGTGGAGAGACTGCACATAGATAGTGGAATTGATTTTTCCATATTCCTCCATGCAACCGCTGAATGATCACCTCTCCTCCCTGCAGACATTCAGCGGCTGTATGGAGTAATATGGAAAAATCAATTCCACTATCTATGTGCAGTCTCCCCACCGCTCCTCCTATTCAGGCACACAGGGAAGGCTGCACGGCATGGGCACTCACCTTTCCTCTGGTGGCAGCATAAGAGTTCCTCCCTCTTCACACTCATGGTGGGACTATCCAGCTGGGTGGTTTTTCAGCAACGCCCCCCCCCCCCCACTCCAGAACCAAATAGGAGGCAGGTGCGGAGGAGAGGTCTGATAGGTCTGGTGAGCGGCACAAGAGAGAAGCTCAGGTGAGGGTCACACATGGATATGCCGCCCTCATGCCGTCTGTCATCCAGCCGCTGCGCCACCTAGAGGACTCTACTGTCCCGCTCCCCGCACTTGCTGCCACCGCATTGATCACAGACAAATTAGTCGATTGCGAGGCCCTTGAGACTGTGGGGCCTTAGGCAATCGCCTAATTTGCCTAATTAGAGAGCCGCCTCTGCTTCCAGGTATAGCAACAGGCATGCTTTATAGTCTCCTGGAGAAGGGCTGTTTTCAGGCCTCACACTTTTTGATATCTGAGACCTGGCCCACAGTGGCCTCATTCACGTAACCAAGGGGCCAGTATGAAATTAATTACAGGTCTCTGGGACCACCGATGAATTATCAATGTCAACAAACAACATTTTAATTATACTGTGATGAAAAAGAACCTCTTCCTTGATCTCCAAGATATATGCTCTGTTTAAATGTTCCCTTTTGTGATGCTTGGCCTTAGCAAATGGGAAAGAGATCTCAATAAGATCTTTACACCAATTCCGCGTCAGAATATTATCCATCTCTCGTTGAACTCATCTATCTATACGCAAATCCAGGAATCTAATTATAAACTATTGATGCAATGGTATTATACTCCGTCAAGGCTTTGCAAATTTTTTCCAGGGCCTCGGATCACTGTTGGCGATGCAGAGAAGAGTAGGGGACTTTATTTCACATATTCTGGTCTTGCCCAAAGATTAGACAGTATGGACTGGAGGTACAGAGGATCTCTCAAAAACGTACAGTTTTTCCAATATCAGAAAATCCTGCTTTTTTCTTGCTTCACTGTTCACAAATTCCACCACAGACATACAAAAAATCTGTATTATGTCACTTGGTTAATGCCGCCAAAGCCTGTATCACTCTCTGTTGGAGATACTCTAAATCTCCTTCTTTTGCCATGTGGCTTAACAGGGTTTAAGTATCAGGACCATGGAGGACTTAGTGCTCTCGGCTCAAGACAGGAAAAAGCAATACGCTAAAACATGGTCAGCCTGGGATCTATTTGTATACTCGGAAGAGGGGAAGAGACTTCTGGAGAATAGCTCTGGGGCGTGAGGTCCCTCCGCCCACATTTCTATTAATACACGTAGGTCGTCAATCACCTCCGGGAATAGGTGTTTGTTCCCCCCCCCTTCTCTTCCCCCCTTGTGTTTTTTTTTTTGGGGGGGGGGGGTATTTTGTTTTGTTTTGTTCTGTTTTGATTAGCTCAATTTTTTTTCTTTTCTTTTTTTTTTTATAAAAATGAAAAGGAGAACTAAAGAGTCTATTGGGGCATTGGTATTGATGGTAGTTACTTTCTAAATTACGAAGATAAAAGGGAGTTTTGTTGAGGTTGGAATATTATCTATATAGTTGTGGTATAATAAGCTATACTTAAATGTATGGATACTAAAAGAGACTGCATTCTGTGGAACTTGATGTATTCATGGACTCTCTGCCCCCTTTTGTATAAAGAATAAAAAAAATAAAAAATAAAACAAACTTGTAAAGAGAGAAATAAGGTCTGCAACAGCTCACCCGCTGCTGAAAATGCTTGCTGCCTGGTTGTTATCCTAATCCTCTAACTTCAATAGTTTGTCACATACCAGGGGCAAATATGCCTACTGGGGAACACAAAGAAAATTCTGTACTCCTTTGTTGGATTGTTGTTGGGGCTCATAAATTAAAAATATTGAAGCAAAAGGGTTATCAAGGCGGCCAGGCATGCAATGCTTTCAGAAGGAGAAGTCTGCAATGTCAGCGTCCACGTTTCTCGTGTTATATGGTTTTCTTTTAATACCGAATATAGCTGGTATCCCTTCAAAGCTGCCAAGACAGGTAACCTGTGGGATAAGTATTGTGCTATTAAAATTGTAACTTATACTCTTCAATTCACTCAGATCTTTGTTCTGTTGAAGAACTAGAGCTGGCACATTCTGTACTAGAGCAAAGATTTAAATGTATCTATAGTTCACCACTAATGCTTTTCAACACTTTTTGTACTTTTTTAATAGAATAATTAAAAAAGTTCAGTTAAAAAATATTTCCCCTATAGCTGCCATCACATCACCTACCTATAATTAAAGGGTATATTACACCTAAATACAACATTTTAATATATTGCTGCATACAAGTCATTTGATTTAGTGGTTACAGGCAGGTTGTACACAAGCTTCTCTATATTCTGATATACCAAAAGCGCGGCGCTAAATATAAATGAAATAAATAAAATATGAATTAAATAACTATTAAACTATTAACTAAATGCATATATCCTATAATGAAAAAGTTATATAGTCAAACATATAATAAGTGCGCGTGCTCCGTGTGATGCACACAAATCCTCAATAATATGAAAAGTCCATAATAAAAACATAAACATAGAACGTGATGGTAATATCTTCATGCAATGTCCAAAGATATATATAAGGAAAGTGCACATGCTCCGTGTATTGCATAAAAATCCTTAATAATTCAACAGTCCAAACATAAACCGTGATGGTGACATCTTCATACGATGTGCACACGCCCCCCACTTTTGGTATATCAGTTTGTATTGTCACATTTGGGAAGTGTGGGCAGTGCTGGCAGCTGTTTATTTTGAGTTTGAGTTTTATATCTATTGTTATTTTTATTTTATTTTATTATTTTTCAATATTATATATTTTTTTATGTATATTTTTTATTTTATTTCATTTCATATTCCTTTAGTTTTTGACTTTAGGGTAGGCAGCTCATAAGGTTTTATCTACTTGTTTTACCCTCACCTTAAGGGCTTTTAAAAAAAATATAGGAGAATGGAGGTGTATTAGCGCTAGAATAACAAGGGAGAGAAAAAAAACCCAAAAAACAGCAGCAGCATACAGTGCAACAACACCAAATATAATAAGGTAAAAAAAGCTGCACTATAAAATGAATATATTAAAGTCCATGATCCCATAAAGTCCCAGAAAAACATGCTCACATGGAAAAAAAAGGATTACTGAAGCCACTGGTTGTATGAAAACTGCAGTGCACATGCATGAACTCCAAAAAGTACCCAGATGGCTTACCAGATGGCAAGCATTGAACGTAGTTGGCTAAACTCAGCCTAGGGCCTTTAAGCTTGCAGATTTCCACACCTCAACTGGGAACCAGGTACAATTATACACTACGTCTGTCCGGATGTCCATACACTTTCATATATTGCTCAAGAGAAAGAGAAGGACCGCCATAGTGTAGTATGTTTAAAACGTATCAAATATATTTATTAAAGGTTGCACTTAGGCCGCGTACACACGCGGGGACTGTTCGCTCAACTTTGTTCGTCAAACAGTTTCAGCGGACAGTCCGCTCAAAATTAGCATGGACGGACATGGCCACACACGACGTACGAACAGTTTGCTGAAACCGTGCGCGATGACGTGAACGGCACGTACGACGGGACTAGAAAACGACGTCCTATACACTGCAATGCAACCTTGGGCGTATAAATTCTTTCTGAGCATGCGCGGAACTTTGTTTGACGAACAAGCCTACACACGAGGGGACTGTTCGCTGAAACAAGGTTTCAGCGGACAGTTTTTCGGAAATTCCGAAAAACCTTGTTCAGCAGACTGTTCGCTGAAACTGTCCGCTGAAAGCCCACACACGAGCGGACTGTCCGCTGAAACACTGTTCAGCGGACAAAGTTGAGCGAACAGTCCCCGCGTGTGTACGCGGCCTTACAGTTTTTATAAAAGCAGAATGTGCATAAAAAACAATGCCAGCCGGCATATATACGAACAGAGCCTGTCCTCTTAAACAAACAGCGTGGTGATGCCACCGCGTGCCCTACCACACGCGTTTCATCATCAAGTAGACATTTTCAATGGGGTAAAAAAAAAAAGCCTGTGATAAGTAATATTATCAGCTTAGGAAGATCCTCCTATAGTTCCTCATATGGTGGCTAGTTCTCTATATTCCTCTCACACATATTCCTGGGAACAAGGCTCATCGGTAATGGGTGCTGCAGTGACTACCAGCTGGTTACTGGAAAATCACAGTTGAATGCACATTTCCAACACATAAAAGTTTTTATTGCAGAATGTTTACATCACAAGAAACACTGCAACATTTCGGAAGCTCGCAGGAGCCGTTCGTCAGGCATGTGAAGGTCACATTCCCTTGATTTAAAACAAAAAGGAAACAACTGCAGCTGCCACATCTAAGTACTGGTAAGCTGAAATGTATTGAATTTTTGTTTTTGGGTTTAATACAACTTAAAATATGTCCCTTGTCACACAGGTTGCTCTTGTGTGTAGAGATAGTCTCTGCAGGGTGCCCAGTCCTTTTACTGGCACTGAGCTTCCAGCACAGCAGAGGTCATAACATCCAGGTCTTTGGGCTGAACTGCATTCAAGATGATCAGACTAGGAGCCTGCTCCCCCCTTCCTCCCCTCTTATCCATTGAGAATAGCCAATGCATTGCTTACACTGAAAGTAACACGCTCTCTGAATGGAGGGGAGAATCTAATCACCACCAGTTTCTCCTCCAATCAGAGATCATGCTACATTCAGTGTTAACAATGCACAGGCTTTTCTCAATGGATAAGAGGGGAGGAGGATTTTGGTCCCTGTCAGACCCGAAGTCCGAAAGCTATTAAATGCTGTGCTGGAATTTCAGTTCCAGGAAGCGGACCTGGCACCCTGCAGAGAAGATTTCTACACAAAGCAGCCTGCATGACATGGGACATACCTCATTACAAGTAAATGATGTGACTGCAAATATAGTGGGAAAAAATTATTTCTGGCTAAACGTCAGCTTTACAGAGGATCTGAACTCTGGAGGCTGTGCCCAAAAAGGGAAAACAATTAGTAACCCTTATTGTCTGTAGGCTCCCGGCAGCTGATCTTTTCCCCATCACAGACTTACCATTTCTTGTTGGGTACTGTGTCACTGTGTGAGTGGTAGCCATCTTGATGGAGGATCAGGCTTTGCTCCCTTATTTCAGAGATTCCTTGCCTGATGACTGTTATTCGGAATTAAGTTAAAAAGTGTTAAGAAGCAGCAAGAGAGGTGCAGAAAACATGGGATGAATTCAGAAGAAGGGAGATCAGTACACTTCAGCCTTCTATATAGCAAAGAGTAGCCCAGTAATGACATTATCAAATCTCACTCCTTATGTTGATATACTAGTAGACATAATGTTCATAGGCTAGTAAAGGACCCAGCAGTGCCTTAGAGCTCACTCTGCAGATCAGGGGAGTACATACAGGGGTCGCCATTGCCCCTTGCTCCTGGGGGCCGTGCAGACCTCTTGCATGTCTGGATAGGTGGGTGGAAGCATGTAGCGGAACCGGTCACTCCATGCAGCTGCTAAATGCCTGCTTCCCCTCCGCTCACTCCCACAGACATTCAGGGGCTGCAGGAGGGAAATGACGGAGGGTAAATGTGTCATTTACTGACCCCTTCATTTTCTTAATGAATAGACTCAATGATCGGTACTAAACATTTTTTTTTTGTTATTCATTCATAGCTGGTGTATAGTAATCTGAACTTACCATGCCTCAGCTTATGACTAAATGGGAAGCTCCGTACAGAGCTATTCCTGTTCATTTATTCTATACAGCTGAGGCTGCAGAGAAAGGGACTGAGGAATCTATCTATCTCAAAAGTGGGACAGTGTCACCAAAGTCCCCAACGGTGGTCCTTAAAATATGTAAAAAATAATAAAATATAAAATTGTAAAAAAAGAAAGAAAAGAAAATGGTAAAAAATAATACACCAATGGCAGAACTACCAGGGTCGCAAAAGTTGCACTTGTGACTGGGCTCTGGTATTCTGGGGGGGGGGGGGATTCCAAGATGGCAGGAAGGTGGCCTGCTGCAGGACCGTACAGTAATAAAGTGCCCCACGATGGGAGAAAAGGGCTCCAGGATCAGTGGGAAGGGCTCCAGTTGGGGACCTTTCATGATTTCTGGCACCGGGGCCCTAAAAGTTCTAGTTACATCTCTGCCGCAGCAATACAGCAATGAGAGTGGAGACAAAGGAGTGCCAAGGCATCAGCACATAAAGTGTACTGGTATCTTTCATTAGTAATTCAAGGCAAGGTGCATTTTTTACGGTACTGCTTAGGCATAATTAAGGTTATGCCTAACTATTTTAAATAAGCAAAGTTACCAGTTCATAAGTTGAAATGTAAAATGTGATTGAGTTGAATGAAAAAGTTTCTGTTTTCTGTTTGTTCTCATTTTTCCTCCTTATTCCCCATTTGCTACATCTTTCAGCTTCCACACTGCTGGGCCCCTGAGTGTGTGTCTGTAATGGCTGTGGGGACTCCCTGGAACTGCAATGAACACCTTGAAACCATAGCCCCATCAACAACCTTTCACCGATTCCCCTAAAATCAATACAGATCTTCAGCGTCTCCAGAAGGATTCACCACCAACTTTTCCAGGGGACCCCTGATAGGCTATAATTCACTGAGTTATAATACCTCCGGAGTTCCCTAGGAACAATAGAGAAGTGACAAAAGACCTGTGCCACACAGATGGGCCCCAAAGTGTGTGTCTGTATGGCTGTGGTGAAGGCACAGATTAGATTGATGCTCCTTTAGGCCCCATTTACACTAGTGTATTTTTACATTGGGCATTGTGCCTATGCATGCTGTTGAACTTTGCAAGTAAGGCAGCCCATACATTTCAATGGGCTGCTCTATGTGCAACAAACATGGCAAAGAAGCCCATGTTTACTCATTCCTTTCATACTACATGTTCTTGTGTGTGTGTTTATGTATTTTGTAGCATTCCAGAAGGCACCCCAAGCGTGAAAAAAACATTTTTGTATGTTTTGTGTACATGCGAAAAATTGTGTGATTTTGCACAACTTGTCATAGTTTCATAGTTAGTAAGGTTGAATAAAGACACCAGTCCATCCAGTTCATCCTGAGCGAGTGTCTACAATTGTCCCTATCCCTGTACATTGCACACTCACATTGCTCCCTACCCTTAAGGAGCCCACAATCCAAGGTCCCCATTCATATACTAGGGCCAATTTTTATTTTTTGGGACAGAAGCCAATTAACCTCCCTGCATGTCTTTGGAGTGTGGGAGGAAACCGGAGTACCCGGAGGAAACTCACGCAGGCACAGAGAGAACATGCAAACTCCAGGCAGGTAGTGTTGTGGTTGGGATACGAACCAGCAACCATTCTTACTGCTAGGTGAGAGTGCTACCCACTACACCACTGTACCACCCAACAATAGTGTAAATGGGCTGGAAACAATGCGGCTAATAGGTATATCAAGTTTTATAAATCTGTTCCGAATAAAATAAAATTGTCAGTGTAAATAATCAAAGCATATAATATGGGTATAACCTTTTAAATTAATGTGCATGTAAAAAATGTTTATGAGATGACTAAAATATTGCTTAGCTGACAATGTCAAAACTTACATCATACTGGCATAATGGAGGAAAACAATTAGCATAAAATCAGGACAGGAAAATTTTTTACTATTAGGCCGCGTACACACGGGCGGACTGTTCGCCCAACTTTGTCCGCTGTACAGTGTTTGGGCGGACAGTCCGCTCGTGTGTGGGCTTTCAGCGGACAGTTTCAGCGGACAGTTGGACGGACAAGGTTTTTCGGAATTTCCGAAAAACTGTCCGCTGAAACCTTGTTTCAGCGAACAGCCCGCTCGTGTGTAGGCTTGTTCGTCAAACAAAGTTGCGCGCATGCTCAGAAAGGATTTTCACGCCGAAAGCTATAATGCAGTGTATAGGACGTCGTATTTTGCGTCCCGTCGTACGTGCCGTTCACGTCATCGCGCACGGTTTCAGCAAACTGTTCGTTCGTCGTGTGTGGCCATGTCCGTCCATGCTAATTTTGAGCGGACTGTTTGCCGAAACTGTTGGACGGACAAAGTTGGGCGAACAGTCCGCCCGTGTGTACGCGGCCTTACTGTACCGGGAACAACTCATTTTTGAATATAAATATTTAGATGCCAGTGAAGGAGAACAATACCATAATGTTTTACCGACCAGCAGTGATGGGGTTAAAATGTATATAAACTCTAACAATGGATTTTTCTGATGTGCTCCCTTTAGCTCTGTTGAGCCCAACTCCGGGAAACCTAAAAACATTCTCTTGCAATGGGACTTTGTCTTCCCTGCAAGGGTTAAGTGATTGTAAAGGTTGTGATTAAAAAAACAAAAAACAAACGTGTTATATTTACCTGCTCTGTGCAATAGTTTTGCACAGAGCAGCACCGCTCATCTCTGCTTTTTGGGCCCCCTGCCCTGCCAAGTGAATTTATGCAGGCTCATTCCTGAGGTGTGCTTCTGTGGTCCATTTACACGTAGAGAGTGACTCAGCCCTGCCCTCCACTCTCTCTTTATTGGCTCACTGGCTGTGATTGGCAGCAGCAGCTCTGACTGCTGTGTGAGCTAATGAGTAGAGCCAGGGGAGCCGCTGTTCTTATGCACATTGCTGGATCGAGGTAAGTATAAGGGGGGGGCTGGAGAGCTGCAACTTGAAGGCTTTTTTACCCTAATGCATAGCATAGATTTAGGTAGAAAAAACTCTTCTGCCTTTAGAACCACTTTTACTGTTCATTTAGGGCTAGGGGACTTGTTACAGTTGATTTGTTTTACCCAATCCTCCGCACCTCTGCATTGTTAGATCCGTCCCCACAGCATCTTCTCCCCTGTGATCCAGCGGCCTATGGTCTTGATGTCATTAAGACTAATGCAAGGTCCACAGCCCTGGACAAGAGTATGCCGAGTGATAGCTCACCACCAGAGTGTGGGGGAGCGACATCTGCTAGGGGAGCAGAGGATCAGGTAAGTTAAAGTGTCCCTAGAGTAAACGAGCAGTTAACCCTTGCAGAGTGGGTGCAGCCACACTGCAAGGGATCATTTTCAAATTTCCTGTAGTAGGACTTTAATCCCTCACTGACATTGAATGCGGCTTTGAAATCGTGCAACTTCATCTGAAATCACACGATTTCAAAGCAGCATGTCAATGCGACTTCAGGTGTGACTTTGAAGACACGTGTGGCTTCATACACAGATATCTATGCAAGTCCCACCCTACACTGCCCCCCCCCCCAAATCCTAGGCATGAGTTGGCACTGACCAATCAGAACAGCTTTGATCTGACCTGCTCGCTCGGCTGCCGGGTCCCGCCGCCATCTTGGGTATGGGAATCAGGAAATGGAGCCTTTCGGCTTCATTTCCCGGTTCCCTACTGCGCATGCGCGAGCCGCTCGGCGCAATCCGGACGGTCCCCGCTGCCTCTGGGAGCTGTGTGTTTCCCAGCAGGCAGCGGGGCACTTGCTGAAGGGGGCGGGCGCTTGCGGAACGGGGCGTAACGTACGCCCCGTTCCGCAGAGAGCTAGCCCGGAAGTGGGTGCAGTTACCTGGATTATCCAGGTAACTGCACCCCCCTCCCCCCTGAAAGGTGCCGATTGTGGCGCCGGAGGGGGGGGGGATTCCGATGAGCAGAGGTCCATTTTAGGGTGGACCTCCGCTTTAAACACCAGGACTGCTGCATCTTGCTGAAACTCTTTCAACAACAGAGGGTGGGGAGAGTGTAGGGCATTAGTTCCCTTTTAATTTATTTTTTTCTCAAAAGAAGTACTATCCCTTTAAATATACAATTTAAAGTGTTTTATTGTATCTGTTCGACAAAAAAAAGGCTGTTCATCCAGCCAGCAATCTTGTGGCTCTGGACTGTTCTCAATTAGCATTGTTCCCTGCTATGCCGGTGAACTATAAAATACCACCCCTTGTTATGGGGATGAGAGGGAGGTATTATATAGTTCTAACTCGGTCCATGTTCCAGGGTTACAACACTGCTCAGTACTGTTGTCACCCTAGGACAGGACGTATGTTAACCACTTGCGGAATGCCATACACACATATATTGCGGCAGGGTGGCCGCTCTATGCCAGATCACGTATCTAGTACGTGATATGACACTTCCGAGTCTGGGGAGTGCACGCGATCAGCGACCCACTCCCAATGTGATTGGACACAGCGGGAGCCAATCTGCGGGTTCGGCGGGTGAGATTTCTGCCCAGACATGCCGATCATTCAGGAGACAGGCAGACTGCCCAATCTACATAGGTAGACCGTTGTTCTAAGCAGGAACACAGATCTTTACCTTCCCCTAGTCAAAGCACTTCCCCCCCCACAGTTAGTAAGCACTCCCTAGGAACCCATTTAATCCCTTGATCGCTCCTGATGTTAACCCCTTCCCTGCCAGTGTCTGTACAGTGACAGGTCATATTTTTTAGCGCTGATCACTGTATTGGTGTCACTGGTCCCAAAAAAGTGTCAAGTGTCTGATTTGTCCACCGCAATATCACAGTCCCACTATAAGTGGCTGGTCCCTGCCATTACTATTAATAAATAAGTAAAAATATACCATACTCTTATTGAGATTTTTTTTAAACAAAAATATGTAGCAGAATACATATTGGCCTAAATTGGTGAAGAAATTCGATTTTCTTTACATTTATTTATTGGGTATGTTTTAATAGTAGAAAGTAAAAAACATTTATATAAAATAATTTGTTATACTTACAGTTGAATTTACTGTGTACAAATGATTGTACAAACACTTTATTTGTAAACATATAATAAAAAAAATTATTGAAAAAAAAATACCACCAAAAGAAAGCTCTATTTGTGGGGAAAAAAAAGAATAAACATTTTATTTGGATACAGTGTCACACAACCGCGCAATTCTCAGTTAAAGTGGCGCATCGCAAAAGATTACCTGGTCATGAAGGGGGGTAAACCTTCTGGAGCTGAAGTGAATTAACAGGTTAAAATAAAGGAAAAAATTGTATACAAAAATAAAAAAAAATGCAGCCACTGCGTCTAAGGACCAGGACCAGTAAGCTGCAATATTGTTAATTTTTTGTTCTTGGCTTTAGATACGCTTTACCTGATCTCATTGGAATCATAAAAAAGAAATCCTTCTGTTTTGATGCATAAGACACAATCAGAAGAAGTGTCCCTACTTTCTCCTTTATGTTGTCCTGCTATATGAATTCAGTTTGGGACATAGCCAGCTCTCCTCCCTCTGCCCCTGTCCCCATCGCTTTTAAGCCTGTTTTGATACTGCAAGGCGTGTCTGATCCTAGACTCATGTGATGGAGAAAGAGAATGGGAGGGGAAGACTAAGGGGAATAGAAGGAGAGCTTGTCATCTGAAAGAGAGAAAAAAAAAATCCCGCACACACACAAGAGTGTGTAAGATAGTTGGCTAAATCCTGCACTGCTTAGAAAGCATTTGCATTTTACAACTTGTCTAGAGAAGGAAAGCTTCCCTTCAACAATAACAGCCAGAGGACACAACCATAGGAGACTGTATGGTATAGAACCTTTCTAGCTGAGCAGTGATTTCTGGAAATTCGCTTGCAGGTGATTAAAGCATCTGTCCACTTTTTTCAGCTTGCTCTGTCGTCAAAGTCTTTGTCGTCATATAGGACACAGGATGGGAGCTGGGACTTCTGCAGAACAGGTAGCTGACAAGCCCAATGAAGAACAAGCTGAACAAAGCAATGACCTGGGGCAAGAGCAGCAGGATGGCCAAGGGGTGGAAGCGGATGCAGCCATCGATGTCAAGGTAAGATTATGCCTCTTATGTCATCATCAGAAAACTAATCAAGCGATTTATGTAGGAATGGTCTGCTGCTGTACCGTATGACTTCATCCACTGCAGTGGGCTAAAACAGGACCAAGGGCGGTTAGAGGTTTCGCAGATTGGAATTAGTGCCACACCTGGAAAGCTGTAGTGATTGTAATTTACAGCGTGTTCTATATAGGAAGCTGCCATTTTATTTATTAGAAGTACACTACAAAAAGTTGATCCGGGGAAAATCCGATTGCCTCTTGGGGGGATCAGGTGGGAATTTTTTTCCCTGCTTTAGCAAATTGGATCATGCTCTGCTTGGGGTTTTTTCGGCTTCCTCTGGATCAACTGTGGGTATAGAATTGGGTATATGGGATTGTATGATATTATTATTATTTTTTTTGGTGGTTGAACTGGATGGACTTGTGTCTTTTTTCAACCTGACTAACTATGTAACTGTCTGTTCTTGTACATAGGTACATGCTTTACATGCTTTACATATTGCACATTCACATCAGCTCACCTTAAGGAGCTTACCATCTAAGGTCTCTATCTCATATTCATACACACATACTAGGGCCAACTAACCTACCAGCGTGTATTTTAATCTAAGGATCCTATCATGCATACATACTAGGGCCAATTTAGACAGGTGCCAATTAACCTGCCAGCATCTCTTTGGACTTTGGGAGGAAGCCCACACAAGAACAGACAGAACATACAAACTCCATGCAGACAGCATCCTGACCGGGATTCGAAGCAGGGATACCAGTCTGGCAAGGCTGTGCTAACCATTAAGCCAACGTGCTGCCCGTTTAACAGTAACTTAGGCACCAATAAGTTGATATCTATATATGCCAGTTCATATACAAGCAAACAAGCTTTTCTAAAGACATTTAAGAGTTAATGATAGTAATTTGGGTTTCCATCTGCTACCATTTGGCACAAAAAGCATAAATAGAAAGTTGTAAGAATAAGAAGTGCAATAATGCTTCCATATGGAAGATGGTGCGTAATGTGTTTTGCATTTATAGAAATAGAAAATACTTGTTTGCTGCCGTTTAAAGTTTTCCTGATTGCGTATGCACAAAAAGTCCCATATCTAGAAATCAGGGGGATGTGGGAGCAGGAAGCTGTGAACTGTGCCTTATAAACCAAACAACATAAGATGAAATCAGGGATATTTGCATTTTGTGCATTCCTCAGATTTTATCAAGGCAAAGCACAGCACAGCGTGGCTGCTCTGTGCATGGGATCCCACAATGCCAACTGCGCAATGATAAGATCTGCAGTCATAAAATGAGTAATCATGTTAGCCTAATCTCCTGCCTTGTGTTAGCAGGAAGCTGACATCTAATAAAGACATGAGTTCTTCAATAGGATCCTGCATCGAAGGCATCATTTCTTGTAAAGCTGATTTCACTGCTGTGCACTGTGTCCAGCATGCGGATGTTGCATGCAGCATTGTATTACCACCGTCTGCCAGCACGCAGACACTCCTGGGTATAGTCTCCCACACCCTCAAGGTTAAAACACGTGGATGGCAGATCAAGCAGCTTTTTAATAACACGCTACAGCACAGAAATAGCTGATTTGTACATCAGTGTCATATCATCACGCGTTTATTATAATGTGAATGTACAATATATATATATATATATATATATATATATATATATATATATATATATATATATATATACAGGCATACCCCACTTTTAAGTACACAATGGGGTTACGGTAATTTACTAAATCTGAAAAGTGCAAAATCAGGCTCACTTCTGCATAGAAACCAATGAGCTTCTATGCTCTATTACAAAAGCTTAATTGAACAAGCTGGGGTTAGAAGCTCATTGGATTCTATGCAGAAGTGAGCCTGATTTTGCACTTTTCAGCTTTAGTAAATAAACCCCATTGTGTACTTAAAAGTGGGGTATGCTTGTATATGTAAAGTGCTGTGTAAATTGACAGAGCTATATAAGTACCTGTAATAAGTAAATAAAATAAAGTCATATATAAGTTATTAAAACTACAGTACTACATCATTGAGTCTTTTCCTTATAACAAGGCTGTAAACTAAGCTTCTAAACATAGCATTTTCCAATATAGCATAAACTGGCATATTTCGGCACAGGTGTTGCATACACCACTCTGGCAACAGCCTGTCAAAACCAATGACAGGCTATAATAAGTTTTGGCTGTATGCAGCTGTACACACATCTGAGCGGTACATGTCCTTGTAGGCATATGACCCTTGTAGGCATATGGCTCAGATGTGCATAAGTTGAAGAGTGTTTCAGTTTGTCATTGATTTTGTGAACATCTGTCAGCGGGCCATACCTGTGCCTCCCAGAGTGTCCAAATGCGCCCAGCTAATACACTGTATGGGCGAATGCACCCTTGTGCCTGTGACCCAACTAAACATTAAAAAGTTGTTAGATAAGTGTTTAAAAATGTGTAAATCCTCTTTAGGCTGTCCATCTTTTCACTTATATAATATCTTTGTTAAAGTCTTTTTTTCATCTCAAATGCTATAATTATTTTAAAGTCATGCCTTTTATAACAATCGTCCAATATTTGTTTTTTTCCACTGTTTTGTCTGTAATGGCATGAAATCTTGTTGATACGAGTTATTGCACTTAGTAGAGCATCATTGCTTTTTGTACTTTTCTGTTTGAAAAATATGCTTGTTTAAAACATACAAAGAACCCTATGATATTGAAAGGATGCCTATGACATACAAAATAAGCCTATGACATATAAAGGATCCCTATGACGTGAAAAGTATCTCTTGAAAGTGTAGACATGTTTAGTATTTTGGTAATATATGCTGTAACTACCTCTCATACAATTGTATGTGCTGCAACTGCTAAATAATGCATACATCACAGTATGGGGGTTGTGAACTGGTACCTGCAGATTCCTTTACTGCAGTCTAAGAAAACGATGGAAAAATGCCCACTCATCTCTTGCTCTGCCCCACGCTGCATACTCATACTGCAGCGATGGCTGGCTCTTGTATGTTTCTAAGGTATGTCTCCATCCCCTCCTCCTTTTCCCACACCCTTCTTATGGCTATAGCACATGTCTCCTCTGTGTACATACTGGAGTAGATGGAAAGTGATTTTCTCTTTTCCCATAATGAGGATAGAAGCTGATTGGAATGCAGAGGGGATTTTTACAAAGTTGTCTCTCTCTCGCCCCTCGAGGAATTGCCTGTGAAATGAGTAGTGAATCTGTGAAGTGACTGATGGATGCTGAGCTAGCACTCTGAAACTGCCAGCATAATAATGAGCATCTGTGAGCCGAGGTTAATGGATGAAAGATGGGATGGTGGAGTCTTTGTGTGTACTTTAGTATTGTTTCCATAAATATATTGATTACACTCCATTAATCCATGGCACGTAAGGCACACTTCCCATTAAATGAACATATTGTAAAATAAGCAAAGTATATGCCTATACTGCAGATATCACTCTATCGTCAAATGTCTGGTTGTATTTGTTTAATGCATCTTTATGATCCAGCTAAAAGCCTATGACATAAAACCATGTGGTTTTGTACAAAGACTGCACAGTCTGCACTTAAAGTGGAGTTCCACCCATTTAAAAGTCAGCAGCTGCAAAAGGTGTAGCTGCTGACTTTTAACAAATGGACACTTACCTGTCCCACGGTCCAGCGATGCGGGCAAATTAATCCCTGCTCTTCTCCCCCTCCTCTCTGCGGCGCCGGCATTGTAACTGTGGGCACAGCCAGGCCCGCACTGCGCATGCGCCAGCCGCACTGTGCATTGTGATTGGCCGGGAAATCTTCTAGGACCTGTGACGTGTCCCAGAAGATTGCAGGGAGGGAGTGGGGAGAGGTGAACTTCCTTCTGGTGCTGCAGAGCCCTGGGAGGAAGTGGGAGCTGGGTGCCTCTAAAAAGAGGGTATCTGATCCCCCCCTCCAAAAAAAAAATGACATGCCAAATGCGACATATCAGGGGGTCACCATCACATAAAGCGGAAGGTCCATTTTTTGGGTGGAACTCCGCTTTAAAGATGTCATGTCCATATACTCATCCACAGTATCTGAATAGCAATAACAGCGTTAAATCAATCCATTTACTAAGCGTCCATTACTTAAAATTAGACTTTTTGGAATGTGTTCAGTAGGGAAAATTACAAAACAATTTTTTTAGTTTTGCAGAAGGTTACAGAAACTGAAAAACTGATGTTACTGTAGCTGCCTATTTTTTCAAAAGAGGCCACAGCAGGCATGATATACTTATGGGAAACTTCAGGTCACTAAAAAAGAGGATGGGAATGCAAGCTCCTAAAACATTCAATGATCTGGGCTGTGGCCTAAATAGAGACAAATATTTTATGTGCCATTATAATTTTAACTAAAGTTACTTTTTTTTTTTTTTTTTTTAACAAAATCTGTTTTCCTTTAGACCTCTGATAGAAGGTATATGGACATGCCTACAAGACCTTTAAGCTAACCATGCACCTTTAGATTTCTCCAAATCAGCCTATGGGGCTGAACAGAAGAAGCCAAACAATTCCTCCATCTATACTGAACAGCGTGGATGAAGGAATCTCCCCCCGCCAGGTTTTGTATTCATCATGGGGTAGGACCTGTGTCTCCTGAATCCTGAACAGGGGCTGTATCTGACTGGGTGCAGTTACTGTTTGGCTGGTAATTTTTTACCCAGCTCCATTGACAAAAGTTGATTGAAAAGTTGACTTTTGTGGAGCAAGATGGTGCTGACAGGGTCATCCACAGCCTGAAATTCAAACAGTGCATGGGTGGTTTTACTCTCACTATCGCATATATTTAGGTGTGAAGAGTACAATGACTTTGTTTGTCAGGTCCCTCAAAACAGTCCTAAGCCCTGATGAAGAAGCCAAGCATGTTTAGAAAACGTTCATGTCTAAAGATGTCCAATAAGGGGTATCACTCCAAACTTTCTGCGTTGATCCATGGATAACAGTTGGGAAGAGTTAGGTCATTTGTCAGTTTTTTTATGTGGTCGCTGTCCCTGTTGCAGAGATTGTCCATCACTTTATTTTCTGGAAACCACCACCATTGTGATTTGCTAAATTGCGTGCTTCTCCTCTTTGGAGTGTATTCTCCTTATATTCCTAAAGCAAGACATAGATTATGCAAGAAAATTGCTCAATTCCCCATCAACAAAGTCAGTGTAGATGGGGGAGTCCCTCCCATGGAGCTATTATGTTCTTCTAGTGGAGGGAGGGGGGTTGTGGGGAGCCGTGCCTGCCAGGGGAAGATAGCCGCTGGCAATAATCGCATGCTAAAAATCGGAAATGTTGGTTGTACCCAAGTCAATCTATGGATTGATTTGGGTACAATCAGCTTGCCCATAGATGGATCGAATCTCAGCTAGTCCCTGCTGGACCAGCCACTGACAACATCACTAGCCGTAAATTCTCCAAATGAATATATGAGGAAAGATCATATTGTACTTGTCTACTGTCCTTCAGATTAGAATGTAACTGATATGTTACAAATTTTAGCATTGTTCACTCATTTCAACAGTCTCGTATCAAGATAATTGAAGTATGTCATGTAATACCCCTATGACTTTTACATAGCACTAAGACATGTAATCAGGCTAAACACAGAGGTTTTTACAGCTTCTATTTGTTCAGAAATTGCTTATGAAACCATGTAAACCCTGGATTCTTGTCAAATTTGTTCATTGAATTTTAACTATTAGTTTAAACCCTGGATTCTGGACAAACTAAATACTTCTTTAGTGTTGGATTTGCCAAACTCCATGTTCCTCCAAGACATTGTACTCCAGTCAAGCATGGGCATTAGGAAAATATAAATTTTCTATGCCCCTTCCAGAGATTTAGAAAACTTCAGTACTTTGCCTATTTACACAGTTCACATAGATGCTACTCAATGTGGAAAAGCTACTATGTGAACTCCAGGGCTGGAATAAAATATTGGTAAACCCTAACAATGATCTTCTCTTATTTCTTCCCTTAGGTCTGGTTAAGTACACCATTAAAAATGTTTTGTTATATCTGTTTGATGAATACAAAAAAAAAATGCCCGTTGACCCTGCCAGATATCTTATAAGATGATAATCTCTGCCTACTTTCTGCTTCAACTGCACTGTTGACACTTTCATTATTCCCATCTCTCTCTGTGGGCTACAGATCACCTCCTCTCTATGTTGCTGATAAGAAGAGAGAAGGCGGTGTTGTGCAATCCTTCCTAAATTGACAGCGCTGCTCCTCCATAGATAAAGTACAGTGAGAATATGCTGTCACCCTACGACAGGAAGTGCATTACTTTTAGCATCTCCAGGTGAGCATAAAGACAAGAAGCAAGGGAATTTCTCCTCAACAAAAAGCCATAAATCATGATAGGTACCCTAACCCTTCTCCACTCTATTTAAAACAAAATAAAAAGGTTTTGTCTGAGTTAGTCTTTAACAAACCCCTGTAACAGAATACATATCCTGGAATAGAGTTTCCCAACCAGGGTTCCTCCAGATGCTGCTAGGGGTTCCTTGAGTAATGAGCAACGTCTGCCTCTCGGATAAGTTCCCACTTGCACCATTGATCTTTTTAGCTATCTGTAAGGGTATAGTTCTTTCCAATGTCCACAAGTGTAAAGAGCGTTTTTCCCACTGACCATCACACTAATGTACCATGAGTTGTAGATATAGTCATTTTTAGTAGGGGTTCCCTGAGACCCGGAGAATTATATTTCAAGGGTTCGTCTGTTTTGAAAGGCTGTCCTGGAACAATAATGGACAGTGTTTGCAGTTATGTGCCAAAAAGAACTGCAACAAAATGTTGGCATTGAGAACTCCTTCCTTGTAAAAGGTCCATGCTGGGAGTTGTTGGGAGTTAATTGTTCCCATTTTATTATCCATGGGTGGTTAAATATGACTTTTACTTTAAACAGGTAGATTGCTAGGCTTCTGGATTCATCATTATAAATTAGTTTTCCTATAGATATAAAATAAACAATTCACCCATATAGGACAGAAGTAAAAATACCATTCAACAGTGTTTGGTTTGATTTCTTGACAAACAGCTATAGGAGAAGGCCACATAGTTAATTGTTATATTGTGTACAAGAAATGTTCCAAAATAATTGCATATGATAAGACCAAGCTGATCACTACTGGGAGAAACCCAGTTTATCCGATTGCCGACCGCCGCCTATATATATACACGTCGTCAGAATGGCACGGCTAGGCAAAGTAACATACCCGTACGTTACTTTGAATTTTCTGTCGTGCGCGCGCCTGCCGCGAGCTCCGTGACCGTGCCCGCGATCGTGTCATGGGGCTAAAGAACGGGGAGGTGCCGATGTAAACTCAGCATCTCCCTGTTGTGCCTAGTGACAGGACACTGATCGTCTGCTCCCTGTGTTCGGGAGCAGCGATCAGTGTAATGTCACTGCTAGCCCATCCCCTAGACCAGGGATATGCAATTAGTGGACCTCCAGCTGTTGCAAGACTACAAGTCCCATCATGCCTCTGCTTCTGGATGTCATGCTTGTGGCTGTTAGAGTCTTGCTATGCCTCATGGGACTTGTAGTTCTGCAACAGCTGGAGGTCCGCTAATTGCATATCCCTGCCCTAGACAGTAAAGCCTCATACACACGATCTGACTTTGTAGAAACTTTCCCTTGGATTTTTGTACAAAGGGTGTCGGCTGTGAACTTGTATTGCATACACACAGCAGGACTTTTTCAGCCAACTTTCACCAAATCATGTGGTTTTTCTGCTCTTTACCGCCACCTTTGGTCAATTTCTGTATTGTTGTCTGATCTTTTGCATTGGTTCTGAGCAGTCCTATGGTTTTCTGTACACATGATCGGACTTTGCTCCATCTGACTTTTATGGCCAGAAAGTTTGTCCATTCGCACAGCCAACAAAAGTCAGATGAAAACCGAAAAAGTTTGTCTGATTGAGTGTACACACGGTTGGATGTTGCCTTAAAACAGCTAATTTGCATGTTTGTTGTCAAAAAGTCCGATTGTGTGTATGGGCCTTTAGAAACACGCCCCAGGACACACTTAACCCCTCCCTAGCCCCCTAGTGGTTAACCCATTCACTGCCAGTGAAATTTTTACAGTAATCAATGCAATTGCATAGCATTAATCGCTGCATTAATCCCAATGGTCCCAAAAATGTGTCAAAATTGTCCGATGTGTCCGCCATAATGTCGCAGTCATGATAAAAATCGCTGATCGCCGCCATTACTGGTAAAAAAAAGTATATTAATAAAAATGCCATAAATCTATCCCCTATTTTGTAGACCCTATAACTTGCGCAAAGCAATCAATAAACGCTTATTTTGATTAATTTTTTTACCAAAAATATGCCAAAGAATACATATCGGACTAAACGGAAGAAAAAGAAATTATTTTATATATTTTTTGGGGATATTTATTATAGCAAAAAGTAAAAAATAATGTGTTTTTTTCAAAATTGTGTTTATAGAGCAAAAAATAAAAACCGCAGAGGTGATCAAATACCACCAAAAGAAAGCTCTATTTGTGGGAAAAAAAGGACGTCAATTTTGTTTGGGTACAACATCGCATGACCGCGCAATTGTCAGTTAAAGCGACGCAGTGCCGAATCGCAAAATGTGCTCTGGTCAGGAAGGGGGTAAATCCTTCCGGGGCTGAAGTGGTTAAAAATGAGCTGTTTGGTTTATGTGTGTCTATGTACAGTATATACAAAAGTCAGAAAAGTAGATTCTTTAGGACATATTGGGGGGTGATTTACTAAAACTGGATCACTCAGAATCTGGTGCAACTGTGCATGGTAGCCAATCAGCTTCTGACTTTAGCTTGTTCAGTTAGTCTTTGACAATAAATCCTGCAGGCAAAATCAATACTAGGCCATCAATTGGCAAATCCTTCTGATTGAATATTTTTGTTATAATTCTTATTAACTAAGGAGAATGCAATAAGATGAGTAGTGACAGCCAAAGCTCTAGATTTACCAGGGGCAGAGTCAGAAACTAAGGCAAAAGAAACAAAGATGATATCAAACAGTAGGTGTATGCTGAACTTTGTAGAATATTCAAGATAAAACATTAAACTCTGGTTTGTAAAATTTGTTGTATTTGCCCGTGTGCTTTTGTTTTATTGCTTTTATTTTTTTTAAGAAAATGTGCTTTCAATCTCTTTTTCTTGCACTATTCACTTATGCAATGTCCTTAAATAAAGAGCAGAATGGAATGCATGATAGTTTGTATAGTGGGATTAGTAATCTTTACAAACTTTACATGGTATCATTCCACCTGGAGCATGTAAAACAAATATGCGGTTAGTATACTGCATATGGCTGTCTACAAACTGACTTCTTCATTGATGTCTACAAACTCATGTTTAGTAAAAGTTTATTTCAGGTTCTAAACTAGAGCACATTATTTACTCTGTTTTCTGCTTACTCGGAATACTGTACTTGTAGTTCATTTCAGAGATATTAGTAATAGGAGTAGTATTGAACTTTTTTAAGGTAAGTGTAAATGGGTGTTTAACCGCTTGCCGACCGGCTCACGCCAATATACGTCGGCAAAGTGGCACGGGTGTGCAAAACAACATACCCATACGTCGCTGCGTCAGTGGGCGCCCCCGCCTCGGGATCGTGCCCGCTGGTCCCTTGGACTCCATGTCCACTGGTGGCCCACGATCGTGGCAAGGAGAAGCAGAATGGGCAGATGTAAACAAGGCATTTCCCTGTTCTGCCTAGCAGCATGACAGAGATCTACTGCTCCCAATGATCGGGAACAGTAATCTAGTGATCCCTGTCATGTTCTAGTGAGCCCATCCCCCCTACAGTTAGAACATGCTAAGGGAGCACAGTTAACCCCTCGATCGCCCCCTAGTGTTTAAACCTTCCCAGTGACATTTACACAGTAAGTGCATTTTTATAGCACTGATTGCTGTATAAATGCCAATGGTCCCAAAATAGTGTCAAAAGTGTCTGATAAAAATCACAGATCACCGTTATTACTAAAAAAAGAAAACATTATTAATGAAAATGCCATTAATCTATCCCCTATTTTGTAGACGTGATAACTTTTGTGCAAACCAATCAATATACACTTATTGAGATTTTTTTTTTTACCAAAAATATGTAGAATACATATTGGCCTAAACTGTGGAAGAAATTTTGTTTTTTTATATATTTTTTTAGGATATTTATTATAGCAAAATGTAAAAAATATAGATTTTTTTTCAAAACTGTGGCTCTTTTTTGTTTATAGCGCAAACAATAAAAAACGCAGAGGTGATCAAATACCACCAAAAGAAAGCTCTATTTGTGGGGAAAAAAGGACGTCAATTTTGTTTGGGCACAAAGCCACATGCCAGCGCAATTGTCAGTTAAAGCAACGCAGTGCCGTATCACAAAAAAGGGCTTGGTCAGGAAGGGAGTAAATCCTTACGGGGCTGAAGTGGTTAACTATGTTCCTGTGTTTAATATCGAGCGTGTATGTAACAATATCATGAAAAATTTGAAACGATTACAATCTGATTGCACTCGAAGTTAATATATACCCAAGAACATAACGTTTATATATGGCAGCTTACCAGTCCTTAGATGTGGTGACTGCATTTGTTTTTCTTTTTTCAGACTCCTTTTCTCTTTTCTTTTTAGCTGGTGATCTTTCCAGTTATACACTTCCTGTGTCAGGGTGGCAATGTTCACTCATTGTACTGCATCTATGGGACTGTGCTGTCAACTTAGGCTGCTCGCTACTTTTTTGCATAACAGGACCCTAGTCATCTCCATAATACGAGGGCGGGGTTCTGTAGTTTATAGAGGAAGACTGAACTGGGCTTACAAAACTGCTTGGGATTTCAGTGCAGCAGAGGAAGAGTCTAAAGAAAATAATGAGCTTGATGAATCAAATCAAATTCCAAGTCATCTCTTCTTAGTGGAAAAACACAAACAGAAACCGCTGCTGCCGGGCGTTTGGCCACCAACCCCACTTATTTCCGAACACCTATTTCCCAGCTTTGCCATGCTGCATATCAAGTATGCATATAGAAAGCCTTCCATCTTGTCTTTTTTGTAGCAAAAAAAGCTTCATGCTAGGTTCACACTGACAACTGTCCCTATCATCCCTCTGATCTATGGTGGATCATTTTTTGGAGGTGGTTTGCAGGTGTCCAGGAGGTGATGCTACTGCCTCCCGAATGTTTTATTTTTTTACTTTTTACAGCTAAACATATTTAACATTGTTTTGTAGTTGGTTTCATCGTCTTTGTTTTGTTGTTGGTGCAGATTTAACATTAAACTACCATGCCACAACTCGCAAAACCCAGGTTTTTGTTAAAGATTACTAAGCAGTCCCATTGACTTCAATGGGTGAGTTTGGCAAGCGACACTTTCCAAACTCTGTCTGATGAGTTAAAACTGATGTAGTTCCTCACCATGTTCCTTTGGAGATTAGTGGCTGGATCCGAGTGGTAAAAAGCCTGAGATGCCGTTTTTTTACCACCTTTACTGTGTGAAAGAGGCCTTGGAAAGCCAAATTGTTTTTTTATCATTACATTTGTGTCAAAAGTTTGTTCCATTGAACAGAAAAATATTGAGCTGTACTAAGAGAATGGTGCCTGTTAAGGCCCATACACACGATCTGACTTTTTGACAACAAACATGCAAATCAGCTGTTTTAAGGCAGCGTGTGTACGCTCCATCGGACAAACTTTTTTGGTTTTTATCTGACTTTTGTTGGCTGTGCAAACGGACAACCTTCTCGGCAACAAAAGTCTGATGGAGCAAAGTTTGATCGTGTGTACAGAAAACCATAGGACTTTTGTACAAAGTACAAACACGCATGCTCAGAACCAACACAAAAGATCAGACAACAATACAGAAGTTGACCAAAGGTGGCGGTAAAGAGCATAAAAAACATGGTGAAAGTTGGCTGAAAAAGCCCTGCCGTGTGTATGCAATACAAGTTCACGGCCGACGCCCTTTGTACAAAAATCCACTGGAAAGTTTGCACAAAGTCCGATCGTGTGTATGAAGCTTTGCATAGACTAGTATCTGGCTTCAGGGACACACACAAACAATTATGAACTAATCTGTTCACTTTTGTTTGGTGACCATGTAATTGGCAGCCATTCTCAGTCAATGAATGCCACAATCAAACACACATGTACACTTAAGGCTCATACACAGTATCGGACTTTTTAACAACAAACATGCAAATTGGCTGTTTTGGAGCAACATCCGACCGTGTGTACACTCCATCGGACAAACTTTTTTTGGTTTTCATCTGACTTTTGTTGGCTGTGCGAACAGACCAACTTTCTGGCAACAAAAGTCCGATGGAGCAAAGTCTGATCGTGTGTACAGAAAACCATAGGACTTTTGTACAAAGTACAAGCACGCATGCTCAGAACCAATGCAAAAGATCAGACAACAATACAGAAGTTGACCAAAGGGGACAGTAAAGAGCAGAAAAGCCACGTGATTTGGTGAAAGTTGGCTGAAAAATTCCTGCCGTGTGTATGCAATACAAGTTCTCAGCCGACACCCTTTATACAAAAATCCACAGGAAAGTTTGTACAAAGTCCGATCATGTGTATGAGGCTTTAGGGGTGGATTTACTAAAGGCAAATAGACTGTGTACATTGCAATCTTTTTACCCAGAGCTTGCTTTTAGTAAATCAACTTCTTAGCCAGGCAGTAATAGGAAATGTTAATGTTACCAAGGCAGAACTGTACAAAAAGTACAAATTAAAGCAGTGAAGGTATGTATCAAGTGCAGTCTTACAGTATGCGTGTATGCATTTCTATTCTGTCTCCATAGTTTCCTCTTGCTGGGCCTCTAGTCTTGCGTATATATTATGGACTCGTGCTTCAGAATGGAATGCTTAGTGCTCCCAGATATGAATACACATTCTGGTGCATACTTTGAAGCGTGGAACCAATTTTTAAAAAGAAAATATGGAGTTCAGTAAAGTTCTGCGTGAACACTTAGATGACAGCAAATGTAGTGTGCCACAATTTCACAGTGAACAAAAATCAAACAAAGATCAGTTCAAATAAGCATACTAGAACCAAACTCACAAACTAGGTTTTGTGCAAATGTTCACAGTTTAATGTCCCTGACACCCTAAATATGTGTAATATTTAGGCACCCCACAAACCCATTACTTTGTAGACTGCACATTAATGTTTATTATAGTTCAAAACCCCTTCCTTTCATTCTCCAAAAACCAATAAGACCTTTTTTGATAAGAACACTATTTTATGCTGTTCCTCTTAAAATGTATACATACACCTAAGCTATTTATATAATTAAATAAAGGACAAAGAGTCAAGAGGGGTTGCACATGGCTATTTAAGAGGTTGGCTGGACCCCACTTGATTTAGTGGGACCACAATACATCTAAAAAAATACAAACTTTATTTATCAAATATAAACCATAAAAGATGAAAATAGTACAAAATGGTGGCTGATGTACACAAAACACAATTACCGTATATACTCGAGTATAAGCCGAGATTTTCAGCCTCTTTTTTGAGGCTGAAAGTGCCCCCCTCGGCTTATACTCGAGTCATCGCTGTCTGCCTGCTCGATCAGCGTGTCGAGCAGACAGACAGCGGCCATTCTATAATTCAAAAGCCGCGCCTCCGGCTCCGCCTTCGCCTGTGATAGGCGGAACATTGAATTTCCCAGCAGCCTGTGTTCCGCCTATCACGGACATCGTCTCATCCTCGTACTACGGACGAGGATGAGACGATGTCCGTGATAGGCGGAACACAGGCTGCTGGGAAATTCAGTGTTCCGCCTATCACAGGCGAAGGCGGAGCCGGAGGCGCGGCTTTTGAATTTTACAATGGCCGCCGAGGCGCCGACGAAGAGCGGCGATCCTGGCAAGGCACGGGACGGAGGCAAGGCAAGGCACGGCACGGCACGGCACGGGACGGGACGGGACGGGACGGAGGCAAGGCACGACACGGGACGGAGGCAAGGCACGGCACGGGACGGAGGCAAGGCACGGGACGGAGGCTCGGGACACAGGTAGGCTGGACACACACACACACACACACACACACACACATGGACACACACACACACACAGGGATGGATGGATGGAGACACACACACACACACAGGGATGGATGGATACACACACACACAGGGATGGATGGATACACACACACACACAGGGATGGATGGATGGAGACACACACACACACACAGGGATGGATGGATGGATGGACACACACACAGGGATGGATGGATGGATGGACACACACAGGGATGGATGGATGGATGGATGGACACACACACACACAGGGATGGATGGATGGATGGACACACACACACACACAGGGATGGATGGATGGATGGACACACACACACACAGGGATGGATGGATGGATGGACACACACACACACACACGGACGGACACACAGGGATGGACGGACACACACACAGGGATGGACAGGCATGTCTCACCCTCGGCTTATACACGAGTCAATAAGTTTGCCAGTTTTTTGGGGGGTAAATTGGGGGCCTCGGCTTATATTCGGGTCGGCCTATACTCGAGTATATACGGTAACATAGTTGTTTATACTGTATATCCGCTATCAGCTACAACAGCTATCCGCTTAAGTACTGTATAGACAAATATCCAACACGTCTCGAGGTAGAATTTTTAACTCTTCATCAGGGCTATAATGTACAGGAAACATACTCTATAACAAAAGAGCATAATTAGAACCACTTTACATATGTAAAGTGCTTTAAAAAAGTATTCATATGCCTTGAAATTTTCCACATTTTGTCATGTCACAGCCAAAAACTACAATTTATCTTATTGGGATTTTATGTGATAGACCATAACAAAGTGGCACATAAAAATGAAGAAATTTTCAAATCTTGCCACAGATTCCCAATGTGTTGGTCTATCACATAAAATGCCAACAAAATACATTTATGTTTTTGGTTGTAACATGACAAAATGTGGAACCCCTTGAGTATGAATACTTTTTCAAGACACTGTATTTCTATCCTCATTCATCACAAGGTCAGTCTATAGGATAGATGAATACTAACCCATATATTGTGAAATACTGAGTACAGAGACAGCCGCATATAAAACAGTTAAAGCTTCATAATTTCCCCTGCTGCCACCAATTTTCACATGCCAATGGGGGAGGAAGACGAAAAAGCCAAGTCTTGACCCCATGAATCGCAAATACCATTTTAGCCCAATTGCTAGTTATGACTAGACATGTGCACACTGAAATATTTTCGTTTCGGAATTTAGTTTTAGTCCGAAAAAAAAAATTTATTTAGTCCGAAATTCGTTTTTATTTATTTTGTTTCGTAAAAAAATGCATTCGTCTGAAAATCCGAAATAATTAAGGTTGAATCTGTCATTGAAGGCTTATGGTGTCTGTCGAAAGTTCTAAGAAGATTCGATGGAGCAGCTAAACTGTACAATGCCGCAATCGTACATTTTCGGTCGAATGTTCCTCCTACAAGCTATAGAAGAATTCTAATGTTATATGACACTAGTAATAAATATATTTACCAACCAACATTAGAATTTTTCTATAGCCTATGGGTGGAGCATTTGACCATAAATGTCCACTCGCGGCAACTGCTTTGTCGAATCTTCATGTCGAATCTTTTCTCTCCATGTCGAATAATCTTGGACTAAAACAGTTAGGTTTGGCACATTTGACCTTTTTTGCTATTGTCTCTATAATGTTGAATCTTTTCTCTCTATGTCAAAAAATCTTGGACTAATAGAGCTAAGGTTAAGCACATTCGACCACAGGTTCGATGAACACAGATTGCTATTGTCAGTGTCATGTCGAATCTCCTATCTATATTGAACTTTGTCACAGCGAAAACTAAAATAAAGCATTTGTTTATGTCGGATCTTTCGGTTTTCAGATCTTGCATGTTCGTTATCGTTTGTTAAAACAATAACGAAAAAACCCGATAACGAAAATGCATTTGGATGAAAACGAATGCACATGTCTAGTTATGACCACCTAAAAACTATCATAAAAAAACTGTCAATAGGTCTAATAGATAGACCCATTATTACACACATCTGTGGCTAAGCTGTCTCTGAGCTTGGAACATATAATACAAATGGAAAAAGGTACTTACGTGGTAAGCAGAAGAAATGCCCCTGTTACAATTCTGTTTACTATTTGTATGAGTTTTTGACAGTTGTTGGGGAAAACAGAACAATGAAGTTGCTTAGTCCGGGGTATGGAACAGTGATACCCCGTCACCCAGTGAGGGCGCTGTTTTAATTTGCACATCATAGTGATGATGGTAAACCTTTCAAGCATCCAATAGCATGACTATTGTAGGGCCCCACTTGATTGAGCTCCACAACCCCCATCCTGGCTTTTGCGCTTCGTTAACCCTACAGGCATTGATCACACTCTGTGTATGTGTGCTCACCTGTTTTGTGACCACATTGTAAAGCACCTCAATATGTCTTCTGAGACATTCTGCATTGCACACCAATTGCACACCAAAGCTCAGGTATGGCTTGGATGGATTCCTACACCTACCTAAAAATGACAATTTTAGGGACACATACATAGGACAGCACTTTAAAAAAGGTGGCCTTTGTTGTAAATGATAATGATAGGGGGTTGCATTGCCTATGTACCCTTTCAAGTGGTTGTAAACCCTCACATGTACACAGTGAAGTGACTGGCCTCAGGTGATACACAGAGTTAAAACAAATCCTTTTACAAAAGTTGTACCTTTTTTATCTGCAGCAGTCTGTCTTCTACATCAGTTCAAAGTTCAGCATTTATACAGCTTGTCTAAGTTTACACAGCACACAGAAACAGAGCTGAGGCTGTTAATCACAAACTGTGTGCCGGAGCTCCCTGTCTCCTTTTTACCACTTGGTGTCAGGAAAACTTGTCAAAAGTGACTCATGCTGACAGCAGTAGACGGAAATGACACTTACTGTAGTGCTCTGGATTGAGATAAGTACACACTATAGAGGGAAATGATTTGTTCATATTACATGTGAGTGCTTTACAACCACTTTAATCCTAGTAAAAATCTACTGCATAAAACAGTATGTTTTCTAAAGACTTTTTCTCTTTGATGTAAAAGTAATAGTTTATTTAACAGACAGGGTAATGTTGCTTCTGAAGCTGTTAAAGTGATCTCTATGAATTTTTTTTTGCTACCAACCATATTTCCCAGCTACTGTAATCATGGAAAACCCAAGTTTCTTCTAGAATAGTTATTTCATCCTTTGCTACTATCGTTTACTGTTTGCCATTGTGGATATTTTACACATTTTAGCTTCAGAATGCAGAACGCAAAAATGTCCACACTTGTATTTATGGAAACCTTAGATTATGTAAAATATTACCCATGTGCATATTTATTGTTTGTGATCAAAATCTACATTTTTACACTAAAGAAATAATAGCTAAGGCCAGGATTTATAGCCCGTCGTAGACCCTTTCACCTTTTATAGTTATTTTTGCCCTACTCCCAGACTGCTAGTCTTTAGTTTGTCTTGGACAATAAAAAAGATTGTAGCCAATCTGTTTATTGACTGCTTGGAAATTTTCTCTCCAAAAAGTAGCCTTCACACATAAAAGCATTGAAAAAATGGACCTCCATAAAATGTAATGGTGGCAGGGTGGTCTGCTTTCCAATTTTGTGTAAAGCACATGGTTATTTGCTACATTTTCCTTTCACATGTCAAGCTATTAAGCCATCATTCGGATTCTCCTTTTATTTTTCTTGAGTCTATTGTATGAAAATGTAAAACTTTTTGTCTCACATTACCATAGATATTTTAATTTATGCTCTTTGTCTATAGTGGAATACCTTGGAGGCACAAGGGCAGCAACTATGCACTGTAGCTAGAGTTGTCATTACTGGATAGTTGTTCAGTCTGTGAACCATCATGCATCCACACACATGCCAATTTCACATCCAAAATACTAAAATACATACTTTCTTTTTAGTCTAAGTTTGCTTAACCACTTGCCGACTGAAGTACGTATATATATATATATATATATATATATATATATATATATATATATATATATATATATATATATACAGTATCTCACAAAAGTGAGTACACCCCTCACATTTTTGTAACTATTTTATTATATCCTTTCATGTGACAACACTGAAGAAATTACACTTTGCTACAATGTAAAGTAGTGAGTGTACAGCTTGTATAAAGCCCCCTACACACTATCAGATTTTCTGCTGATTTTTTCCTTTAGATTTACCAAAACCATATCATGGGAGGTCAAACCTTAGGAGATTCAATTGGTATGTAATCAGGCAGGCCCTTGCACTACATGGTTTTGGTAAATCTGAAGACTTAACAGGGCTTAACAGTGTACATTTTCTGTCCCCTCAAAATAACTCAACACACAGCCATTAATGTCTAAACTGCTGGCAACAAAAGTGAGTACACCCCTAAGTGAAACTTTTCAAACTGGGCCCAGAGTGCCAATATTTTATGTGGCCACCATTTTTTTCCAGCACTGCCTTAACCCTCTTGGGCATGGAGTTCACCAGAGCTCCACAGGTTGCCACTGGAGTCCTCTTCAACTCCTCCATGATGACATCATGAAGCTGGTGGATGTTAGAGGCCTTGCACTCCTCTACCTTCCATTTGAGGATGCCCCACAGATACTCAATAGGGTTTAGATCTGGAGACATGCTTGGCCAGTCCATCACCTTTCCCTTCAGTTTCTTTAGCAAGACAGTGGTCTTCTTGGAGGTGTGTTTGGGGTCATTAGCATGTTGGAATACTGCCCTGCAGCCTAGTTGGCAAAGGGAGGGGATCATGCTCTGCTTCAGTATGTCACAGTACATGTCGGCCTTCATGGTTCCCTCAATGAACTGTTGCTCCCCAGTGCCAGCAGTACTCATGCAGCCCCAGACCATGATACTCTCACCACCATGCTTGACTGTAGGCAAGACACACTTGCCTTTGTACTCCACATCTGGTTGCCGCCACACACGCTTGACATTATCTGAACCAAATAAATTTATCTTGGTCTCATCAGACCACAGGACATGGTTCCATTAATCCATGTCCTTAGACAGCTTGTCTTCAGCAAACTGTTTGCAGGCTTTATTGTGCATCATTTTTAGAAGAGACTTTCTTCTGACAACAGCCATGCAAACCAATTTGATGCAGTGTGCAGCGTATGGTCTGAGCACTGGCAGGCTGACCCCACCACCCCTTCAACCTTTGCAGCAATGCTGGCAGCACTCATAAGTCTATTTCCCAAAGACAACATCTGGGTATGACGCTGAGCACGTGTACTCAACTTCTTTGGTCGACCATAGCGAGATCTGTTTTGAGTGGAACCTGTCTGGTTAAACCGCTCTATGGTCTTCCACATCGTGCTGCAGCTCAGTTTCAGGGTTTTGGCAATCTTCTTATAGCCAAAACCATCTTTATGTAGAGCAACAATTATTTTTTAAGATCTTCAGAGAGTTCTTTGCCATGAGGTGCCATGTTGAACTTTCAGTGACCAGTATGAGAGAGTGAGAGCGATAACACCAAATTTAACACACCTGCTTCCCATTGACACATGAGACCTTGTAACACTAATAAGTCACATGACACCAGGGAGAAAAATTGCAAATTGAGCCCAATTTGGACATTTGCACTTAGGGGTGTACTCACTTTTGTCACCAGCGGATTAGACATTAATGTGTTGAGTTATTTTGAGGGGACAGCAGATTTACACTGTTATACAAGCTGTACACTCACTACTTTACACTTTGTAGCAAAGTGTAATTTCTTCAGTGTTGTCACATGAAAAGATATAAAAAAATATTTACAAAAATGTGAGGGGTGTACTCACTTTTGTGAGATACTGTATATATATATATATATATATATATATATGTGTGTATATAGAGATATATACTGTATATATATATATATATGTTGTAGTTTGCAAGTAGTTTACCGGGGTTATGGCTGAAGCTATAGCCATAACCCCAGAATTCTTCTTTTTTTTTCTAGCCGGCGGATAGCCTTGTCATGAGAATACTCCACTGGAACGTTTTCAGAAGTGGCAGGAGAGGATGTACCCCATCCTGCTGCTCGCTAGTGTTTCTTGGGATTTCCATTTCCATTGGCGCACCTGAGAAATGATCCAATGGTGCGGCCCGCTGGTCACATAGACAATAAAAGACTAGATCGTCTTTGATACCCTCTATGGCCTTGGAGGTCTGGAACAACGTCATGACATCACTTCCGGTCCAGGGTGGAACTAAACATTTTTTTTAACGCAAAAGATCAAAAAAAAAAATAGTTTCTTGAGCTTTTCTTTTTAAAGGTAAAGGAGAGATTTGGGGTCTTTTTGACCCCAGATTTATCCAAAAGAGGACCTGTCATCCTTATTTCTACTATAAGAGGTTGTGAGGGGGTTCGCTCGGTAGCGGGTGTGTGTGACCCCCTGGATGGGTTCACAACACAAAGTCAGGCACAGCAGACAGCGTTGTAGGTGCAAAAAACAAAAGATCCGGTTTATTTAGGCTACATGCAGTGATACATATAACAGCCAAACAAAATAAAACAAGAAAATAAATCCTGGTCAGCTTGACCTCTAACTACACACGTAGACTCCCTGTCTAACAACTGGGTGCAGCCTTGTGCTGCCCCAGTCCCTGTCCCTATTGTAGGGGTTTGCCACACAGGCGTTAACTCACCGCACAGAACAGATCTCAGACTCCCCAGTCTATACACACAAAACTGGTTCCAGGATGGAGCATCTCCCTATGCATGCTGTTTTTTTTTGTAGAGGTCTTAATGAGCCCACTTACTACAGCTGGGCTCATTAACTCTTCCCCTCTAATTGTAAAAGTCTGCATAAAGCCTGAATCTAGGACACACATATTTCCCATCCTGAATACAACCAGGTGATTTTACCTGCCTGCTGCCACATACCCCCCCCTCTTGTTTCAACCTTGGGGTTGTAACACAAGCAGCCAGACACGCATGTATCCGAGACAAAGCATCCACATTCCCCATTTTAACACCAGGGCGATGCTTAACTGTAAAGTTAAATTCCTGTAGGGCCAGGAACCACCTATTTACCCTTCTATTGGTCTCCTTGTTTTGAGCCATCCACTTTAAAGGAGCGTGATCAGTCACCAGGTCAAAGTGCCTACCTAGAAGATAGTACCGAAGGGAATCTAGAGCCCACTTCACTGCTAAACATTCCTTCTCAATCGTGGAGTAATTTACCTCATGGGACTTTAACTTCCTGCTGAGGTAAATGACTGGGTGCTCTTCCCCGTTCCAGACCTGGGATAACACTGCTCCTAACCCAACGTCTGATGCATCAGTTTGTACAACAAAGTCCTTAGAGAAGTCTGGTAAGTACAACACTGGCTGGCTACATAAGGCTGTTTTTAAGGACTGAAATGCTTCCTCAGCCTCTGGGGACCATTTAACCATAACCGACTCTTTCCCTTTTGTCAGGTTGGTGAGGGGCACAGCCTGAGAAGCAAAATGGGGAATGAATTGTCGATAATAGTCAGCGATTCCCAGAAAGGCTCGTACCTGTTTCTTGCTGTTGGGACGTGGCCAACTCTGTATGGCCTCGACTTTATTGACTTGGGGTTTTATCACCCCCTCCCAATAGTGTACCCAAGATATTTGGCCTCCTCCTGTCCAATGGTACACTTCTTTGGATTGGCCGTAAACCCAGCTTCTCGGATAGAGTCTAGGACTGCTTGTACTTTTGGCAAATGTGAGACCCAGTCTGTGCTATGGATAATCACATCATCCAGGTAAGCTGCAGCATATTTATGATGGGGCCTCAGAATCTTATCCATTTTCCGCTGGAATGTTGCCGGTGCATTCTGTAACCCAAACGGCATTCTCTTATATTGGAATGCCCCATCTGGGGTTACAAACGCAGTTTTCTCCTTGGCCGACTCGGCCAGGGGAATTTGCCAATACCCTTTGGTGAGATCAAGAGTTGTCATATATCGGGCTGTTCCCAGTCGGTCAACCAACTCATCTATTCGTGGCATGGGGTAGGTGTCAAATTTTGTAACTTTATTTAATTGTCTAAAATCGTTACAAAACCGCCAGCTCCCATCAGGTTTGGGCACTAGTACAATAGGACTGGACCAGTCACTCTGGGACTCCTCTATCACACCCAATTCCAGCATCCTTTGAACCTCCCCACGTATTGCCTCCCGTCGGGCCTCTGGTATTCTATAAGGTTTTAGTTTTACCCTTTCTCCTGGCGGGGTGATAATGTCATGCTCTACGCCAGATGTTTGTCCCGGAAGCTCAGAGAAAATCTCTTTGTTACGAAGTACAAACTCTTTAACCTCCTGTTGTTGGGGTTTCGATAAGGTGTCTGCTATTCCAACCTCAGGAACTAAGCAATCAGGCTGTACTTGTGACAAAGTCTCTGCGACTAGGGATTCCCTATCCCTCCAGGCTTTCAGCAGATTGACGTGATAGATCTGCTCCGGCTTTCGCCTTCCTGGCTGTCTAACCCTGTAGTTCACCTCACTAATTTTTTCAATTACTTCATATGGACCTTGCCATTTGGCCAGAAATTTGCTTTCAACCGTAGGGACTAGCACCAAGACCCTATCCCCCGGAGAAAAAGTACGTGTCTTGGCCCCACGGTTGTACACTCTCTGCTGTGCTAACTGCGCTTGGGTTAAATGTTCCTTTACAATTGGCATTACCTGTGCAATTCTATCTTGCATCAGGGCGACATGCTCAATCACACTCCTGTGAGGAGAACTCTCATTTTCCCAAGTTTCCTTGGCGATATCCAGCAGCCCTCTTGGGTGTCTCCCATAGAGCAACTCGAAGGGTGAGAAACCCGTAGAGGATTGGGGTACCTCCCTAATGGCAAACATCAGATAGGGTATTAGACAATCCCAATTCTTTCCATCTCTATCCACCACCTTCTTTAACATTTGTTTTAGGGTTTTGTTGAATCTTTCAACCAACCCATCTGTTTGGGGGTGATACACAGATGTACGCAATTGCTTCACTTTGTACAACTTGCATAGTTCTTTCATAACCCGGGACATAAAGGGTGTACCTTGGTCCGTAAGCAGTTCCTTACAAATACCCACGCGGCTAAAAACAAGGGATAGCTCTTTGGCTATGGTTTTGGCCGAGGTATTTCGGAGAGGAATTGCTTCCGGATAACGGGTGGCATAGTCCAATATAACCAAAATGTACTGATGCCCCCTAGCAGACTTCATTATCGGACCTACCAAATCCATTGCGATCCTCTCAAAGGGGACCTCAATGATAGGAAGAGGTACCAGTGGGTTACGGAAATGTGGCATAGGTGCCGACTTCTGACACACAGGGCAGGAGGAACAATACTTTTCTATTTCCTTCATGACCCCAGGCCAATAGAATCTCTGCAATACCCTCTCTCTGGTTTTCTCTGTCCCCAGATGACCTCCCAGAATGTGTCCATGACCCAATTCTAACACCAACTTCCTGTAAGGTTTGGGCACTACAAGTTGCTCAATGGTTTCTTCTGCCCTTTGAGCCACTCGATATAGCAGGTCCCTTTCCATAGTGAAGTAAGGATAAGGGCAAGTCTTATCTGGGTTCACTAACTCGCCATCTATTTTCACCACATTTTCCCGTGCCTTTATTAGGGTGGGGTCTTTTAACTGTTCTGTGGCAAAATTTTCCCTGTGAACCTCAAGATCCGAAAACTCCACAGACGGCATGTTTTCATCTGAGGATGTTGGCTCCTCCCCAGTTTCTCGAGTTTCCCCCGCCAATACCGACAAGGGAAATTCAGGAGAGTCCTCACCACTCCCAGAGGAATTCTGGTCATCTTCCTGGTTTATAGGGGCACCAATGGGGGCCTCAGGACAATCCCAGAGTTCCCAGAATTTTGGAAAATCCCTTCCCACAATAGCATCATGTGGTAACTGAGACACTAACCCCACCTGATGAGAGAGGTTACCTTTGGGGGTCTCAAAAAACACTGAAGTTACAGGATACTCTCGGGTGTCCCCATGCACACAAATAACAGCCACCCTGTTCTTCCCAGAGACCTCTGTAGTAACTAATTCAGCTTTTATCAATGTTACCAGGCTACCTGAATCTAGCAACACATCAACATGTCTACCATTAATACACATTTTACATAAATGTTTCTCAGGTCCCCGAATGGCAGTGCATGCAACTGTCGCAAACAGCGACTGACGTCTCTCCCTTATAAAGTCACATTGCATAGGCTCATCCACAACTGGGCAATTGGCTGCAATATGTCCCTCTTGCCGGCAGCGGTAGCAAATAATTTTTTTCGCTGCCTCTTGCAGCATGGGCTTCCTGGGCTGCTCCCGTCAGACCTTAGGTAGAACTCCCACCCTCTCACTCTCTCCACCCTCACCCCTTGGAGTCATCTTACCCGCCACTGGGGATGATCTGGTCTTAGGGGGGAAAGTCCGTGAGTCCCTGGAAGAGGTGGTCAAGTTCTCTGTAGCCAAGTACCTCTCAACCAGATCCACAAGTTTATCTGCATTTTCTGGGTCTCCATGGCTTACCCATTTTTGGATGGGAGTAGGAAGAGCTCTCAGGAAACGATCCATAACCACACGTTCCACAATGTTTGGTGCGGTCAAAATCTCTGGCTGCAGCCACTTCCTGCTCAGGTGAATGAGATCATACATTTGAGACCTGGGAGGTTTTCCAACCTGAAAAGTCCAGTTATGCACACGCTGAGCCCGGACTGCCAGGGTGACACCCAGCCGTGCCAATATTTCTGCTTTTAGCACCACATAGTCTTTTGCTTGGTCAGGCTCTAGGTCATAATAAGCTTTCTGCGATTCCCCAGTTAACAGAGGGGCCACCAGTCCAGCCCATTGCTCCTTAGGCCACTTTTCCCTTTCAGCAGTCCTTTCAAATGTGGTCAAAAACACCTCCGGATCATCCTCTCCAGTCATTTTTGTCAGTAAACGGCTCACACCAAAGGTTGCGGTATTATTGTACCCACTTGCTTCATTGGTCTGCGGACGTTGCTGTATCAATGTCTCTATTTGCTGTTGAAAATTCTGCTCTTGCTTCTGCAACAGGTCTATGAAGCGGGCTTCAGATCGCTGCTGGGCTTGTTGCTGAGCTTCCAAACTCTGCTGCAAAGTTGCATTTGTCTGCTGCTGATTTGCATTTGCCTGCTGCTGGGCTTCCAAACTCTGCTGCTGATTTGTATTTGCCTGCTGCTGGGCTTGTTGTTGAGCTGCAAGGCTCTTTTGTAAAGCTGCATTTGTTTGCTGCTGGTTTGCATTTGCTAGAGCCAGCTGTCTCAGTATCTCCTCCATGCTGGCCTTAACAACAAAAAAAAAAAAAAAAAACTGCCAAAATTCTCCACCAACTGTGAGGGGGTTCGCTCGGTAGCGGGTGTGTGTGACCCCCTGGATGGGTTCACAACACAAAGTCAGGCACAGCAGACAGCGTTGTAGGTGCAAAAAACAAAAGATCCGGTTTATTTAGGCTACATGCAGTGATACATATAACAGCCAAACAAAATAAAACAAGAAAATAAATCCTGGTCAGCTTGACCTCTAACTACACACGTAGACTCCCTGTCTAACAACTGGGTGCAGCCTTGTGCTGCCCCAGTCCCTGTCCCTATTGTAGGGGTTTGCCACACAGGCGTTAACTCACCGCACAGAACAGATCTCAGACTCCCCAGTCTATACACACAAAACTGGTTCCAGGATGGAGCATCTCCCTATGCATGCTGGGGTTTTTTGTAGAGGTCTTAATGAGCCCACTTACTACAGCTGGGCTCATTAACTCTTCCCCTCTAATTGTAAAAGTCTGCATAAAGCCTGAATCTAGGACACACATATTTCCCATCCTGAATACAACCAGGTGATTTTACCTGCGTGCTGCCACAAGGTGTTTACATTCCTTGTAAAAGGAATAAAAATTAACAAAAAAAAATTATAGAAGGGACAGTGTAAAAATAAGAAATAAAATAAATAAGAACATTTTTTTAAAGCGCCCCCATCCCGCCATATTCTCATACAGACACAAATACATACGTGGGTCGCGCATGCATATGTAAACGGTGTTCACCCCACACATGTGAGGTATCGCCGCAAACATTCCAGCGGGAGCAATAATTATATTACTAGACCACCTCTGTAACTCTAAACAGGTAACTTGTAAACAATTTGAAAGCGTCGCCTATGGAGATTTTTAGGTACCATAGTTTGTCGCCATTCCATGAGTGTGCACAATTTAAAAGCAAACATGTTGGGTAACTATTTACTCAACATAACATTATCTTTCATATTTTACCAAAATTAGATTGGGGTATATACTGTACTGTGTTTTGTTTTTTCTAAAGAATTAATTAAAGTGTATTTTTTCCCCAAAAAATTGTGTTTCTAAAAACCGCTTCGCAAATACCGTGTGACATAAAAAATTGCAACAATCTTCGTTTTATTTCTTAGGGTATCTGTTAAAAAAATATATAATGTTCGGGCCTTCTAAGTAATTTTCTAGCAAAAATTACTGATCTAAACTTGTAAACAAAAAGTGTCAGAAAAGGCTTGGCCTTCAAGTGACTGGTAGAAAGAGCTGAACAGGGATAATGTTTGGTTTCGTAGCTACCTTTGGTTTATAGAGAATAGGTTTGAATTTATGGCTGAACATTCTCACCTAAACCTAAGTGCATTGCATAACCCCTGTCCCTTGACAGATGGGTCCCTGGGAGCCAATAATCTGAAAGAATATACAAGTCAGCCACCTAACAATAAATGGGTGGGCTGCCTGTCAAGGTGATGGAACTGTTTAGAAAAAGCTATAATTTGCTATACCGTAATGCATTAACCATGCTATGCTGTGCTATACTATGCCCTATACAGTGCTATTCTGTAGATTGCAATGAGCTGAGCTACAACCCCCCTATTTTTACAGTTCCATAGACCTTACTGTCCTTCTTAGGTATGTATCAGCAACGAGTATGCTTGGTAGCCGCTGTGCCTCAATTTTGCAGCTTTTTTTTAATAGTTAATTTTTATTGAATGGTTTCAAAGACAAATATACAAGACAAACATAGGATGTAAAGAGTAGATATACAGCGTGACACCTATGAACCACATTTGCAACATTGTTACACAAAATTATTCACTCTATTATCAATAAAGTAGTGCAAGGTAAAGCAAAAATAGGACAAGGCGATGTAAAAATGCGTTCTACAAATAATGAATAATGAACAAGGCATCCAAGTTGTGAGCATATGTTCTTTGCATGGGAGTGAGAGGGAACAGAGAAGGAGAAAGAAAGCCAAGCCAAGATTCAAGATTTGTACAGAAAAAAAAAAAAGACAAGGCAGAGTGACTAACAAGGTCTGGGAAGAGTAGGGGAGAAAAATACTTCTGCCTGGGTAGCCCACCAACTTCCCCAAGACTCATCTATAGCTGTTAAGGGTGTGAAGAGTAACTGTCATCATTAGTTTCCCAGGCAGATTTAAAGGTGTCAAGAATGCAGATAGATAACTCAGGTGGACCAAATGGCTATACATTTTGATAGGTATCTTTGAGATTGTGGTAAGTTCCTCATCAGTTGGTTAGGCTCTGTAATTCACTTTGCATGGGGAGCCTGTAATACAAAGATCCAGAATTGAAGGATACAGGACCACCATGCATGCAGCATGGTTCTGCGTCAAACATTTGGGTATTAATTGTGCATTGACCAGAATAATAATTTATTCCGGCCATTGAAATGAATTAAAGCTCAAGTGCTAAATATGCCTAGCGTTACCATACGTTTAGTTGTGTTTACGTGCTGTTAGATGTGTTTATACATGTAAAACGATTTCTCTGCCAAAATGCAGCTGCTTATAAATGCACTGCCTGTGGGGGTCTTTCTGCCTCTAAAGCCCTATGTGTGCATGGACACGTAGGCTAACATGCAGGGGTATTTAGATGAAAGAAAAAAAAACACTAGGGGACCCTTAGAGCAGCTGAAATAATGTCCAGTGTACATAAGGCCTAATGCCCTGTACACATGGTCGGAAATTCCAACAGAAACGGTCCGATCGGATTATTTTGTCGGAAAATCCAATCGTGTGTGGCTCTACCAGACTTTTTCAGTCGGAAATTCAGATGGAAAAAGTTTGAGAGCTGGATCTAACATTTTCTGACAACAAAATCCTATCGGACCTTTTCTGATCGTTTGTAGAGAATTCCGACAGATAAAGTGCCACGCATGCTCAGAATAAATTACGAGAAGAAAGCTATTGGCTACTGGCCTCTATGTAGTCCCGTCGTACTCAACGAACGTCACTTCGTTCCTGTGTGTATGCAACACAAGTTTTGGCCAAAATCCGTCGGAAAAAATCCAACGGATTTTGTGGTCGGAATGTCCGACCGTGTGAACAGGGCATAAGAATTAAAAATATTTAATGTTGATTAAGAAAATAAAGTTTCACTTTAAGTAGATCGGAGAAGCTCCCTGTTGTAGATTTTCCAACATTTCCTGTATGATGAAACCGTTGTCTCTGTAACAAGCGTAAGTAAGCAAAGACAAATCTCTCAAACCAAGTCCCAAATAGCAATAAAAAGCTGACAGACATCTTTACCTTCCTTACTCCATAACTAAAAGAAATAGTTTTGGCTTGACATACCCTTAATGGTCTTTCTTACAATTGAAAATCTGTGCTGCAAACAACAAACACAACCATTCCTTTGCCTCTATGTTTACCCCATTTATGGAGTCTCAGTTCCTCCCGTTTGGGACATTTTTTATTTTCCATTCAATATGAAAGGCCTGCAGCATAAATAGGCCTTTTCACAGTCATTGTTTTTAGAATGGGTTTTATTTACAGACAGCAGACCAAGAAATCTCTGTCTTCTGACAGCTATTACAGCTGCTACTCCGCCTGCCCTTTCCTAATACTCGCTAACCTTTGCAAACACACATAAAAAGCTTAACTATGGAAACTGAGCTTCCTGTTACAAATGATTGTGGATTAGAGACCAAGAGAATGCAAGTACACAAAACAACTCCTCCGAGCCACAGGAAGTTACCATTTAGAATGTTATTATTTCCTAATTAGCTGGGTCTTCAAAACTGTGAAAATTCCATTTGCCCACAATAAACTATGATGTGGCCAGGCTTACTTTATAAACAACAAAATGCACAGTAGTTTTATAAAACTGCTTAAAGGGAAAATGTGTATATTTAATAAGTTTTATGAAGATAATTTATACAGGAGAATTAAAAATGAAATTGATGCAATGTGAATGGCAGTACATGTTTATCATAAAATAAAATAACAACATGGTGATGACTATGGGCCTAGCAAAATAAGAGTTAGATTTGCATTAAGCAGTTTAAAGTACAACTCCTTCCCATTTTTTATTTTATGTTTTATTGCATTTCTAATGCCACTGCATGGATTGCCCTTGACTTTCTGTGTGGTCACCGTGATAGGAAGTCTCTCCAATGGGGAAACTTACAGTAATAAAAGTTTTTTTTTAAAGTAGTATGGGAAAGGATAAAAGTCTCTGTCAGGATGTGTTGCTGTCTGAGGCTGTGGAGAGCTCACTTTTTCTGTATTTACTAGGACAGGAAGTGAGGTAAAATATCCTCAGTTGGGACCCAGACAACAATATAAACACGACAGAGGGTTTGTTTAGTCTGGATTTTGGACTTAAAGGCTAACTTCATCTTTACATAAACAGGCCCATGCAGATAAAGGGTCCCAGTAGTTTAAAATACATTGTGCCATGCCATACCTGTACGCCTTTTCTGTCACCCACGAAGCCTGCCCAAAATACTTTACATTCATACTTCCTCAGTTATTTCAAGGACATGAGTTACAATAAGAGGACCATTGAGCCTGCTTCTTTGAGGACAACTAAGGTGATAATCATTAGTTGCCCTCAAAGAAGAAACCTTGGTGGTCATTTGTTGTAGCCCTTGTCCCATAAATAAGCCAAGGCATAGACATGTACATTTTTAGATTGTAAGCTCTAACGAGCAGGGCCCTCTGATTCCTATTGTACCAAATTGTAATGTAACTGTAATGTCTGCCTTTATTTTGCTAAGCGCTGCGCAAACTGTTGGCGCTATATAAAACCTGTATTATAATAATAATAATAATAATAATAATGTAAACATTTGGAGTATTTCATTCAGGCTTAATGGGTGACAGAAAAGGTATACAGTGGCATTAAACATTATTTTTACAAATGGCACAGTGTATTTTAAACGATGGGGCCCCTTGTCTGTCTGTATGGGTCAATTCATGTAAAAGGTGAACTTAACCTTTATCTCTGAACTTCAGGTATGACTTTTATAGCATGCTTTTATTGGGCCAATTTGGAACAATGTAAATATGCATATCTCATACTCAAACATTCTCTTACTGGATGAGGTGGGAACTGTGATGTCACCACCCCTCCTGTCCACCTGGTTCAATCGGAGAACCCCTTGTAGTCACTGAAAAAAAAATACACGGTTTTATGAATGACAGCAGTGTTAAGTGAGCAATGTCCTAGAGTCAGCTTGCAGAGGAGTAGCAACTCAGCACAGGACCCGGAGGATAGCGGCTTTCAATGTAGTTGCACTGACTTCTAGAGTGATTTTTAGCAGTCCCTCAGATATGAGATATGCGTACTTAACTCTCAAGATTCTGAAATGATAACTGAGGACAAATTTTAGCACACAGTACTGTATGTAGGCAAAGGACATGTCCCTGCCACGGCCCTAGTTATATGGACCACAAAGATCTAATATGCATACAATGATTGGTTAAACCACACAAGAGCTCTTTTGACCTCTATTTTTCCTTTATGTTGGCCTTTCAAAGTAACATATTCAGTAATATAGAGGTTTGATAAAATGTTTAGTGCAGCATAACACTTGTTAGTAAAATAGTACATTTTATATAGAGATGTGCATGTCAGGCCAAAAAAGACGGACAGCTGAGGCTGCACGAGGGACAGAGAAATTTGCCCTCAAAAGAGGGGCAGTCCCTCCAAATGAGCGACAGTTGGGAGCAATGTGCATACACACATGCTCCAAGCTCCCAAGCTTGACCAGTGTAATTATGTAATAACCTGGAGTTCAACTTTAACCCTTCTCTTACGAAGCAGAATTTACCTAAAACGTTTTTTAGTTTTGGCCATAGAGTGGAAGTGTTCCTCCGGGTATTTAGAGCTTGTTTGACAATAAAAGATTGTGACCAGTTTCTGAGGCAACACAAAAAAAAAACCTCTTAATTCAGACATTTTCAGTTGTTGGTATAACAATACAACCTGGGGTGGCAGCACTGGATGGGGTTAAAAGACAGAAGAAAATGCAATAGAGCTTATATATTGTGGTCTCATGGGTGAGCTTTGATTATTTGTGAGGACCATCAAGACAAAACACACAAGCTTGGTTCCCATGTCAGCACTAGTTTTAAGTACAGTGTAATAAAAAAGACTGATGTTTGAAAACCAAAGCCCACCAGTAACCACATGTGGTTCTCGACAATCACTGGGGTATTTTTCATTAAATATAAACATTATTTCTTTTAGTGTTGTGACAGTTGAAAAATACGAAGACCCATTCTTAGAAGATTTTTACAATTTATTAGGAAAGTAATTTGCTGTATGAAGCAAGACCTGCGTACATAAGTGTTTTGGACTCCTTTCTGATATTTGGGCTGCATTCCAGCTGCCCTCCAGAGTTCCCCAAGTGAGAAGGTGGAGGTGGGCATCATTTTAATTAAAGTGGATCTAAACTGAAAACCTATACCAGGACACTATCTGCATGGAGTTTGCACATTCTCCCTATACTTGCATGGGTTTCCCCTGGTACTCTCACACCAAAAACTCATGCTAGTGGGGGTTATTTGGCTATTAAAAACTGACCACACTAAGGAGGAGAACACACCATGGTCAATTCTCTTGCTATGCTGGGAACTCAGCCTGCTCTCCAATGATCAGACTTCCCGTGATCAACCACCCCACCTCCCTGCACGGCCTTTCTCTGGGAAGCACAGTGTGCTGTTGTATCTGTACAAAAATGTTTTGCTTTTCATTTCCACTTTCAACTTAATGAATTGTTTTACAAGGTGATTGTTTACAATCACTTTAATTTGTGCCTTTAATATCTGCCTACAGTTCAGTTTTAAGTCATTACAAAAATGCTCAATATTTTAACTTTCATTAAATAATGTCTGGTTATTCTGCAATGCAGGTCCTTGCTCATACATGTCCTGCTATAAAGTGACTACTGTCTCTCAGATGTGCTCCTGTTTTGTCACCAGGGTTGAGACTAGTTGTATGAGTCTACATTCACAGGGGCGGCAAGGATGATTTGCTGCATTCAAAGGCAACTAAAGGCTGCCTCTGGGTGAGGCAACACTCTGTGCTATGTGTAAACAGAAAATAAATGCTCCTGCGCATAAGCAGACCACCAGACCGGCTATATGAAAACACAGGCCTCGCTGCCCTCAAGGGTGGGGGACCCTAAAAATCAAAAAGAAGGGAGAAAAAAAGGGGGCACCAGCCTTGTGCATTATCCTTTGGATATATCTATTAAAAGCATAAAAAAGAAAACAACTCACAAACAGTTGTGTAAAATATTGCAATATGAATAGTCGTCAAATAGCAGCATCTAGTTACTAATCACTGCCATCTGATGCGTTTCGAAGGGACCATCCCTTCTTCCTCAGAGCTCAACAGTGAATTCTCCCTCAGCAGTCCCCTTATTTATACCCAAATACACATACACCTATGAAATCACATGTGTATGCACATATGCACCTGCCATCAATCAAACTAAGGCAAAGGCCCCTCCCACTTGGTCCGGTTGGCATCCCAGACAATGAAACTCCCACTACAGGGGCCACATTACACCAATACTAAGTGCACTATTGAACATCACATATAAGAGATGCATAAACTACAAGCAAATGGTCATTAGTGCTGATATAAGAGCTCTTGGCACTCTTTAGGATGACCGCTAAACGATTTTACTGTAGAAAAGGCCGCTCCTTCACTGCTGTGAGCTCCTCTGTGATCTCTGGAGAGTTCAGCTCACCCATGACTAGATGCTGCTATTTGACAACTATGCAAGGTTTTACACAACTGTTTGTGAGTAGTTTTCTTTTTTACGCTTTTAATAAATATATCCAAAGGATAATGCACAAGGCTGGTGCACACACTGTGCTATGGCTGCATACAAACTGACTGTTTAGCTAGAGATGGTTTGTGTGCAGCCAAAACTCAGCAAAAATGGCCACCCTGACTGCACACTAAGTGTTGGTTGGACTCTCTGCACATATTTCACCATTTCAATGAGTGGTTACATGCAAACAGCAGAGGTGCCGACAATTGATTTGCACATAGTACAAATCTATTACCTACTACTGACAGCTGCAGCTGTTCACAATTGGTGTATAGGCAGTATATACAGTACTAATACCAGCAAGAATCAGTAGCTGACCCTGGCTGCTGCTTTTTGGCTATCTGAATGTAGACTAAGAGGGTGCTTAGCCTCCACCGTCATCAGGGAGCTGATCCAAAGCAATGATGTACAGCCTTCACTGGTGTGCATGTATACGGACAGGAAGTAAAAGAGGCTGGAGGAAATCGGCACCAATAAAATGCAAAAAATAAAAAAAAAATGTAAAAACTGTATATTATAAAACAAAACATTGCAGTTGTTTTCAATACAGTATTTTAGCAAATTAAATGTCATCATCTAGATCAGCCATTCTCAACCTTTTCAACACAGAAGAACCCTTGAAATAGTTCTGCAGTCTCGGGGAACTCCTGCTAAAAATTAGAAATCTACAACTCATAATACATTAGTGTGATGATCAATGGGAAGAATGATCCTTACACTTTTGGTCATTGAGAAGAATTACCTCCTTACAGGTAGCTAAAAAGATCAGTGGTGTCAGTGGGAACTTATCTGAGAGGCAGAAATGGCCCAATGCTGAAGGAACCCCTACCAACCTCTGGAGGAACCCTAGGGTTCCATGAAACCCTGGTTGAGAATCACTGATCTAGATCAACCTTTTTCAACCAGGGTGCCTACAGGTTTCTTCAGGGGTGCCTTAGCAAAATACCTACAAAAATTTCCCAAAAATGTATACAGGCATACCCCACTTTTAAGTACACAATGGGGTTTATTTAGAAACCAATGAGCTTCTAACCCCAGCTTGTTCAATTAAGCTTTGGTAATAAAACCTGGAAGCTCATTGGTTTCTATGCAGAAGTGAGCCTGATTTTGCACTTTCCAGCTTTAGTAAATAAACCCCATTTGTACTTAAAAGTGGGGTATGCCTGTACAAGCCACTGGGTGGATGAAGCCTGCCTTTTAGTTACACAAAGTCACAGGTTTTAATGTTGCACCATTACAACCTTCCAGCCACCAGCATCCTAACAACCAATGACAACCTTGGTTGATAAGGGGGGCATTGGGAACCTGCACAGCAACCTTGCTTGCCCCTTCTGTGCCTCTCTCTGTCAGCACTGGCATCACATTAACTGAGTGAGGGAGAGAAACTTGAGGAAGAAAAGAAACAGTAGAAAACTAGACAGACAGTATCAGTTTGCAAAGGTGGAGGAATAAATCAGCATAAATGTTGGGTGTTTTACGTGTGTGTGTATGTTGCTGCGCTATGTAAAACTATTTGTTTCATTTTTTTACATGTTAGAACGGGGTGCCTCAAGGTTGTATAGAGTTTTATAGGGTGTTTTGAAAAGGTTAAGAAACATTGATCTACTGTAGATGACAGGATAGTAGATTAGATCTACTATAAAGGCCAGGTAGCGTTAAGTACAGCACTGAATTGCTGCACGCTCCTTTCATTTTGACATGCCACAGCATCAACTACAATGACATTGTTTTTGTATTAAGCCATTTGATTCTGTACACTTTTGTTCCCAGCCTGGCACTTGGGGCAATCAGCAGGTGAAAGGAATGTGCTTCAGGTGCCCCCCTTTTGAAGTCTTTGTGAAACAGGCTCAGAGTATGAAAGGTGGCTACAATTTGTGAACATTGTTTCGTTACCCTTTAAATGAATGCTCTGAGGTTCTGGGAAGCTTCAAATATGTGTGTGACGCATTCCTGTAGCAGCATGTGGTCAAAGTGTTCCACGAGTGTTATTTATTATCACAGTTTCTCATGCAGTGTAATCTCTTTGGCTGATATGCTGGTTTCTACTTATTTATATATTGGAGCAGTCTGACAGTCTATAGTAGTCATTCCTATGGCTGCATGGTATATTAAAGTGGTAATAACCACCAAACCAAAATGTAATATATCGCAGCTTACCAATTCTTAGATGTGGTGGCTGCAATCATTTCTTTCTTTAGGAATTTTTTTCTTTATTTTTGACTTGTTGATCTAGCCAATTAGAATTTGTCAACTTCCTTAACCAGTTTTTTTTATTTTTCGCATACATGTAAAAATCTTAATTTTTGGCAATAAAATTAATTAAACCCCCAGAACATTATATATTTTCTAAAAGCAGAGGCCCTGTAGAATAAAAAGATGATAGTTACACATTTTTTTTTTCACATGATATTTGCGCAACTATTTATTAAAAGCATATTTTCAGGAAAAAAATATAACAAAATAAATTTTAGTGCAAAACCACACCATATAATACCCATTTTCGGTTAAAATATAAAAGATGAGGTTGCATCGAGTAAATAGATACCAAAAATTCCATGCAATATTGTGAAAAGCGATGGTACCCAAAAATCCTCATAGGTGACGCTTTAAAAGCCTTTATAGCTTATTAGTTTAGAATTAGCTAGTAACTCTTGTGCTCTAGACTTATTGTTCTCACATTTGTGGTGTCACATGTGTGGTGCGACCGCAGTTTACATGCACATACACCCCCAGGGCTTGTGTTTGCGCTTTGCGCAAGGCTACTGGGGTTTTAGTTGTTTTTTTTATTATTATTTTAATATATTTAATTATAATTTATTATTTTTTTATTTTTTATTTTTTTACTTGATTGTTATTGCAAGGGGTTAATGAACCCTTATGTGATAGTATTAGGCAGGTGACAGGTACTTTTTATGCAGACACTAGGGGTCTAATAGACCCCAATGTCTCCCCTGCTCTTCACACCATCTAATCAAGCACAGATCGGCTTGGGGCACATATGAAACCGGAAGTGACATCACTTCCGGTTTCACTGTTTGCAATGAGATTGAGCTGTGGATTAGCCTCAGTCTCACTGCAATCTCCCTTCCCCCGCCGGCGGATGTGTGTCTGGTGAGTGCAGGACATCCTGGGAACCACGGAGGGGGGGGGGGGCTTTGATGGCAGGAGGGGGGAGGCACCATGCGGCCACCTCTGTAGAAGTGGTCAGCAGCTGTAGAGCTGCTGCATCACTTTCACTTTGAAGCTGGTCATCGGCTGAACAAAACCCACACAAGCTGATGACTGCTGCTGCGTCCAAAGAGCTCAATTGGTTAAAAACAAAACTAAAGGGAGCTATACTCCCCTTTTCTCCAACCATCCCAGCCTCTCACTTGGCATCTTCTTCTGTGTGCCAGTTTTCAACCATTTTCATTGGCTGGCATGGGATGACTTTCACTTCTGTACGTGTGCAAGGATCGGGCTGGCACTATAAACTGAGCTGCACATTTACAGTGGTTATAAGGCCCCTTTCACACGGGGGGATGATCTCTGTTCTGATTAGCAGGATATCCTCTCACAGATCCCCAACTGATTGGAGCACAGCAGGCAGATTACATATTCCTGTCTGCTTGATTTCTACAGAGAGGAAATGAACAGAACCAGCTCTGTTACAGCTGACTACCTCCAATCTGATCCACCTAAACAGAAGAGGACAGATCCCCTTCTGTTTTTTTTTTTGTTTTTTTTAGCAGATCGGATCAGACCCAGGGGTAGGCGGGTTGTGTCTGTATGAAAAACATAAAGGCAGGCCTGATTGGATCTCAGATGTGAAAAGGGCCTTACATATACTGTACTTGTTAAGTGACAAGCCTCTGGTGATATACAGAGATGTGTTTGTACTCAGAGTCACTCTGTGGATGATGAGGAAAGGAACAAAGAGCAACAAGGAAACAAAGACCTGAAGTGTGCCAAAGGTCACGTGGTCAGTATGCCTAAAGGGGGCATACCCAAGTATGAAATGTAAAGAAAGAAATTAAAAGAAAAAGGGGAATGGGTGGGTGGGACACGCGACCGACGTCCAACGAGGAGGAGGTGGAGGAGGGCAGGCTTTATGCAGCCTGACTCCTCCTACAAATACAGGCTTACCCTGCGGTCCGCCTTACACTTGTACTCAGAGTCACTCTGTGGATGATGAGGAAAGGAACAAAGAGCAACAAGGAAACAAAGACCTGAAGTGTGCCAAAGGTCACGTGGTCAGTATGCCTAAAGGGGCCAAAAAATAACACAGTAGGAAGAAAGCTCAACAACCAAATGACCCAGTGAATAATGTCTAACCTGGAGTGGTGGCAAATGAGTTATGCCTTTGCCGCAGAGAAGGAACCGCTAAGAAAGGCAGTAGCCCCTCCCCTGGCTTCAGGAATCACAAGGCCAGCTATAGCACCCCCTTGAGCCCAACCCAGCGACCAACACAAGATAAACCTGAGTACGTGAACGTCATGAAATGAAACCCACCATGGAAAACCAGCTAAGCACAGCAGGGAGTCCCCACCGTTGGAGACCCGGATGGCTTCAAATGGAAAAGCCAAAAATAAAACAACCTGATAGATCATTCAACATGAAATGCTGGGACTTAACTGGATACGCCCAGAAAGTGCTGAAGGCTGATACAAGCTGGAGGAGCCAAAAAGGAAACTAAAACAGAAACAGAAAAGCAAAGGGAACTGGACGTTTCACCATCAGGACTGGAAACCTAACCTGGAAACATGCCAAGCAGTGTCATGGGCTCTCCTGGAATTTAAAACAAAACCCAATAATCGAGGCTGCAGTGCCAACCAAATGGAAAACCAATCTACCACAACTGGAACTGACAAGAAAGTGCGTCACTGGAAACCTGCTTCTGAGACCCGAGCCTACAGATACTAGCCCGGGCCCCGTGATCCACGAAAGCCCCTGAGCCAGTAGAAACCGTGGATCAGTGAAAACTGACTAACCAAACTTCCATACCCCAGGACAACTCCTGGCCGGAGACGCAGCTAGGAAATTAAAGTAAATGGTGAGGAATGGCACCCAACTGATCAGGAACACAACTAGCGAGAGAAACGTGATCAAACAAAAACACCTGCGACAAAACGAAACCTGCGATAAGGAAACGTGACTGAACGAAAACATGAGAAGCGTGAACTGATCACCGTGAGCGGCTTAAGAACCGCGGCTGCTAGAAAACACGACCTGCCTAGGAAATGCAGGCTTCACAAATTGATGAAAAAACATAAAAGAAAACCCTGGGGGGTACACAAGAGAAAAGAAAAGCATAAGACACAAAACGAGCGGCATATCGGAATATGTAAGAACACGAGAAAAGGCAAGAAAACACGAGAAACAAAAGAAACATGGGAAACGCGAGAAGATGCATGAGACACGTAAATAGCATCAGACACGTACAATACATCCGACACTAACAAGCACGAGGAACGTAAAAAACCTGAGAATCATGAAACTACACAAGGGTAATGACATGAAACGCATGAGACATGAAACGTGCGGCACATGGGAAATACGGAAGGAAACACCGGACAACACGTAAGGAAACATGTGAATACGTCAAAACCATGGAAAACGTCAGAAAATGCTAGAAAAACATGGGGAAAACGCCAGAAACAAGGGAAACACAAGAAGTTGCATCACGTGAATAACAGCCATGAACAATGCATCCGATACATGAATTGCCTGAGAAACGTAAAAAACCCTGACAACCATAAATTTATGAGAACCATAAAAGCGCAAGAACTGTAAGTCGTATAAAAACCGTCAACTGCCAGCAAAACACACGAGAACGCAATTGTATGAGAAACTGTAAAATTGCATGGAAAACCATCAAATGTATGAGAAAACACCAACTTCATATGTAAATCACACGAGAGACCTAAATCACATGAAAAACAAAATTGCGTAAGAACCGTAACTTCAAGAAACACCAACTGCATGGAAACCGTGAATTGCATAAACTGAATTGCATGAGAAAACGACAATTGCATGTAAAACCGTAAAACGAGTGAGAACCGTGCGTGAAAACAAAGCATGAGAACGTCAAATCGAATGAGAACATAATCGCATGAGAACGTAAAACGAAACGAGAACATAAAATGCATGAGAACGTGAACTAAACGAGAACATGAGTGTATGAGAATGTTAAAATGAAACAAGAACATGGGTGCATGAGAACGTAAAACGAAACGAGGACATGAGTGCATGAGAACGTAAAATGAAACGAGGACATAACTGCATGAGAACGTAAAATGAAACGAGGACATGACTGCATGAGAACGCAAAACATGAAATGCCAAAAAGCATGAAACGCAAAACGCATGACGCTGGAACGCGATAGAGAAACCTGGAAAGTGAGAGAAAACCTGGAAAGTGAGAGAAAACCATAAAAAAGCATGAGAAACCGTAGTTGCATGAACCGTCAACTGTACCACGGGAAAACGTCAGAACCACGGGAAACGTCAGAAAATGCTATAAAAAACATGGGGAAACGTCAAAAACATGGGAAACGCAAGAAGTTGCGTGAGACACGTAAATAACATCTAAAACGTAAATTGCCTGAGAAATTTACATGCCTGAGAATCATAAATTCATGAGAACCATGAATGCGTAAGAACTGTACGTCGTTTAAAAACCGCCAACTGCCTGCGAAACGCACGAGAAACGTAAATGCATGAGAAACCGTAAAATTGCATGAGAAACAACAACTTCATAAGAAAAGTAAATCACATGAGAGACCCAAAACGCATGAAAAACAAAATTGCGTAAGAACAGTAAGCAACGTGCTTGAAACCAACAAGCATGAGAACGTCAACTCGAATGAGAACGGAAAACGAAACGAGAACATAACTGCATGAGAATGTAAATGAACGAGAACATAACTGCATGAGAATGTAAATGAACGAGAACATAACTGCATGAAAACGTAATCGAAACAAAACGCAAATGCAAGAAACGCAAATGCAAGAAACGCAAATGCAAGAAACGCAAATGCAAGAAACGCAAATGCAAGAAACGCAAATGCAAGAAACGCAACTGCCTGAGAAACGCAACTGCCTGAGAAACGCAACTGCAAGAAGATGCAACTGCCTGAGAAATGCAACTGCAAGAAGATGCAAATGCATGAAAAACACAACTGCAAGAAGCTGCAACTGCCTGAGAAAACGCAACAGCAAGAAACGCAACAGCAAGAAACGCAACAGCAAGAAACGCAACAGCAAGAAACGCAACTGCAAGAAACGCAACTGCAAGAAACGCAACTGCAAGAAGATGCAGCTGCATGAAAACGCAACTGCAAGAAGATGCAAATGCATGACAAACGCAACTGCAAGAAAATGCAAATGCATGAAAACGCAAATGCTTTGAGAACGTGACCGCTAAGAGAACGTGAATGGCTTGAAACCGGGAACGCATGGGACCGAAACGCATGGGAAAACCATAACATGCACCAGAACGTAAAACCGCAAGAGAAAACCGTGAGTAACACAAGAACGTGGAGCTCAGGCGGGGGCAGGCCACGTGGAGCTCAGGCGGGGGTTGGACACGCCACGTGGAGCTCAGGCGGGGGTTGGACACGCCACGTGGAGCTCAGGCGGGGGTTGGACACGCCACGTGGAGCTCAGGCGGGGGTTGGACACGCCACGTGGAGCTCAGGCGGGGGTTGGACACGCCACGTGGAGCTCAGGCGGGGGTTGGACACGCCACGTGGAGCTCAGGCGGGGTACAGGAGATGACACTATAACCTTGATGTGGGGGGGGGCAGAGTTCATGCACCGGAGGGCTACGACAAGCACATGCTGAGAGGCAAAGATGAAATCTTAGCCCTGTCTGCGCAGGAAGAGGCTGACGTCCAATACAACCTATGTGGCAGGATACAAAACATGTTTGATTGCAATATATAGCATTTGGGAGATATGAGCAGTCTTGGCTTCTATGGGATAGAATGTATACCTCATGCTGTAAGAGGACGAGATCGTCATCAGAAATCACTAGCCAGTGAGGCTTGGTAGATATTTAGACCAGAGACAAGTGGAAAACAAAACGCCAGTTTTGTATTATTACGTATCCACCTGTCTCTGGGACTAACCCCCCCCCCCCCCCCCCGCAGAAGCAGGGCGAACGAATCCTCCCCCTCCCCCGGAAGACACACCGGGAGGAGGGGGGCGGGAGAAGCGGACTAACACCCCTCCCCCCCGGCAGAAGCATGGTGAACGAATCCTCCCCCCTTCCCGGAAGACACACCGGGAGGAGGGGGCGGGAGAAGCGGCTCCCCCGCAGCCCCCAGACGGACTAACCCCCCCTCCCCCCGTAGAAGCAGGACGATCAAATCCTCCCCCCTCCCCCGGAAGACACACCGGGAGGAGGGGGCGGGAGAAGCGGCTCCCCCAGAGCCCCCAGGCGGACTAACACCCCTCCCCCCGGCAGAAGCATGGTGAACGAATCCTCCCCCCTCCCCCGGAAGACACAGCGGGAGGAGGGGGGCGGGAGAAGAGGCTCCCCTGGAGCCACCAGGCAGAGACAGGCAACCCAATCTCCCCCCGGCCGAAGGAGGCGGGCGGGAGAAGCGGCAGACACACCGGGAGGAGGCGGGCGGGAGAAGCGGCAGACACACCGGGAGGAGGGGGGCGGGAGAAGCGGACTAACACCCCTCCCCCCCGGCAGAAGCATGGTGAACGAATCCTCCCCCCTTCCCCGGAAGACACACCGGGAGGAGGGGGGCGGGAGAAGCGGCTCCCCCGCAGCCCCCAGACGGACTAACCCCCCCTCCCCCCCGCAGAAGCAGGACGATCAAATCCTCCCCCCTCCCCCGGAAGACACAGCGGGAGGAGGGGGGCGGGAGAAGCGGCTCCCCCGCAGCCCCCAGACGGACTAACCCCCCCTCCCCCCCGCAGAAGCAGGACGATCAAATCCTCCCCCCTCCCCCGGAAGACACAGCGGGAGGAGGGGGGCGGGAGAAGCGGCTCCCCCGCAGCCCCCAGACGGACTAACCCCCCCTCCCCCCCGCAGAAGCAGGACGATCAAATCCTCCCCCCTCCCCCGGAAGACACAGCGGGAGGAGGGGGGCGGGAGAAGAGGCTCCCCTGGAGCCACCAGGCAGGGACAGGCAACCTAATCTCCCCCCGGCCGAAGGAGGCGGGCGGGAGAAGCGGCTCCCTCCAAGAGACCGGAGCCGAGCAGAGCAGACGAACCTCCCCCTCCATCGGCAGCCTGCCAGGGGAGGGGGAAACGAGCAGCCCGAGGAGAGAAACAGACGGGCGGCCGAACACCCCCCCTCCCCCCGGCGTGAACACCGGGAGGAGCGGACTGGCAGCACCCTCTGGAGCCGGAAACAGCCCGAGGAGCGGACGGCGGCCAAACACCCCCCCCTCCCCCCGGCATGAACACCGGGAGGAGGGGCGGGCAGCACCCTCCGGAGCCGGAAACAGCCAGAGGAGAGGAGCGGACGGCGGCCAGCGAGGAGGAGGTGGAGGAGGGCAGGCTTTATGCAGCCTGACTCCTCCTACAAATACAGGCTTACCCTGCGGTCCGCCTTACACATATACAAATCCTCTTACAGAAATTGTACCTGTTTATCTGCTGAGAAAGAACACCCCCTACAGAGTTTCATAGGGATACATGCACAGCTGAGGCTGTCAATCACCCACTGTGTGCTGGGGGGGATGGATCTGTCTCCCATTATCTGGTGTCAAAATAGTTTGTCAGAATTCACGCTAAGTGCTTTGGATAGAGGCAAGTACACACTATAGAAGAATATGTTTTATTCATTTTTCATTTCAGGCATTTACAGCCGCTAAGAAATGTTACATTATTAACCAAGAAATTAATATTGCATTATTGATTTTGTGCTCATATATGCAGAACTGAACAATATTTGGAACTTTTGACTGATGTGAGTGTAAAATATACAGTATATACATATACAGATATCCGGGGTAGCTACAGGTAAGCCTTATTATAGGCTTACTTGTAGTAACAAGTGGTTGTATGGGGTTTACAACCACTTTAATGTCTAAACGCTGGCAACAAAAGTGAGTGCATTCCTACATGAAAATGTCCAAATTGGGCCCAATTAGCCATTTTCCCCTTCTGTGTCATATGACTCGTTAGTGTTACAAGGTCTTAGCTGTGAATGGGGAGCAGGTGTGTTAAATTTGGTGTTATCGCTCTCTCTCATACTAGTCACTGAAAGTTCACATGGCACCTCGTGATCTGAGGATCTGAAAAAAAGAATTGCTGCTCTAAATAAAGATGACCTAGGCTATAAGAAGATTGCCAAGACCCTGAAACTGAGCTGCAGCACGGTGGTCAAGTCCATACAACGGTTTACAGGACAGGTTCCACTCAGAACAGGCCTCACCATGGTCGACTAAAGAAGTTGAGTGCACGCATTCAGTGTCATACCCAGAGGTTGCCTTTGGGAAATAGACGTATGAGTGCTGCCAGCATTGCTGTAGAGGTTGAAGGGGTGAGGGGCAGCCTGTCAGTGCTCAGACAATATGCTGCATACTGCATCAAGTTGGTCTGCATGGCTGTCATCCCAGAAGGAAGCCTCTTCCAAAAATGATGCACACAAAAGCCTGCAAGAAGTTTGCTGAAGACAAGCAGACTAAGGACATGGATTACTGGAACCATGTCCTGTGGTCGGATGAGACCAAGATAAACGTATTTGGTTCAGATGCTGCCAAGCGTGTGTGGGTGGCCACCAGGTGAGGAGTATAAAGACAAGTGTGTCTTGCCTACAGTAAAGCATGGTGGGAGTATCATGGTCTGGGGCTGCATAAGTATTGCCGGCATTGGGGAGCTACAGTTCATTGAGGGAACCACGAATGCCAACATGTACTGTGACATACTGAAGCAGAGCATGATCCCTTCCCTTCAGAGACTAGGCCGCAGGGCAGTATTTCAACATAACGACCCCAAACACACCTCCAAGAAGACCACTGCCTTGCTAAAGAAACTAAGGGTAAAGGTGAAGGACTGGCCAAGCATGTCTCAAGACCTAAACCCTATTGAGCATCTGTGAGGCATCCTCAAATGGAAGGCGGAGGAGTGCAAGGTCTCTAACATCCACCAGCTCCATGATGTCATCATGGAGGAGTGGAAGAGGTCTCCAGTTGCAACCTGTGAAGCTCTGGTGCCCAAGAGGGTTAACGCAGTGCTGAAAAATAATGGTGGCCACACAAACTATTGACACTTTGGGGCCAATTTAGACATTTTAATTAAGGAGTGTACTCAGTTTTGTTGCCAGTAGTTTAGACATTAATTAGTGTGCTGAGGTATTTTGAGGGAACAGCTAATTTACATTGTTATACAAGCTGTACACTTACTACTTTACATTGTAGCACAGTGTCATTTCTTCAGTGTTGTCACACACTGAAGAATATATTAAATTAGATATATTACATTTTTACTAAAATGTGAGGGGTGTACTCACTTTTGTGGGATACTGTACATGTTCAATCAGAAATAAGGTAAAAATCAATAGTACATTTAATGTTTCTTTAATCTAGAGTTGGAGTCACCAAACTGTAACCTGTGGGCCAAAATTTAGCACACTGCAAGATTTACTTACAAAAAATGTGAGGGGTGTACATTTGTGAGATACTTTAAAGGAGCCCTCCAGTCAAATGCAGGAATTAATATTATGTTTGCATTGCTAATTGCTACAGTATTAACCACAATACAGTGCGCTTACACCCCCTTCCTGCCCAGTCCAATTTTCCGCTTTCAGCGCTCTTACAGTTTGAATGACAAATACTCAGTCATGCAAAACTGTACCCATATGAAATTTGCATCCTTTTTTTCCACATAAATAGAGCTTTCTTTTGGTAGTATTTAATCACTAGTGGATTTTTTATTTTTTGTGAAAAAATGCCTTTTTCTTTGTTTCTGTCATAAAATGCTAATTAGTATTTTTTTCTTCATAAATTTTGGCCAAACTTTATACTGCTACATATCTTTGGCAAAATGAAGTTTTTTTTTTTTTTTTTTTTTTTTACAAAATTGTCATATTATCAGGTTATTTCTTGCACAGCATATGCATACAACAAATAACAAATTACACCCCAAAATACATTCTGCTACTCTTCCCGAGTATGGCGATACCACATGTGTGAGACTTTTACACAGCCTGGCCACATACAAAGGATCAACATTGAAGTAGCACCTTCAGGCATTCTACGAGCATAAATGACACATATTTCTCAACCACCTATTACACTTTTGAAGGCCCTGGAGCTCCAGCCCAGTAGAATTACCCACAAAATGACCCTGTTTTGGAAAGCAAACACCCCAACATATATTCTATGAGGCATGGGCTGCAGATAGGTACTCTGATGGGCTAGAGTCAGGTACTTGGGTAACTTGATGATCTACAGACAGGTATACTATTCGGGTACTCTGAAGGGCAGTGACAGGTACTCGGTACTCATATGGACTGTGACAGATACTCAGGTACTCATATGGACTGTGACAGGTATTCAGGTACTTATATGGACTGTGACAGGTATTCAGGTACTTGGGTACTCAGATGAACTGTGACAGGTACTCAGGTACTCAGATGGACTGTGATATGTACTCGTGTACTCTGATGGACTGTGACAGGTACTCGCGTACTCTGATGGACTGTGACAGGTACTCATATGGACTGACAGGTACTCAGATGAACTGTGACAGGTACGTTGATGGGTAGTGACAGGTCCTCTTTATTCTGGGGCAATCAGTGTGTTTGGTGTACACTGTAAGCGGTAACGAGATGTTACCCCAATCACTTTCTCACACATAATTGGTGTGTGAGGAGGAGAACCCGGTAACATCTCGTTACTGCGGTTTGTTGACATTTAGTGATCGGCTGTGAAAGGATCGGTTCCACCTGTGGTGCGGTACCACCTGTGATTGTCCGTGATGAAGTCACATGCTGCCCAATGGCTGTTCACCCCCCTTGGTGGCGAGCGGTGTCTCCGCGACACGCCGCCACCAAAGGAACAGGGATGCACACACACAATCTTGCACATTCCCTGTTTAAATGGAGGGACATCATATGACACCCTCCCAGAACGAGAGCTGCAGCGCCTGGCCGTCATATGATGGCCGGCGGGCAGCAAGCAGTTAGAGTGCCTGTAAAACCCCTTGCAACATTTTTACATGTAGGTAAGCCTATAATATCTCCTAAATGTGCACCGTTTAGTAGATATTTACCTTGTAGTGCATGCACAATGAAAAGACGGCCCTCTGTGCCGTTCCTTCCCCAGCGTGTGCCGTGACTGGTGGCTCCCGCGCGCAAGTGCGGGAGTGACGTCACGCCACTCCGGCAAGCCACAGAGCCGGAGTCTGCAGCCCCAAAAGGAAGAGGTGGACATCACAGGCTTCATTTGCAGGTGCCACATAATGGGCTAGTATGCTTTTATTTTGCAGGGGAATAAAGAGGAAGTAAAATACATCAGTGTTTACTTCCTCTTTAAAGCATGTCTGTGTTTTTGTGCTTCTATCAAATGGTTTACTTTGTTGTGTTCTACTGCTCACTCCTCCAAGCAGAAATACAATTTCACACTAAATGAGAGAAAAGCTTTGGATACCCTTACAAACAATCACAAATTGGTAATTATACAGGCTGATATGGAAGGGGGAATAGTTGTACAGAATAAGTCAGATTATAAAACTATAAAACTGTTAGCCCTTGTACACATGGTCGGACATTCCAACAACAAAATCCGGCCAATTTTTTCCGGCCGATTTTGTCCGAAACTGGTGTTGTATACACATGGTCGGACAAAGTTGCCGGAAAATCCAATCGTTCAGAACGTGATGACGTTCGTTCATTATGACAGGACTACGTTCAGGCTAGTAGCCAATAGCTTTGGTCTCGTAAATTTGATCTGAGCATGTGTGGCACTTTGTCTGATCGGAATTCTCTACAAACGATCGGACAAAGTCCAATCGTATCATGTTGTCAGAAAGGTTTATATCCAGCTCTCAAACTTTTTTGGTCGGACATTCCGACGGAAAAGACTGATGTAGCCCACACGCGGTCGGATTATCCAACAACATGGTCCAATCGGATCTTTTCCGTCTGAATTTCCGACCGTGTGTACAGGGGCTTAGTTCGCTATATAAATTCATCTCTTATGAGGTGGAAATTTGAAAAATGAGGTGGAAACTGATTCTTCTAAAGTAGTTATAAACGTAATTCAGACCCCCTATTGTGTATACCTCTTTTTGTGTATTTTTGCGATAACATGGTGGTTAATACTGTAGAAGAAGGGATGCACCTCATGGGCTAATTGTGTCATTATGACTGGGATGCCAATGCACCACAACTGATTAAAAAATATACATGATCCTTTTTTTTAAAAGCAGCACACCACAGCATACAGTACATTTGTTGTGGTATAATGTAGTTTGTTGTGCATTGTGTTCTACTGTACAATGCATTGGACGTACCTTCGAAATTTTTGTGATGGAAATGAAGGACACCTATTAGAAAAAGTATGTAGGCATAGGACACACACCCCTGCCACGCTCCCTTAAAGGAGAATTATATAAAAAAAATATTAGGTTAACCCACAAGTGCTTTATTTTCCTTTTTTATACCACTACTATTCCTTTTTACTGGCTTTAGAAATTTACTAATTCAGCAATATAGAATTTGGATAAAAGGTTTAGCAATGTGAAACAATATTTGAAAGATAAATGGTGCATTTTATATACAACTATATAGATCGGACCAATATGAGGGACAAATGTGGAGGAAAGAGGGAGAGAGGGACCGTGTTCCAACTCAGAGACATTTGGGAGCTATAGCATTGGGTTGCCATGCACAATTAACAATACTGCAATGCAATGCACATAGAGCCGATCCGTTGCAATTCATTGCATGTTTTAGAACACGTTACCGCAAATCAAAAGTGTGAACGGGCCTTTAGTTAATGTATAACACTATAAGTATATACAGTATGCATAGACCCCTTTGATAATTTATAACACTATACTGTATATGTAGAGGTTTCAGTTAATAGTATACACTGGTTGGCAGTAAACAGGAACTAAAATCTCCACCCTACAAAGTACTGCACGGTAATGTGCCATGCAGAGTTCTGTGTTTTACACTCTGACACATCACTGCTTCTCTTTTATGAATTAGAATCAAATTTTAGCTTGAGCTAAAATTGCTCTCGGAAGTGAAGGCTCCAGATTCCCAGCCATTTGGGGTTTGACTCCTGAAAAAAGCCACTTCTCTTGGATAAGGAAAAATGTCAAGAATGCCTATGTATTTCTGGAATTCAATCATCGTTAGTAAGATGTTGCCCTGGTAAACTCAGGCCCTTAGACTTGGAAAACCTCTTTTGAAAGCTGAAATGACAATGTGTTTGGGTTGTGTTCATAAATAAATATTAATAAATGATCCAAAAATTGCTTGTTCAACTTTCCAGCTAGATATAATGACAAGGCCTAGCAGGATTGTATTTAGCATGGGTCAGTGGCTTGGGCAACAGAGTTTAAGTGGGCAACACCAGACCATAACATTTACAAAAATATGATAATCTTTTCCATATTTTATCTCTATCTTCTGGCCACTTCTGAATGTTTGTGACTAAATTCACCAACATAAATGCATGGGATGGATGTCAAAAGGAGTTTGAAAACTCTTTAATGTTCAGTAAATTTTAAACCATCTCTCTTCCTTCATCTTAGTCAATCTACAAAATTAAGACGCGTTCCTGCATATAGAGCAATTTGAGGTGAAACCTAGGTGCTGGATATGAATCCATAGCTAATGGGTAAGAGGTCATTGTTTAAGCCAAATAGGCAGGGTTTGGCAACTCTCATAAAGCAGGGATCTACCCAGACATAGGGGTTGTCCGGATTACTTAAATAGCACATTCTATCATTATTATTATTTTTTTTTTAATGATCACATGATGCAAGCATGTCAGTGCTTTATCAGTCAAGTGTACCTAGGGCAGTTCAATGTCTAAATACATCACTGTTGCTAGTATATAATATTAGTTTGTGTTATCTTTCTGTATTGCCAGATTTTCTTTAAACTTCTGGCATGCTTTATCAAATACATTCCTGAAAGATCCCACTCTGGAGCTAAGCTTCACAGGTGATAACTGCCCAGTTTCTTAAATTGCCTTTAGGGTTGTACTACTTAAAAAAAAAAAGGGCCACTGCTCTAAAGACAGTAGAGCAGCAGGTGGTGTAGAGAGCTGGGTGTGGTTACATTTGTGTGATTTGTGTGACACCATACCTCAGCCATGGCTTGGGTTTTTGTCTTTTGCTCTCCTGAGCTTTACACACTCATGAAGATAGATTGACACTGTATGGTATTCAGTAATTGTGTTCAAATTGCAGAAACAGATGTACCTTACAGCAACCTATACACTTATTTGCCATAGACTTGCATTACATAAATACCTATTTTGTGTAACACATATCAGGAGGAGAATGGAGCTGGTTTTAATACACAATCCACTCATAGCTATTTTAACATACATTTGTAGATTGGCCCCCACCTTGGTTTTTATTACTTTCAAGGTCTTTAAACGTGCTATCTTCGTGAGCTACAATTTGATTTCCTTTATAGGTTAAGGTAATAGGCATTACCAAGGTATATTCTAAAACTAGTGTTTTAAAGTCTCACAGTAATTTTTTCCACCCACACCTATTCTTCAAATGAAGGAAAATGTATTTTGCATAGTTTCACCCTCTAGTTATTTACCCTCTTAGGGTAGACCTTACAGCATATAGCCCTGAGCTAGATGCATATGTCCTGTTTTAGTGGACCCTCCAAGATTCTAAAGCAGCTTGTGTATCCAGAGCGATTAAAATATCTCTCTGCATCACTTGACCCACCACAATTTGACTTTCATCTTCTTCACTCTACAGAAACAGCACTTAGTCTCCAGCATGGTGTATATCTCTTCTTACCTCTGTGACCAAGCATTTTTTATTTCCCACCATGTTTCTACTTCCTCTTCTCATTTTGTTTCTCTTTTGGCATACCCTAGTAATCCATCTTTGGTCTTCAACTCTTGTAACTTTACAGCTGGCCAAGACACCTAATTCACTCCTTTGGGCTCTGATAAATTCTCTATACTGATAACACTCTCTCTTCACCTGTCTCACTCCCTCCTCTTCTGGCTCATGTCACTGAATGCCTTGAGGCCATATATTTTTGGAAGTCTTCCCACTGTTTACAATGCAATGTGTCTAAAACAACTTCCACTCCAGTACTCCATCTGACTTAACAATTACAGCGAGCTCAAAGGACAAATGGGCTATCATAACATTAAAAGTAGTCTTTAACTGCCCACACTTGTAGGCTTCATGTTCAGTCACTCTGCTGTACCTGACAGCTCCATTCAAAAACATGTTTTTTATCAACCCTTCCCTAACACAGGAAAGGTATAAAATATCAACCTATTCTAGTAATTTACCAAATGACACAGCAACCTATCTTTTAAATGACTACTGCCACCCCAATCTCCATGTCCTAACATTGCCTGACTCTTATTCTTACTTCTCATCTCCTGATTACATTTTTTTCCCCCCATGTTGGACTGTGGACTTGACATCCCCATGATGCAAATTCCAATGACTCTGCATTTATTTCTGTGAACAAATACTGGTACAATCTTCATGCAACTTGTAGACAGGTGCAGTCTGTTGTCTCCATGTGCAGGTGGTGCTCCACCGCAGTGGCAATGCAGAGAGAGAGAGGAAGTCATGGGGAACAGTGCTCTTCTATGGTTTCCTGAGTCACTGGAGTAGTGATCCGGTTGAATGCTGGCTGCTCATGTGACTCAGGTGGCCATCTTAGGTGTGGCAGAGTCTATTTAAGACCCTTTTCCCTGGGTTTGGTGCACTTTATGCAAGTGGGTAGTGCAGGGAAAGGTACCCCATCTGTTAGAGATAGTATCAGCAATAGGGCAAGGTTCCTGATGAGGAGAGAAAGGGTAGAGACAGATTTCTCTGGATACCTTCCTGTTTGGGCATGAGACGACAGGCTGCATTCTCTCCCCTGTCAACAGAGGTTATGCATTTGTCTAGAACATGATTCTTTACATTATTAGAAACTGCGAGCTGTCCCACTGGATCTATTGTGAACTGTTGCTGCATTACTTCAATACAAGTTTTATATTGCAACTGAATGTGTGAATCGTTACTGCCCCACCACACTGCACCCCACCTACAAACCTACTACAACCCTGTCTAGGAATGGCACACAAGTGTGATGATGCAAGTCTCATTTATGATGTGTTTCTGTGTGTATACCGCTTTTTAGATTGTATGTTTTTACATAAATGGTTATCATTGATATAAGTCTAAATTCCCATCTAAATGTAATTTTATGGTTAAATAGATTTATTTATTGAATTGCATAGCAGGAAGGGGGGAGGAGGGGATTAGGGGATGAGGTGCCTATTTCTTTATGGTGTCACTGGGTTGGTTGGACCAAATCGTTTCTAGATTTATTTATTATTTCTCTATGTGTTTCCTTTTGTACAGCAAGGTGCTAAATTGTGTTTTCCTAAAAATATTAGTAAACCATGAAAGCAACTCTTTACTTAACCCTAATCCTAACCCTAAGAAGTTAAGAGAGCAGTGTGGGATATGGGGGGGTGCCTAGATCCTGGTGCATGTCCAGAGGCCAAGATATTAGTTGGCTTTTCTCTGTTAGATGTTATCTGGGTGGCATGTTAAGCCACTCAATTGTTTCTACCTATAAGCTAAATGCGTCCTACTCTCTTTTGTCCTAATGCTTAGCTCATTTGACTCCTCTGTGAGCCTGGAATTGTTGTAAGCCAGCTCAGGATGAAGAGTGGTGGGAGATCTTTCAGGTTGAGCACATAGGTTCCTAGCTCTGAGTACCCCTGGATGCACAAGGTTAGTATCCCAGCATCACTGGCTGGGTAAGCAATGGATTGGGGACTTTCTGCATTTATGTGACTAGATTCTTGTTTGATCTTAATCCAGCTCTGACATCTGTGTGTTGTGGGCAGGAACAGCAGTCCATAGGTTTGCTCTTCATACACGAAGAACAGTGATATAGGATTTTGATTCAGAATTTACAACACAGTGGGAAGAAGTTAACTAGTGGGTACAGAGCTAAGTAAGAGGGACTGTAACTCATTAATAGAAAAACACCTGACATTTAATTTGAGCTTAGGATACTAGCTCACTATGGCAGCTACAGGATGCTGTAATGGATTTCTGCAGTGTCATTAACAGGATTGACACTAACGTGTGTCGCTGTTCACTAGACCCCCATGTTTTTAAGGCAGAAGACCCAGCACTTTTGACATGAGGTTTATCACTTGGTAAACAAAGCCTTTAAGACAAATATGACAAGTGACATGCCCCTTTATATTAAATTTAATGACCTGGACATGTACTTTGATGGTCTGTGATTTTGTAAAACTGTTCAACCCCCCCAAGCTTGCCTTCTAATCCTTCCAAAAAAGCAATCAGGATGGAAAAAGACACAGCCAGAGATCATTTTTAGGCAAAAAGAGTTGCTGATAAAACACTTGCATTGGGAGCATTTTTGCAACGAGGAATCAGGATGAATTCTGGGAGAAGCAGTGTCCATCTACTAATTAAAATGTATCCAAGACATCTGAGTAGGGAACATTCACATGAAAACCCTATACTCTGCTGATCCCTTAGATTTTTTTTTGTATATTGTCTTTTTATTAATATATATTTTACAAGGTCATTACAGAATAGGTGTCTCCACCTTTCAGCTTCATCACTATATAATTAGTTTTTACTTAAATATATTTATAAACCCAGCATCCCCACCTACTCAAAGAAAAAAAAACCCTATCCCCCACCTTTCTCTTATCCCCCCACCTTTCTCTCTCCCCATCCCCCTCTGTCTCTCTATAGGGCATTTATTCCCTCTTACAAATCCTATTATATACTCAAGCCTCTGTTTTTTTATTGACAGTTTTCCCCCCAGGTGAAAGGGTAGGGGTACGATGTACCCCATACTCATTCACATAGGGTGGGGGGGCCGGGATCTGGGGGCCCCCTTATTGAAGGGGGCTCCCAGATTCCAATAAACTCCCTGCCCGCAGACCCCCACAACCAACGGCCAGGGTTTTCAGGAAGAGGCCCTTGTCCTCATCAACATGGGGACAAGGTGCTTTGGGGTGGGGGGCCACATGGCCCCCCCTTCCCCAAAGCACCCACCCCCCATGTTGAGGGCATGTGGCCTGGTACGGTTCAGGGGGGGGCACTCACTTGTCCCCACCCCCTTTCCTGAGCGGTCAGGCTGCGTGCTCGCATAAGGGTTTAGTATGAACTTTGGGGTTACCCTTAAAACCCATATCAGGGGCTTGTAAGGTGTCATTCTCACCGATGGAAGCGGCGAGATTGGCTTCCTTCTCTGGTCCCGTCGTACCTAAAGTCACGTTCAAAATGAACGGACTTTAGTCCGTGTGTGGGCAAGGTTCAATATAGGTTGAATTGCCTGCTGTTCCTCCTTTGGAGTGGTTATGTTTAATATCTCTGACTTTGTTATATTGATTTTAAAATGTGTCAAATTCCCATATCTGCCCAGTTCCTTTAGTACATTTGATATTGTTATCCTGGGGTTGGAGATAGAAAATAGCACATCATCTGCGTATGCAGCTACCTTATACTCCCTATCCCCTATTCTCACTCCCCTGATAACAAAGTTTTTCCGAATTGCAGCTAGCAGAGGTTCCAGTGCTAATACAAATAACATTGGTGAGAGGGGACATCCCTGCCTTGTACCGTTAAACAGTTTGGGGAGAGGGGACTTACGTTTATTATCATTTATAATATTTAGTTTATGATAATACAATATGGGGGAGGAGCCTAATGACGTCACTTCCGGCCAGGGCCGCGTCTGGAAGTCTCTACCTTTTAGAGCTGTTTTTTTGTTTGGCGTGTGTTGCTGTTTTTATTGCTGTATTTTTTGATAAATAAATACCTGATTTTTTAACATACACCATGGAGAATCTCCTTTTCTGTTCCTGATCCTCTGGACCTGGAGACATTTTTTCATAGGACAGAAGGGTCGCCGTGATTAAGGGAAGATTAGAGTGATACTTTGCCCTGGACCCTTTGCCTTGGAGCCATTAAGAAGGAGAAAGTGACTGCATGTTTGTCCATTGATGCAACATCTGACCTGTGGGGGTCTTCCTTGAAGGTGATAGGCTGGTACAACACGAGGAGGATTCTGAATATATTCATAGTAGTATTTAAAATTGGACTCCCTTATCTGTCCCTGTCCCCCTCATCTCTACATGCCTACATAGAAATTAGGAGACTGAACATTTCCTGGAATCACCAAACTACTTTTTGGATGCACTTTTTGATGGGAACTTTTTTAGATTGATTATTGATGCACCTTAATCATTGAAATATGGTTATTTTTTTTTTTTATTGAATAACAATAAGAAAATGTTATGCACTTTATACACTGGACTTTATTGCACTTTATCGAGTTATTCGTACTTTGAATGTTTTATTCACTTTAATTGTTTGTGAAGAACCTTTTTGTGCCAAGACAAAACTCTAGGAGGAATTAGTAAAGTACATTTGCACAATTATTTTTAGTTGTTAGCGCTACTTCATCATTTATACACAGATCTATTAGTGCCAGTAATGCCGTGTACACACGATAGGCGTCTGCCAGAAAATCCGCTCATGTGTGGGCTCCGGCGGACTTTTTCTTTCCAAAAGTCCGGCGGACTTAGAAAGAAGTTTTGACTCAAAATTGTCCGCCGGACCATTTTTGGAACCTTTTATAGTGCAAAATAGAGTACCCACCTGAGGGCCTGGACTCTTCCCCGGGGCCATATTTTTTATTGCTCTTAATACTTCCTCCTGTGTAATTGGAGCCTCTAGTTGCTCCAACTCCTCTTTAAGCACCATTGGAAGGTCTAGCCCCCACAGATGTTCTTGAACTTCTTCCCTACTCCCTCTATTTTCTTCTTTTTGTCTCACATTATACAGCCGACCATAATATAAATGGAAAGCCTTTGCTATTTCAGGGGATGAGTGCATTATTTCTCCTTTATCATTTTTATTTTAGATATGAAAGATGCATTATTTATTTCCCTTACTGCCCTCGCTAATCATTTCCCAGGTGTTGCACCACTAATATCTCTGTTTATCAACTATATGGAATGCTCGTTTTTTCTCCTGCTCTAATAATGCTGCCAGTTCTTTTTTTACCGTTAACTCTAACTTCTCTGGGATGCCCTTGGGTCTCCGCTGTTGTTCTAACTCATGTATCTCTCTGAGAAGGGTATTAATCTCCTTTTCTTTTTTTTTTTCTGTGCTCCAATACTTATTGATATACCCCTTATATAAGTTTTGTGCGATTCCCACAGAGTAGCCCTTAAGATTTCTGGTGTATCGTTAATGGAGAAAAAATTGTCCAACTCCTGCTCTATCGTCCTATTTACCTGGATCAAAGAGTCGTTAAGTTTCCACGTCCTCCCCATAGGGGGGCCTTCTAATTGAGCCACTACTGGGGCATAATCAGAGTGATGGTTTTAATATAAGCGTTTTTAAGAGAGGGCAGCAGTTGATGTTCTATTAATACATAATCAATTCTTGAGAATGGCCCATGCACTGAAGAATAAAACCTGTAGTCCTGAGCTTCTGGGTATCTAATCCTCCAAGCATCCACTAGTTGGTGCTCTGATAATAACCTCCTTATTTTATTCTGCCTATGAGCTGGGAAGTGGGGGAACCCCCCCATGGTGTCTACCCGTGGATCTATACACATATTAAAAGTTCCTGTAACTATCAGTTTCCCTTCTTTGAATTCCATCAGTTTTTTCAGAATTAGGTTCTCTGTTTGGGGAGTACATATTTGCCAAAGTACATTCCATATTGAATAATTTCCCCTTTATAAAGAGGAGTCTTCCTTCCAGGTCTGCCATCTGTTCCCTTACCACAAACACTGTATTTCTATCAAATTCTATAGCCACCCCTCGTGAACGACTTGATTTTGAGTCCCCATAGAACCAGGTGGGGAAAAGCCGAAAGGACAGCCTACTCCCTGAAGCATATGAAATATATTTTTCCTGAAAAAAAGCCACATTCTCCCCATAATAGTGTATTTCTTTATTCACCTTAAACTTGTTTTACCAGGGGTGTTTAGGCCTCTTACTTTATATGTTACTAAGTATATTGTAGCCATAATTCATTGTAGGGACCTGTCAACTCCCTCTCCCTCTCCCCACATGGGGATTCTGAGGGCACAGGAGGAAAAGAGAGAGAGAGAGAGAGAGAGAAAAAAAAAACCCCAAACCCCGCTCCTCCCTACCACTCCAACAACCCCCCCCCCCCCCCCCGAGGTCCTCCACCCCGCAGAAGGGTGAACAAATTTCCATATTTGTTCAATGCATGGGTCCGATGGCATCTATCCAGATGTCATCTGGTTCCCATACTCCTTAGATTTTTAACTTACCCAAGAATCAATGAGGATATTCTATATCTCAAGGGAATGTTAACCTATTTTGAATTATAAGTATATCTTGTATGACTGGTATTGCTACTACCAAGTAGGACACAGATCACTGTTATGTTTAGGATTTATGTATATACTCAGCCATGAATACTGGTGCCGTGGTAGCTGTGTCTTTTCTGAATTAAATAATAAGTGTGGGTCATCCACCATTTCCATTACAAGAGAGCTCCTTGAGCCAAATGAGAGCAGAGGGAAATATCAACCAGCTGTTCCTCTTACATTTCAAATTACAGTAAAATAAACCCAAGGACATTCAGCTTTACTGTTATTCATCAGCTGGACTTCCAGTGAATAGGAACTTGCTAATTGACGTAACAATGACAAGAGAAATCTGTCTGGCAATAAAATTCAAGCTACACCCAATAATGTCCTCATAATGTAAACTTGCCAAAATAAATCCATTATTGTTAAATAGTATATATGGACAGAATAAGATTAAATAAATTGCATAGAATTAAAGCCAATAAATGATGTACACTCTATGTACATGGTTATTTTCATAATTATTATTTTATTTTTTGTGATATTAAGAAGTCCACATAGGGATTTTTATCAAGACCCACACAGGGGATAGCAGTATTTGGCAGTAATATAACCTAAATGTGGAATGTTGATAGATTTGAGGTTTGTGGTTCCTTCAGTTCAGTAAGGGATGGTAGTGCATAATAATTTACATGCAACTTATATCACATTTGCCAGAAAGGAGGCCAGAAATGGCAGCCGCCATATAAACCCCAGCGACCATACTGCTTTGTTTAAAAAAAAAATGGCTTGTTTCTAGAGCACAGCATTTTGCTTTACGTGCTTTGGGACTCTAAAGCAACCAAAACTCTATCTCATTTTCATTCATGGAGAAAAAAGTGCTTAGAGGTAGAGAGCCTAGTCACTGACCTTCTGCTCCTCCGATCACAAAGTGTTCCCTGTAGCCGCATGCAACGAACACTCCATTAGACACCACAGGCTTCACACCATGGCCTGTATTTTATAAATTACTTGGAAGATGCAGCCGAGGGGTAGAGTAAATACTGTTGTGTCAGAGAGCAGATAGCAATATCCACCACGCAATTTAAATAGGGCTCTTAACACTAGCTTCCTTAAACCATATCAGTACAGAATATACATTTTACAAGAACTCAGGAACCACCCATAGATTTCTTCATCCACACTAACAGTAAGGATGGATGAATCTCCTTCTATGGATATTGCATTCTGACCGCCACCACTGCTGGCTTTTAGAACACTCGAACAGTGCTTGCGGGTGCGGTTTAGCCAACAATTTTCAACCCAACTCCTTCACAGTTTTGTTTGTTAGGAACCAGTTGAAGTTTGTTCAGTGTATGGCCAGCGTAAGAAGTTTTTAGAAAGTCTTGAGAGACAAGTGAAGTTGACACCATATGAAAGTAGCAATTTGTAAGACAGTTTAAAGCACAGCAATCGGCAAGTTGGAGGATCTGACAGTTACCAATTATAAAGGTTCACATACCATCCAGGACTGTGAATGTTTAAATACTATATTCAATAAAGACATATTTTCACAGGGTCCACAAAATTCTATGTGGCCAGACACGCTGCTATTATGGGGGATGCTTACCGGCATCTTCCCTAATGAAAATATTAATTGACATGTGAAAAAAGGTTTACTGGATTGGAAATGAACTAAATTAAGACTAGTCTAGTACAGTGTATATTTCCTGGTAGACATGCTGTCTGCCGGGAGGTGGAAAAGTGGGAGACATCTAACTCTCACTGAGATATGCACTGGCTGGTTGCGTCGTCATAAAATAAAATTCAGCCAAATGCTGGCGTGACTGAGACTGTGGGAGAAGATGGTTTCAGTCTCCCTGCAGATGTAATATTGCTCATTGCCATTCAAAATGAATTATATTATTATTCTGTTGTGAGGCAAAGTAATTGGGGTATTACAGTGTCCTAATTAAAATAAATGGTCTACAATGAGAATACAGAAGTGACAGGCGTTTTCCATTCAGGAAACACTGTGGGGTTGATTTATAATAACTGGATCAAAAAACAATCAGGATTCTTGTTTCTTTTCATTCATTTTCCATGAGTATGGAAGATTACATTTAAATATCTGCTCAGCATGTGTCTGTATCTGCGCGTTCATTTTTATAAACCAGTCCTATGGCAGTGCTACATAGAAAATTGCCTAAAGTCTGCCATAGAGAGACAGAAGAATTGAACAATATTTATTAGTGGATGGTGTGTGTATAAATGTATTGTGTAAGTGTACTGTATGTGCCGGAAAGTGGGCCCCAATGCTGAAATTGCCACTGCTCTAATTTGTTTCACCAAAATGAAATGCACATTTTGTGTTGTAACTTATCTTGAATCCTACTTTGTTTTCGCTCTGATCAGGACTAAAAAAATGATGCCAAGTTCCCAAACCAGTTCCTCTGTTAGAAGTCATTATAAAGCCTTAAGGTTTTTTTTTCACCTTATTTCATTATCTGCATCAGGGTAAAAAACCTTCTGTGTCCAGGATGCCACCCTGATCCCCCCTGATGCCCCACTGTACTAACCAGAGCCCGATCTTGATCCAGCTCTGTGTACGAGAGCAGCGGCTCTCTAAACTCTCTTCCTCCTCACAGGATAGAATGATAGCAGCGGGAGGGATTGGCTCCTGCTACTGTCAATCAAATGCTATAACAAGGGAGCAGGGGGCAGGGCAATGCCCCACTTTATGTGTCAATGGATGCAGGCAGCGGGGCTCAGGAGCGAGCCCACATGAGTACCGCCTTAACAAATGGCTTCCTGGGGGGGGTACTCTGAAGGGGGGAGGAGTCAGGAGCACCAGTGGCGGACCCCAAAAGAGAAGGATTGGGGCTGTTCTGTGCATAACCATTGCACAAAGCTGTTAAGTGTAACATATTTGTTATTTTATTTTATTTTTAAAAGGAGTTTAGAATCACTTTTACGCATTAAAATATATGGGGGAAAAAAATCCTACATTCTCTCATAACTCAAGTGCTTTGATCTAAATATGTTCACATTGACAGAACTTTCTAAAATGTGTATTACCTCTAATCATGTTGTACCTCCATTTTGCACACAGCTTTAAATTGTATTTTATACTTTAGAAGCCAAGTTGGGGACAACACCTACTTTACATTTGTTACATGTTTCCATTCCCACAGCATAGCTTAAAAAATATATTTAGCGTTTCCATTCCATGTCATGTTAAAGTAGTTGTGACATCATTGTAAAATAAATATATATTTTTATCTCTAAAAATATGTCTTTCAATAATCCATAGTTATAAGTTAGACAAAACAGTACCTTTTTAGTGCATCATAGATCCGTAGGTGGATGTGACCACCACTGAGTCATTTTTGTTGCTTACAGAAATGACATTTGCCACTGAAGATCAATGTTTCCAGGGAAATAAAACACAAGCAAATACCCGGCTGCATTATGTCACTGCAGGTTGACAGTGAGGCTAGGGATTGAAGCCACTATTAATCAAGAGAAGAAGGATGGGTGGGGGTCATGGCTACAAATTGACTATGGAGGATACAGTTACATTGTGTACTTGTACAGCATGCCTGTAACTTCAAGTGAGAGTACAAGGGATGGAAACTAACCACACTAGCATGGGCCAGCTTCTGTGCTTAGAGAGGTCAGTTTACAACTAGGAAAAGGGTAACTGGCAGGGTTAACCGGGTATTACCTAATGAGTTCAGGAAAAAGTAACATAAATATATGAAATAAACATAGCTTAAAAAGACAGTTTATTAAAAATATTGTTTTAAGGTTACAAAAACTTTAAAGTGTAACTAAAGGCAAAACTTTTTTTTAAGTAAAACAACGTCTATACTAAAGTGAGGGAATCTTGGGGTGTAGATGAAGAACTAGTGTCTCCATTGGAAGATATCCCCTCCTGGGGATTTTCTACTACTTTCACTTTCCTTGACAATAGAAAAGGTAACTTATGCCGCGTATACACGGTCAGATTTTCCGATGGGAAATGTTTGATGAGAGCTTGTTGTCGAAAATTCAGACCGTGTGTAGTCTCCATTGGACATTTTTCTTTGGAATTCCCGACAAACAAAGTATGAGATCAAAATCCGTTGATCAACAAAATCTGTTGTTGGAAATTCTGATTGTGTGTACACAATTCCGACGCACAAAATTCCACGCATGCTGGGAATCAAGCAGAAGAGCCGCACTGGCTATTGACCTTCAATTTTCTCGGCTCGTCGTACGCGTTGTATGGCACTGCGTTCTTGATCAGAATTTCTGACAGGATTTGTGTGACCGTGTGTATACAAGACAAGTTTGAGCCAACATCCCTCGGAAAACTCCATGGATTTTATTGTCGGAATATGCGATCGTATGTACAAGGCATTATTCTAATCAGGCACAGACAACAATAAAAAACCTCTCCATTCTACTCAAAACAAAAAAAAAGTTTGCTTTTAGTTATACTTTAAGGAGGGGGCTGGAGAATTAGGTTTACCATACAATAAACCTGTCTGTACTGTGCTGGCAGATCCCATTATCAGTTGTAAACTAGATGTGCACACTGTCTCTCCTAATAAAGGGTTAAAGATCTGAAGGCTTAGGTTGTACATTGTATGTTAACACACTTAAAAAAAATCCCTCAATATGTTCCCTTTCCACATTGCTAACTATTCTAAACAATAAAAGCTGCATATAGCGTCATGTGTATAATCATGCTCCAAAGATACAGCAAGAAAAGTAAGAATTTTTTATATAAATCATTTTTAGGTTTGCTGGGTAATTGGAAAAGATGACAAATGTAGGGTGGGGGTTTGTCAAATGTGACTGAAAAGATGGAACCATGCTTTAAACAGAACATATCCCGGGTGTTTGTAGGTAACTAAACATTGGGGTTGATTGAGTAGTTGTTTGCAGAGGTGAAGTTATGGTCGCTTTAAATACCGTTTATGTTTAGGGAAATCTAACATAACAGCATTTTTCTTGCAACTGATGATTGATTAAAATGAAGAAAATTTAAGAAAAAAAATCTCAGTTAACATTCACGTTTCTAAGTGAATATTGAGTAAGACTTTAGTAAATCAATCTCATTGCTGGGGCATCTCACCTGCTTCTATTCCCTGGTAACTTTTTATCCTTACCTATCAGCATCCTCCTGAGTACAGCACTTTTTTGGGGAGTTGCTCCTGTGCATACATTTTGGGGATATTGGATTATTTTACAGTTTTTTTTTTCGGTCAGGGATTTTTCCTTCTATCAAACTTTTTACAGGCATACCCCACCTTTAAGTACACAATGGGGTTTATTTACTAAAGCTGGAAAGTGTGAAATCAGGCTCACTTCTGCATAGAAACCAATGAGCTTCCTGGTTTTATTACCAAAGCTTAATTGAACAAGCTGGGGTTAGAAGCTGATTGGTTTCTATGTAGAAGTGAGCCTGATTTTGCACTTTACAGCTTTAGTAAATAAACCCCATTGTGTACTTAAAAGTGGTGTATGCATGTATGTCTTTCGTAATGTGACAAATTTACTATTTGTTTAGTGGAAAACCATTAGTGAGTATTTTTTTATTTCTTTTTATGCGTTTAATTTTTAACTGTCTGTTACCAAATGGTGGTGGTCAGTCTTTAGCTTTTATGATATTCTGGGGCAGTTGAGAATTACTGTATGTATTTCTGTGTATCCTTTTATTAATGAAATGGCTGTAGGGAGATAATATCACGGGGAACTTTTTTCTTTCCATTTAGGCAGAGGTCACAGGAAAACTTTCCATCTAAGCAGAGATACATTTCTACAAAATAATACATAATAAATATTAAATTCCTAACTGTCATCTTGGTCTCTGGCCATAGTTGTGCAATGGGTTGTATTTTATCAGTCTTACATTCAAAAGACTGCATAAATACAAATAAGTTTTTTTTTTTTAAGCTTAGTGAGAGTTTATTAGATGCAGTTTAGTGTGAGCCAACATTATGTCAGCCTACATATACAAATACATTTCAGATGTGGTGGTGACACTTACATGATTTGCTGTACTGACCAAAACAGGAAAGATGTGAAGGAATGTATTTTTCCCTAGTGTTTGTTTCCTGACTACATAAAGAGACTGTGAAGGCATTCTTTTACTTTTCATAATCAAACATATATCTTTTATATTACTTTGCATTTTACCTATAAAATACATACATCGTCCATTAGGGCATTCTGTATGCATGTAAAGAGTTTGTACAAGTCTAAAGAAGGACTCCAAATTCTAAAGGTTTAGGTATGATGAATGTAATGAACAGTATAATTCGCACTTTGCTCCTTTGTGGATTCCATTATTTTATGACTGCCTGAAAATAGTTCCTGAACCATGCTCCATAGCACTCAACTTGAGGTAGTTGGCCCATACCAATCTGTTTAAATATTAGACTGTACCTTCTGTTTCTCTCTTCTTTTGTTTCTTCTTTCAAATGCAAAAATTCTTCTGCTATTTTTAGACTTCCTGCTCTAGGGTGGCTACGTTCATTCTTTATACTCTCCATATATATTAGGAATGTAGCCATCCTTTCCTGCTTGCCACTAGGATGGACTACACGTCTAGGTGTAGATGCATTCTGCGTTATGGGAATTGCAGTATGCATACAGCAGAGCATCGTAAAATAGAGAAGAGAGGGCGCTCCATCTGGAAGGTCCTTCAACTTGCTGGTAACAGTCTTGGTGACCTGATCACTTTGTGTCTACTATGGACATTGATATGCTTTTATCATTAATTTGTTTGTATTTTATGTTTATACATTATTAAAGATGCCACTTGAGTAATGCACAAGGTTGGTGCACCCTCTCTTCTTTATTTTACAGTGTTTCCTTTGAGTTTTTTTCCCCAACCCTTAGAGGGCAGTAAAACATGTGCTTTCACTTGAACCACCAAGAATCTGTGATACATCCATCACCATTACACCACTCTTGAGCGCAGAAGAATATTCTTGTACTGTCTATATGGCAGAGCACGTGATCAGACTCTACAGTAGCAGTGAGGTTTATCAGAGGAGGATAGGGAGCCACCACAGGGCACAAAAAAGCCTAAAAGCAAGAGCAAGGGACTTTAAAAAAAAAAAAAAAAAAATACAAAACTGATATTTTAGAACGATTGATATAAAAAAAAGTAAATTTAGCATCACTTTAATCTTTTGTTGTAATTCTTTTTCAAGGCTCAAGTGTACAATGTTCACCAATATAACCTATTAATCATTGATTCTCATTTATATTTAAAGCTGAATTCCAGCCAGTTATAAAAAGACACAAATTAATCTAACTCTGCATGCATGAATACATCATTGAATTTATTTAAAAGAAAATGCTAGTTAATGTTTCTGAATTTAACTTCTTTGACTATGTATTAGCCTCTTGCAAGACCCTATTCAGTAGAACTGAGAGAGGGACAGGTAGGACTGGAAGCCAATTGCGAACTGCAAATATGTTGACATGGAACATGAGCAGAGGGATGACCTCATCAGCCTGCTGTTCCTCTTTCACTGTGCAGTCAGTCTGCTGGAGGTGGAGAGAGGATTTGTAAGAGAATAAAAATCATACCCACATACATATACATAGGTTGACCTGGATGGACCTCCTATTTTATTCCTCCGCCTGCCATGGCTGTCATTACATTTAATAACTCTAGGGGCTGGATCTACCACACTAGAGGCATGGTTGCAGGAGGAAAACCAAAGAATATAGGCTAGCGGACTTCACACAAGGTGACTTTGCTTTGACACTTGTTTCTGACACAGACAAAGCTGTCCTTTTTTTCCTCAATTTGCCATTGCTTTTATGACATTTAGTAAATCCTTTATATAGAAAAGTATTGTCTGTCAGATTCAAAGTGAGAGGCAGAGGTTCTGCATACAGAGCTTATACGTTATTATTTTAAAAAAAATAATTTTTAACCGTATTTTGTATTTAGATGTTTCATTTTTTTTACATTTATCCTTTTTCAATCTTTTATCTTTTTTCATTGTAAGGCTGTTCCTGTCATGTTGAGGAAACATTACCTTTAGAAGATTAGGAAGTTGTAATTTAAGGAACCTAATGAAAGAGAACAGGAAATAATAGTTAAAACATACAACAGAGTTGTAGAGCAGATCAATTAACCACTTAAGCCCTGGGCCATTTGGCTGGCATAGACCAGAGCGTTTTTTGCAATTTGGCACTGCGTTGTTTTAACCACTTCCCGACCAGCGCACGACGATGTACGTCGTCAGAATGGCACGGGCAGGCATATTGGCGTACATGTACGTCCAATATTCAATGCCGCCGTGCTATCGCACTGGTCGGGACCCACGTGAGTCCGGTCGCGGGACACGCAGACTCGATCGCCGCGGGCATCCCCGCGATCGGCTCACGGAGCGGCCGAATGGAGGAAATGCTGTGTAAACAACATTTTTCCATTCTGCCTAGCAACTAGTGACGCTGATCTCTGCTCCATGTGATTGGAGCAGAGATCAGTGTACACTAAATGAAAGCCCAACCCCCCCACAGTTAGTAACACACCCCTAGGAACACTTAACCCCTACACTGCCACCCACTGGTTAACCCTTTCACTGCCAGTGTCATTTACACAGGAATCACTGCATTTATATAGCAGTGATTACTGTATAAATGACAATGGTCCCAAAAATGTGTCAAAAATGTCCGATGGGCCCCCCACAATGTCGCAGTCACAATAAAAATTGCAGATCGCCGCCATTACTAGTAAAAAAAAATTATAAAAAATTATTAATAAAAATGCTATAAAACTATCCCTATTTTGTAAACGCTATAACTTTTGCGCAAACCAATCAATAATCGCTTATTGCGATTTTTTTTACCAAAAATATGTAGAAGAATACGTATCGGCCTAAACTGAGGGAAAAAAATGTTTTTTTATATATTTTTGGGGGATATTTATTATTACAAAAAGTAAAAAATAATGCGTTTTTTTCAAAATTATCGCTCTATTTTTGTTTATAGCGCAAAAAATAAAAACCGCAGGGCTGATCAAATACCACCAAAAGAAAGCTCTATTTGTGGGGAAAAAAGGACGTCAATTTTGTTTGGGAGCCACGTCGCACGACCGCGCAATTGTCAGTTAAAGCGACGCAGTGCCGAATCGCAAAAAGTGGTCTGGTCTTTGACCAGCAAATTGGTCCGGTCTGAAAGTGGTTAACTGACAATTGCACTGTCGTGCGACGTGGGTCCCAAACAAAATGTTTTCCCCACAAATGGAGCTTTCCTTTTGTGGTATTTGATCACCTTTGTGTTTTTTATTTTTTGCACTATAAACAAAAATAGAGCGACAATTTTAAAAAAAAAACAAATTTTTTACTTTTTGCTATAATAAATATCCCTGAAATATATATATATATAAAAACATTTTTTTCCCTTAGTTTAGGCCTGTAATGAGACGTCCCACACTCCTCTTGAGTGTTTTTGTCATATACCACTTCCTCCCAGTCTGAATACAGATATCAGATATTCCAACCGCTCACAAGCACAAAACAAGACAATACTTGTTTAGTTGCTGAACATGGACTCTTTTATTAGAACCAAAATACAAGTCTTATATATAGTAAAAGAGGGGGTTCCTCCCTCCTGCTCATATTAATCTAACTATACAACTGTAACCAGAAACAGAATTAACAAGAGCTAATTAACTAATCCCTTAAAGCAGCTGTTGTGATGCGCCCTCCTGAGCATTGTTATGATTAATTATTATTATTATACAGGATTTATATAGCGCCGACAGTTTATGCAGCGCTTTACAACATTAGGGTAGACATTACAATACAATACAATTCAAGACAGGGGGAATCAGAGGGCCCTGCTCGTTAGAGCTTACAATCTAGGATTAATCATGATTTCACTACAGGTCACACTTGTTGTCCCCGAGCTTCACACAGTAGATTATACATTATCATAAACATCAGTATATAACTCCTTCATACAATAGCAAGTTTAATTAGCACAAATAACAATGGGTGAAATACTCTTAGAAACAGTGGAAAGACTAGACTCATTTACATTATAGAAGACAACAGACAGGTGTCTGGAGTTGATGACATTAGCATCTTACAGTATGTGTCCCAACAGTATCAATCAGTCACTAATTCTAATATGGCATATACAGGGTTCCCAGAGTCTGTGTGTCTTGGGGGGCGTGGACCTAAAGTAACACCACCCCCAGGCATACAGCTCACAAAGAGCACCGTTCCCCCAAATGCCAGGGCCCATAATTGGTAACCAAGAGGCTAGCAATCAGTCCCCTCCAAAAGCCTGGGTGAGTGTCCCAGGTGAGTCTGTCACAAGGCCGATACGTATTCTTCTACATATTTTTGGTTAAAAAAAATCATAATAAGCGTTTATTGATTGGTTTGCACAAAAGTTATAGCTTCTACAAAATAGGGGATAGTTTTATGGCATTTTTATTTATATTTTTATATAGTAATGGTGACGATCTGCGATTTTTATCATGACTGTGACATTATGGCAGACAGATTGGACACTTTTGTTGCAGTATAAAAAAACATTCACATTTATACAGCAATCATGGGGACCCGCGATCACACTCACGGAGCTTATGGTAGGTTCGCGAACGCGCCGCTTTAAAGGGGCATACCTGTATGCCCATTTGCCTGTCCGTGACATTCTGCCGACATAAATGTGCATGCGGCAGTCTGCAATCGGTTAAGAACGTTTTGTGGATTAAAGACATCAAAAAAAGTGTGTGTCCAGAGTTGAATTGATAAGCATGTAAGTAGGTTTTAGAGACAAGGCAGGCTTTATCAGGAAAAAAAAATACAATGTATTATTTCACAGAAAAAAGCCAGAAATATTGTACCCAATGCACACTATGTAAGCATCTTTAGTAGCCTGCAGTTTCAGAGGGGGGCACCAGACATATTTTAATGAATAAATCATAGTTAGAGTTTCTTACTTAACAGAAAACAGACAGAAATATTGTACTTGATGCACATTATATAAGGAGCTTTTTTTAGGCTGCTGTTTCAGAAGGAAATACCAGACAGGTTGTAATCAAGAAATCAAAATTTGAGTGTTTAAAAAAAGCCAGAAATAGGTACAATGTACAGGATTACTAAACATCATGTAAACAGTTTTATTAGGCTACAATTTCAGAAAAAAAGGCCAGGCAGGATTTACAGTATCTCACAAACGTGAGTACACCCATTTTTGAAAATATTTTATTATCTTTTCATGTGACAACAATGAAGAAATTACACTTTGCTGCAATGTAAAGTAGTGCAGTGTACAGCTTGTATAACAGTGTAAATTTGCTGTCTCCTCAAAATAATTCAACACACAGCCATTCATGTCTAAACCGCTGGCAACAAAAGTGAGTACACCCCTAAATGTCCAAATCGGGCCCAAAGTGTCAATATTCTGTGTGGCCACCCTTATTTTCCAGCACTGCCTTAACCCTCTTGGGCATGGAGTTCACCAGAGCTTCACAGGTTGCCACTGGAGTCGTCTTCAACTCCTCCATGATGACGCTGGTGGATGTTAGAGACTTTGCGCTCCTCCACCTTCCATTTGCTCAATAGGGTTTAGGTCTAAAGACGTGCTTGGCCAGTCTATCACCTTTACCCTCAGCTTCTATAGCAAGGCAGTGGTCATCTTGGAGGTGTGTTTGGGGTCATTATCGTGCTGGAATACTGCCCTGCGGCCCAGTCTCCAAAGGGAGGGGCTCATGCTCTGCTTCAGTATGTCACAGTACATGTTGGCATTCATGGTTTCCTCAATGAACTGTAGCTCTTCAGTGCCGTCAGCGCTCATGGGGCCCCAGACCATGACACTTCCACCACTATGCTTGATTGTGAGCAAGCCATACTTGTCTTTGTATTCCTCACCTGGTTGCTGCCACACATGCTTGACACCATCTGAACCAAATACGTTTATTTTGGTCTCATCAGACCATAGGACATGGTTCCAATAATCCATGTCCTTAATCTGTTTGTCTTCAGCAAACTGTTTGCAGGCTTTCTTGTGCATTATCTTTAGAAGGGGCTTCCTTCTGGGACGACAGCCATGCAGATCAATTTGATGTAGTGTGTGGCATATGGTCTGAGCACTGATGGGCTGCCCACCCCTTCAACCTCTGCAGCAATGCTGGCAGCACTCATATGTCTATTTCCCAAAGGCAACCTCTGGAGATGACGCTGAGCACCTGTTCTCAACTTCTTTGGTCAACCATGGTGAGGCCTGTTCTGAGTGGAACCTGTCCTGTTAAACTGCTGTATGGTCTTGGCCATCGTGCTTCAGCTCAGTTTCAGGGCCTTGACAATCTTCTTATAGCCTAGGCAATCTTTAGGTAGAGTAACAATCCTTTTTATAAGATCCTCAGAGAGTTCTTTGCCATGAGGTGCCATGTTGAACTTCCATTGACCAGTATGAGAGAGTGAGAGTGATAGCACCAAATTTAATACAGCTGCTCCCCATTTACACCTGAGACCTTGTCACACTAACGATTCACATGCTACCGGGGAGGGAATAAGTCTAATTGTGCCCAATCTGGACATTTTCACTTAGGGTTGTACTCACTTTTGCTGCCAGTCGTTTAGATATTAATTGCTGTGTGTTAAGTTAGTTTGAGGGGGCAGCAAATTTACACTGTTATACAAGCTGTACACTGCACTACTTTACATTGTAACAAAGTGTAATTTCTTCAGTGTTGTCACATGAAAAGATATAATAAAATATTTACAAAATGTGAGGGGTGTACTCACTTTTGTGAGATATTGTAGTGTGAAATACAAATTAGAACATACTGTGCAAACTTTGCCCAGTGGCCCAGTCTGGACATCCGATGGTCTGTGGGGTCTTCACTTCAAAGAGGTAATAATATGGATTATGCACTCTTTTAAATTTGCAGATGCAGTACCTGCTCACCCTTACTAGCAATGTATGTGGAACCTCTGTCTCTCCTATTAGGGCTGCCTGCCATTATAAATATGGATGGTTGCCTAACTTTATTAACAGGTATGACAATAGAGAGATTGAGAATGTGATTCTTTGGTGCACTTAACAATGTTTTAATTTTACTAAACTGTACTAAGCAGGTATGCAGTCAGAAACCTGCAAATAAAGGGAAGCTTTGCTTTTTTAGGAACAATTTTTGCTGACTCAGAAATAAAAATAAAAATACTGACAAAACGATATTAAATAAAAGATATACCTCTGTCAAACAACACAAAAAAGTAGCCCTAGAAAGGACTGTTTGGATTAGGCACTGTAATCACAACAATACAGTAATCTGTAGCCCATCCCACTGCAATGAAGTGCATTACAGTACAGTGAAAACTGAGTCCATACTATGTAGCCCATCACCCTGCAATTCACTGTAATGTGGCACAATACAGCGATGGGTATAGGACTTCCAAGCAGCATTGCTCCTGCTCCATCAGAAATTACAAACTGTATAAGAACCAGGAATTGGCTAGTCTATGTGAAAATAGCCCGATTTAAAAAAAAAATGTACTTAGAGTACTGGAATAAAGGAAAATGTCAGCTAATCATTAATAATAAAGCATCTTACATCCTGTGGGGAAAAAGAACAGGTTTTGAGAAAACTGTAGCAACTTTTCACCAACCACCCTTTTCCAATGTATCTTACATATCTAAATAACCCAGTTTCTGTTCTGTTATGTTGGTCATGCATTTCAAATGCATGACCTACATTTGTGATTGCTTTCATAGCAAATCCAAAAAAGAAACCCTTGAAAGAACTTTTACTTTCTATAGATACTTGTTCTGTCTTGAGTGTGCCTGTTTAAACCGAAAGTATTGTCCTCCATCTGCCTGATTTGATCGGTGTTGACATGTAATCCTCAAGCTCATTATTTTAGAGACTTATTACTTATTTCTTTTCACCAGAGGAGCCCAACAAGCTTCTTTATTGTCTTTAAGTTTGTGTAGAGAATAGAAAGAGACATTGTCCTAAAAGATAGAAAGATGTCTCGGGAAATTACAGACACAGAAATATGTTCAGGACTGCCAAAGATAATGCAACGGTTAATTTCCTGAGGTAATAAATTAAAAAAAAAATTCTTGTTAAAAAATAAATTAAAATATGCTTCTCAATAGATGACGAATGTTGTTGTTATTATTCTACAGTATATAGCTGAAAAGGAAAGTAATAGTCTGACAAGTGAAACTTCATTTATTTTCTGTTGCAATTTCTAGTCCCACTAATGTTGTAAAAACAGTTATGTTGAACATTAAATTTATTCCTTAGCTTAATGGTAAAATGCAACCATCCGGGTTCAATTCTCTTTATTTTTGTATTGAATTTAGACTCAACTAATGGTCAGCAAACACAAACCTACAGTACAAATATGTCCAGTCTATGGGCATTCAAATAATTACATATTCTTAACAAGCAGTAAATGAGTTTTAAAACAAGCTCTTACTAGTCCCTTTGCCTGCAGGCACTGTGGAGCAATTCATCCTCAATGTTCACAGCAGAAGCACTAAACTTCTCTCAGTAGCTCATATCAGCCTTCTCCCTGCTAGCAGTGGTGACTTGGCAGTCGCTGGTATAGGGGAACAAGGTGAGCTGAGCTGCTGGTAAGTTTTTCAGTGCTTCTCATGTGAATTTATAGGATGCATTGTTCCATAGTGCCTGCAGCTACATCCTTCTCCCTGCTGGTAGAGGTGACTTGGCAGCCACTTGGATATTGGAACAAGGTGAGCTAAGCTGCTGGTAAGTATTTCAGTGCTTCGCGTCTGAAATAATGGGATGAATTGTTCCATAGTGCCTGCGGTTACAAAAGTCAATGAGTGCTTTTCAAAGCTTATTTACTGCTTGTTAAGAACATGGAAATGGTTGAATGTTCATAGCCTGGCCACAGGTTTACTTTAATGTAATATTAAAGAAAGGAAGGGATTCCGGCACTCCAATTGTTGTAATGTCCTATTAGGATGGTGCAATATAAGCTTAAATGGCTCATTAAAGTCAGTCACTATTTATTTGCAGGTGAGAAGGCAGCCATCCTCAGAGAGTGTCCATAACCTCAGTATACAAACAAAAAAACAACAGGAAGGGGGGGGGGGGGTTGGAGGTGCCAACTTCAGTGTTTCGATCACATAAATATATGTTGGTTTTTTAAAACGTACTGGTTTGCAGGTTCATAAAGTGGGGATGTCCATCAAAGGTTAAAAAATCCTGGAGTGTGTTGGTGATAGGGTGCAGGCTCCGCTGGCAGTCCTTTTGCTGTAAGGATGTTAGTCCTGGTTGTTTTAGCAGCTAGTCCGTGTTGTTCATGGTGTGGGAAGCTCCACACTAACCACCCTAGAACGTGGAAGCAGAAGTGATGTCAGCAGTGCTCAGCAAGCATCCAGACAAAGAGTGTAGAACATACAGGCTACGTGCTCGGGGCTCACAGCTCCTTCTATTGGCTGTGCCTGGTACGGTTCAGGAGGGGGGTTGTCTCTCTTCCCCCTGCCCCTTTTCCTGTGGCCTGACAGGTTGCGTGCTTGGAGAAGGGTCTGGTATGGATTTTTGGGGGAACCCCCACGACATTTAAAAAAAAAAATGATGCGGGGGTTCCCCTTCAATTCCATACCGGTGGGTCTGGTATGGATTTTGAGGGGGACCCCATACCTTTTATTTTTATTTTTTTGGCACGGGGTTCCCCTTAATATCCATACCAGAGCTGAAGGGCTTGGTATGGAATTTGGGGACACCCCCACGCAATATTTTTTTTATATTTTGGTTTGGGGTTCCCCTTAATATTCATACCAGACCCAAAGGGCCTGGTAATGGACTGTTGGGGAATCCCATGCCGTTTTTTTCAATGAATTTTATGTGTATTGCCGGGACCGACAATTCATTATAGCCGTACTTTTAAATTACTTTTAACCTTTAGAAATGTCATTTTGTGCAGGGACTGTTGTAAACACGGGAAACATGCGCCACTTTACAGGCATACTATAGACACCCCCCTGGTATGAAATTTAAAAGAATATTTCACTTTTATTGTTTCACTTTAAGCATTATTGAAATCGCTGCTCCCAAAAAAAGTCAGTTTTTAAAACTTTTTTTTGCATTGATACATGTCCCCTGGGGCAGGACCCAGGTCCCCAAACACTTTTTATGACAATAACTTGCATAAAAGCCTTTAAAATTATCACTTTTGATTCTTCATGTTTGTGCCCCATAGACTTTAATGGTGTTCGCACAAATTTTTTGCCCGTTTGCATGTTCTGCTGCGAGCCGAACCGGGGGGTGTTCGCTCATCCCTATTACAGAGTAAAGAAATGTTGGGTCAATAAGTGTGCAAGTGCACATTGAGTGGAATAGAGTGAGAGTTAAGGGAAAAGACAAATGAATGTGCTAAAATGTCAACTAAGCTAAACAACAAAACAATTTACCTTGGTGTGATGTGAGACCATCCCATTGTGGAAGTGCAGCTGGTGTGTGTAAACTCATGATGTGAGTGAGAAAAGCTGCCATGTCAGGTTCCAATTATGCCCCTGAGGGGGGGAGGGACCAAATGCTCCACCCCCAACGCCATGTGCGAACAGAGCAATATACGAGCGCTAAAGACACTCATTGCTGCTGGGGCTGCAAGACGCGGTGTTCCTCATTGTTCGGGATGGTCAAAACACAACCCAAGGTGTTTTAAGGTGACAACACTCTGTCCCTGTCTTCCAGTTGTGCTTCTGTGTTGTCACTTTGTTGCACAGATATTCATTGAAGACTACCTTTTCAATACTCATGATGCAGGTATGTTGTACTGTTGTCAGCATCAGTAAATTCAATACAAGAGATGGCAAGCAGCCATTGGCAGAGTTCATGTATGTTTACAAAAGCGGTTGCAGAAAGCCATACGAAGTTCAGAAAGGGGGGGGGGGGGGTTAAAAAAAGAGGCCATACAAAGGTCAGCAGCACTGAGAATCAACAAAGAATTCAAAAGGCCAAGACAGGTTTTTACTAAATTATCTACTTTACTATCTACTTTAGGTCGGGTTCACATATGTGTGAATTGGATGCGGGTTTCCCAGCATCTAATTCACATGATATGCGAGTGTGACTGGCTCCTAATGGAGCCGGTTCACGCAGGTCTGGGGTGGCCTTGATCTGCATTCTGAAAGGTTCCTGTGTGTGTTTGGAACCAGTTCAGGTGCATATATTTAGGCAAAAATCTGAACCTGATTCACACCTGAACCGGTAAACCGCACATATGTGAACCCGGCCTTAAACATTGCTTGCCATTTTTAGGTAAGGATCAGACTGTGATTTATTTACCATCTAGCAATAACTAGCTCTTCAAAAAACTGAAAGTACTAGTTAAGAGCAATGTGAGGATGGTTAGATGTCTCACCAGCTGGTGTGAGAAATCAGCTGACTCTTAGCCTTATTTTCCTCAATCTTGGCAATATTTCAATGTTGAGTAGAACAGCAGAGTGTTGTGCCATGTTAGCCACTGATGAAAGTAAATAGGTGTGAATGTAAGAGCTGCACTCTAAATACTGAGCCTTGTGATGTGAACAGCCTGTTTGGAAATAAATTGGATTACTGATTGTTGTCACGTGTAGGCTTAGGCGCAAAAATGTGCAAAGTTGCTCAGATGTGAATGGGGACTAAAGTGTATTTCTTAAATTCCAAATTTGCAATTTGTACAGTAGTGAAATATTTACCAAAAAAAAAACAACCTTTTGCCTATCTCTTTAATTTATTTCCTATTTTAAGTGAAAAAAAAAGAAGAAAACTGCAGTCATTCATAATAAATGAAATCAGAGGATCTTAGAAAGGAGTTATTCTTTGCACATGTGAATACAGAGAGATACAAGGAAAGTCTTGAATTCTTCTTACCCTTCCGCACGCATATATATGCTGGCTTTGTATAACATTACAATCTACAACTTTTAACTTTCTTTTATGCATTTCCATTAATACAAGCAGTCTTTATGTTGAGAATTATTAGCATGAGAAGCTTATATTAAAATACAGTTAATTCATTTAATTATTTGTAAAATGCCTGATAATATATATATATATATATATAAGTGAAGTGTCACTGACATGTTATTCAGGCCTACTATTTCTGGAAAATGAGAAAACATATTTTCTGTTTTCAAGTGATAATGTGAAGTGTGATCCTAGAACGGAGATCTTTAAGTGACAAGCTAACATTGCATTGTTATATTTCACTGTCACTTGTGAAGTGGCTCTGTGGAAAAGAATACTGAGTACATCTAAAATGTTGGCTTCATACTTTGCTGAGTGTTGAATGTTGAAAAATGTTGAAAGGATGGTAGCTGAAAAACTGAAGCGTATGTAAACAGGAACAATTAATTACTTTTATATTTTGGTCTTTTAAATATACCATTGAAAGCGTTTTGATATATCTGATTGATACCTGCAAAATTATCTGTTGATCTTGCCAGAAATCCTGTACTTTTATGAGTCCTGTGTACTGTAAATATTATCTTAAAGGGGAGCTCCAGCCAAAAGTGAAATTTCTGCTTTAAAATACCCCCCCCCCCCCCCTTCCTAACGTGACATGACATTTTGGAATGGGGGAGCAAGTAGTATTCCCACTAGTTTTGACAGGAACCTGCTTCCACTTCCATTCAGATTGCCTAGGCGATGCACGCTGAAGTTCTCCTTCCCTGCTCCCTCCCCAAAGTCTTCTAGGACACGTCACAGGTCCTAGAAGACTACGGGACCATTCATAAAACACAGTATGCCCAGTGGGCAGCCAGCTGTGAAGCTGAAAGTCGCACAGCCGACTGCCCACAGTTAGAATGCCAGCGCCGGGAACCCGGAGGCTAGTGAAGGACTAGCCATGATGAGGACAGCACTGGATCCCTGGACAGGTAAGTGCCCATTTATTAAAATTATTCAGCTACAGGATTTGTAGCTGCTGGCTTTAATTTTTTTTTTTTTTACAGACTGAACAATCTTAAGCAGAGATGTCAGCCCTTTCTAATTCACCTTTGTAGATTACATAACACCGTCCTACTATGTTGTAAAGATGAGGGGACAGAGAGGTGTTCAGTAGCCCTAATACACTTCTTGTCCAAGGGTAAGGACATTGCTCCTCCATAGATACAGTACAGCATTGTATGTGTGTGTTGTCACCCTCGGACAGGAATTATATCACAGGCAAGATCCCCAAGTGAAAGTAAAAGCAAAAAATCTTGTAAAAAGAAAACAGCCACCACATCTAAAGACTAGTACATTTCAATGTATTGATTTTTGGGAATAGGCACACTTTAACTTAGTTTTTTGTTATACTTCTAAAATACTTCTTATTGCAATGTAAGGTAATCAGATAATAATATTTGTTACCTGGTTTGTTTCATTGTTGAAACTGGAGCATACAATTTTATCAGTGGGCACCATTAAAACATTTTGATCGATAAATATTTATTATCTCACAGTCCTGTTTTTTGTTTGTTTTTTACCAATTGAAAGACCTGTTTCCATATTCATTTTAATTTTTGGACAGACGGGCTCAAGTGTCCATTAAGCACACTTAATAAATAGAATTCATAAAGTCAATGTCGACATGCTGCCCAGGCCATGAAGCAGCAATCTACACCAATTGACAACATTTCCAACACCATGGTTCACAGTTGGTATGTGGTTCTTCTGCTGAAATGTTGTCTTTGTTGAGCACCAAACATGTCTACTGTTGTTGTGTCCAGACAACTCTATCTATGATTCATCATTCCACAGCATATTGTTCCAGAAGACATGCTTTTAGGTCAATTGCAGAATTATAATTGCTCTTAAATGAAGCAGTTATTGACAGCGTGTGCTGTGAATCTAGTCCGTCTAATCCAATATAGCAAACAAAAGAAGAGATCTAGTGCTCAAGGCATGGTTGGACCCCTCTGGATTTTTAGAAGGCAGACCAGGTATTGAGTAAAAAATTTATTTATTGAAAACATACAATACAATTATACAAGTATCAACAAAGTAGAATAAAAAGAATAATAATAATAACAAGTAAGCTCAGTACAAGACCGTGAGCATGAAACTTAGCTGACCTAGAGACGTAGATAGGCTAGCGAGAATGCATGCTAGAATATTATGCCTAATGCCACGTACACACGATCAGACTATCCGGAGGACTTTTTTTGTTCCAAATTTCCGCTTTTTTTGCGCTTATATTGCAAAAAATAAAAAACAGAGTCATTAATAAATATCACCAAAATAAAGCTCTATTTGTGTGAACAAAATGATAAAAATGTAATTTTGGTACAGTGTAGCATGACCGCGCAATTGTCATTGAAAGTGCGAGAGCGATGAACGCTGAAAATTGGTCTGGGAAGGAAGGGGGCGAAAGTGCCCTGTATTGTAGTGGTTAAAGACCTTGCGCTCCTCCACCTTTCATTTGAGGATGCCCCACAGATGCTCAATAGGGTTTAGGTCTGGACACATGCTTGGCCAGTCCATCACCTTTACCCTCAGCTTCTTTAGCAAGGCAGTGGCCATCTGGAGGTGTGTTTGGGGTCATTATCATGTTGGAATACTACCCTGCGGCCCAGTCTCTGAAGGGAGGAGATCATGCTCTGCTTCAGTATGTCACAGTACATGTTGGCATTCATGGTTCCCTCAATGAACTGTAGCTCTGTGTTCTGCCGAGAAAGGTCCCCCCGGCGGATAAAGACCCCCTGTACTGGGCAGGCTCAGCGCTTGCACAGTACGAACCACAAGGGAGCCATCAAAAATAGCCGAAGCTGAACAGCTGTGAGTCAGCAGTACATGGCGCCTGCACAATGACCACGACATTGTGGCAGACGCTGCCGCATGCTCCCGATGCTTGTGCTACTCTGCAGGGGGCGGGTGTATTAGTGTTATATCATGTAAAGGGCGGATGACTACAGAAAAGGCCGCATTATTTATTAATGGGCAGCGCTGTTTGCGGGGAGGGGGGGTTTAAAGAAATGAAGGGCAGGTTTTGCAATGTTGATGGGCAGGTTTGCATGACCTATTTAGGTAACTAACGCAATGAATTTATCACAGGATAAGCATAATAACAATATACTCTGGCAAGTATTGAAGTCGGCCATCAAGATTGCAAAACCCACCCTACATTTGTTTAAACACGCCCTGCAAAGACGTGTAGTTTATAGTTAAAACCACCCCTAAGTTATCAGGTTACACGATATAACAGTAATACGCTCGCCCCTTGCAGAGTAGCACGAGCATCAGGAGCATGCGGCATCGTCTGGCACAATATCGTGTTCATTGCACAGGCGTGACTCACAACTGTTTATGCCAAGCTATTTTCGGCGGCTCCGTAGTAGTTCGAACTGTGCAAGCACTGCGCCTGCGCCATACAGGGTGGGCATTATCTACCGGGAGACCTCTTTAGACAGGACACCGGCAGCACTCATACAACCCCACACCATGACACTCCCACCACCATACTCGACTGTAGGCAAGACACACTTGTACTCCTCACCTGGTTGCCGCCACACACGCTTGGCACCATCTGAACCAAATAATTTTATCTTGGTGTCATCCGACCACAGGACATGGTTCCTGTAATAAACGTCCTTAGTCTGCTTGTCTTCAGCAAAACTGCGGGCTTTCTTGTACAACATCTTTAGAAGAGGCTTCCTTCTGGGACGACACCCATGCAGACCAATTTGATGCAGTGTGCAGCGTATGATCTGAACACTGATAGGCTGACCTCCCACCCCTTCAACCTCTGCAGCAATGCTGGCAACACTCATACGTCTATTTCCCGAAGACAACCTCTGGATATGACGCTGGGCACGTGCACTCAACTTCTTTGGTCGACCATGGCGAGGCCTGTTCTGAGTGTAACCTGTCCTGTTAAACCGCTGTATGGTCTTTGCCAATGTGTTTCAGCTCAGTTTCAGGGTCTTGGCAATCTTCTTATAGCCTAGACCATCTTTATGTAGAGCAACAATTCTTTTTTTCAGATCTTTAGAGAGTTCTTTGCCATGAGGTGCTATGTGGAACTTCCAGTGATCAGTATGAGAGAATGAGAGCGATAACACCAAATTTAACACACCTGCTCCCTATTCACACCTGAGACCTTGGAACACTAACGAGTCACATGACACCAGGGAGGGAAAATGGCTAATTGGGCCCAATTTGGACATTTTCACTTAGGGGTGTACTCACATTTGTTGCCAGTGGTTTAGACATTATTGGCCGTGTGTTGAGTTATTTTTGAGGGGGCAACAAATTTACACTATTATACCACCTGCACACTCACTACTTTACATTGTAGCAAAGTGTACTTTCTTCAGTGTTGTCACATGAAAGGATATAATAAAATATTTACAAAAATGTGAGGGGTGTACTCACTTTTGTGATATACTGTATATATATATATATAGTGTGTGTGTGTGTGTGTGTGTGTGTATATATATCACATGGCAGCAACTCAATGCATTTATGCATCTAGATGTGGTGAAGTTCAAACTGAGCATCAGAATGGGGAAGAAATTAGATTTAAATGACTTTGAATGTGGCTGTTGGTGCCAAACGGGCTGGTGTGAGTATTTCAAAAACTGCTGCTCTACTGGGATTTTCATGCGCAACCATCTCTAGGGTTTACAGAGAATGGTCAGAAAAAGCAAAAATGCCTTGTTGATGTCAAAGGTCAGAGAAGTATGGGCAGACTGGTTTGAGATATAGAAAGGCAACAGTAGAAGAGTGGAAAAATATTGCCTGGTCTGATGAGTCTCGATTTCAGCGCCAACACTCAGATGGTATGGTCAGAATTTGGCGTAAAGAACATGAAAGCATGAATGCATCCTGACTTGTATCAATGGTTCTGGCTGGTAGTGGTGCTGTAACGGTGTGATGGGGATATTTTCTTTGCACACTTTGGACTGCTTAGTACAAATTGAGCATTGTTTAAACACCACGGCCTACCTGAGTATTGTTGCTGACCATGTCCAATCCTTTATGACTACAGCATACCTATCTTCTGAGGGCTAATTCCAGCAGGATAATTGCACAGTGTCACAAAGCTCAAATCATTCCAAACTGTTTTTTTTTAACATGACAATGAGGTCACCAGGGCCGGATTAACATAGGGGCTATTGGAGCTGCAGCTCCAGGCCCCTTTCTCAAGATAGGCCCATTTGCCCAAAAAAATAATAATAATAAAAAAAAAAATTACTTTGAGGATTGTAGCTCGGCAATCAGGAGTCACAGAGACCCAACATTTGGGTAGGTAGCTAAAGACCCACTCCAGCACTGGTTAAAATATGGGGCTGCTATCATTTAGGGTTCTGGAGATACAGGGCTGCTTGTGCAGCCGGTCAGAAGCTACATACAGAGCGACCAGTATAAATACAAGCTGGAACACACTGCAGCAGACTGAGAGGATGAACTCACAGTGCTTATAATAATTATTTGTACATTACTTATGATAATTAACCCCTTGCCACCCAGGCCCATTCTGAGACCTCTCTCCTAAATGTAAAAATCATAATTTTTTTATGCTAGAAAATTACTCAGAACCCTCAAGCATTATATATTGTTTTAGCAGACACCCTATGGAATAAAATGGTGGTCTTTGCAACTTTTTATGTTACACGATATTAAAACAAAAAAGTGTGGCGCTTAGGTGGCAACAAACCACATGAACCAGTAAGGCACTAATTCAAGCAAAGAAAATTACCTCATGCACTCTTCCACCTGGGAGTAAGATCTCTTAATATACAACGGAATTTACACATAATTTCTTTTTTTTGAAGTGTATGTAATTTTCTTTGCTTGAATTAGTGCCTTACTGGTTCATGTGGTTTGTTGCCACCTAAGCGCCACACTTTTTTGTTTTAATTTTTGTATGTTACTGTGTAGTCTTCAGTAGTGTTGGCAGCTGGGTAGAACACATCTTTTCACAGCGCAGTATTTTTTTACACCTTTATGTTACACGATATTTGTGCAGCAATTTTTCTAACTTTTTTTTGGAAAGAAACTATTTCATTCATAAAAAAAAAAACACTAAATTTAGCACAATTTTTTGTTGTGTACTAAGCGATGCTTTTAATTTTTTTACAGGTTACATGTTTAGAGTTACAGAGGAGGTCTAGTGCTAGAATTATTGCTCTCGCTCTAACGATCGTGGCGTATGTAACCTGTGTGTATCTGGCTCTGATACTAACCAGTGCCTACCCAGGGACTGACTAGTATCTCTCCCCAGCCTGTCCCCACACACCCTGCTGACCTGTGAATGGGGCAATCACTCCCGCAGTGTTATTGTGTTCTGCCACTAAATACAATGATTAGTCTTGCTAACTATAGCTGGCAGCACTGATTGTTTTGGGGAAAACCTGACAGGCTGGTTGTACTCAAGTTGGTTAATAGGTTGACTTGTGTAAAACCAGCTAGCCCATACATAGATCGACTATGGCTGGTCTCTGCTTAATTGGTGTAAATTCAATCCATAATGGCCCGCTTAACCACTACACAGTCCCTAAACATCCTTCCACAAACCTTTACATTTTTCCTTCCGAGATTATTTCATCCTCCTCTCCTGTACATAGTGCCCACTGTCATACTCTCCACACTTCTCTCCTATACATAGTGCCCACTGTCATACTCTCCACATTTCTCTCCTGTACATACTGCTCACTGTCATACCCTCCACACTTCTCTCCTATACATAACACCCGCTGTCATACCCTCCACACTCCTCTCCTATACATAGTGCCCACCGTCATACCCTCCACACTCCTCTCCTGTACATACTACTCACTGTCATACTCACTGTCATACCCTCCACACTCCTCTCCTATACATAGTGCCCACTGTCATACCTCCAACACTTCTCTCCTATACATAGTGCCCACTATCATACCCTCCACACTCCTCTCCTGTACATACTACTCACTGTCATACCCTCCATACTCCTCTCCTATACATAGTGCCCACTGTCATACCCTCCACACTCCTCTCCTGTACATACTACTCACTGTCATACCCTCCATACTCCTCTCCTATACATAGTGCCCACTGTCATACCCTCCACACTTCTCTCCTATACATAGTTCCCACTGTCATACCCTCCACACTTCTCTCCTATACATAGTGCCCGCTGTTATACCCTCCACACTCCTCTCCTGTACATAGTGCCCACTGTCATACCCTCCACACTCCTGTACATATTGCTCAAAGCGGTAGTAAACTTTTCTAACATTACTACTTTTTAGGGGCACTAAGGTAGTGTCACGTACCTAGTGGTGAGCCCGGAATGCAGAAGGAGACCTCTCTTGCGTCCCCGACTCACGGCCCCTGATGATGGTGACAGGAGGCACGGAAGTCAGAGGTAGCACGAGTGCCTGGCAGGATCAACAGCCGGTGGATGGATCTGGCTGACTTCAGGAACTGTAGCTGGACAAGCAGGCCCCAGTGACAGCAGACAGGAACCAGTAGACAGCAGGAGACCAACAGGAACAGGTGGATCACTCAGGGGCAGGCACACAGAAGAGTCAGGCAAGCCGGGTCAAACCAGACAGTCAGTACAGGAACAGATGCAGCAGGCAGAGGCAGGAACGTGGAACAAGCCGGGTCGGTAACGGATGAGCACGGATGGACCAGAGGATGAGACAGGTGCAGAGTCGTAGACAAGCCGGAGGTCAGAGGCAGGCAGAAGGCAGGGAAGGTCGCAGGTCAGGCTGGGTCGATACACAAACAGATCAGATTCAGGTAATAGTCTCAGGAACGCTGTAGATCAAGCAGCAAGATCAGAAGGGAGAACTGAGTTTAAATAGCCCGCCTGGCGCCGGTAACCGTGCGCGCGGGCGCACGCGAACGCGCACACACGCGAACGCCCGCACCTGCGCGGCCGCGAACACGCGCGAACGCGCGCGGCCGCGAACGCGCGCAACAGCGCGGCCGCGAACACGCGCACCAGGCACCCGCAGGCGCGCACAGACAGGTGACGGACCACTGTCCCCAGCCAGCCTTTCCTGACAGGTAGGTTATGCCATAATGTACAAGTATGCCCAGCATATTAGCACATTAGTGTACACTTAAATTGTCAGACTGAGCCCTCCAGTGCTGTGCTGTGATCAATCCGGCGGGGCCCAGGCACTTCCATCTTCACCCGGTCTTCCTTCTGGGTTCTGTGTCTTCGGTCACTTGCCTTGGCCAGGCTGCGTTGATGTCATTCCCACACATGCTCATGTGCATCCTCTTTCTCTCATCCCCCCCTTTCTCTCTCATCCTCCCTCCCTTACCCCTCACACCTCTTTCATCCCCTTTCTCTCTCTTTCTTTCTCTCATCCTCCCTCCCTCTCTCTTGCTTTAATTTTATTTGTTATAACAAAAAATAGTTTGCATTTTTATTTATTTATTGTTTATAAAAGGCCCCACCAAAATCCTTAGCACCAGGCCCATGATGTTCTTAATCTGGCCCTGGAGGTCACTGCACTCTAATGGCCTCCACAGTCATCAGATCTTAATCCAGTAGAGCACCTTTGGGTTGTGGTAGAACGGGAGATTTGTATCATGGATGTGCAGCTGTTAAATCTGCAGCAACTGTGTGATGCTATCATATCCATATGGACCAAAATCTCTGAGGAATGTTTCCAACACCTTGTTGAATCTATGCCACGAAGAATTGAGGCAGTTCTTAGCCCTTGTACACACGGTCGGACATTCCGAGAACAAAATCTGTCGGATTTTTTCTCACGAATTTTGTCCGAAACTGGTGTTGCATACACACGGTCGGACAAAGTTGTCAGAAAATCCGATCGTTCGGAACGTGATGACGTTATTTAGTTATGATGGGACTATGTTTAGGCTAGTAGCCAATAGCTTTGGTCTAGGAATTTGATCTGAGCATGCGTGGCACTTTGTACAATCGGAATTCTCTACAAACGATCGGACACAGTCCGAGCGGATCATGTTGTCAGAAAATTTTTATATCCAGCTCTCAAAATTTGTATATATATATATATAGTGAATTTAAATCCCCTGTCTGACTGGTTTTCTCTCTGATGAAATCAGATTACATTACGTCCTGCAGAAAGGATGCGTCCATTCACAACTCCGGTCCTGGCCGTTGACTTAGCACACTGTGGCAGGACATGATGCTGAATAAGTGTTTCTATTGATAGCAAAGCACTGCAGATCGTTGCTAAAGCTTCAGATACTGCACTGCTCCCTTCCCAAGGACAGCCATCCATTACCAGCTATGACAAATGGTATAAGGGAGGACAATGCTACAGAGTGTTTAAGGGAGTGGCTGCCTGAAAAGAAGTGTATTTTAGTGAAGGCTGTAAAATTATTTTTAAAATCTTTAGAAAGTAAATAGCTTTGAACTGCAGGAACGGTTACATGATACTATTTTGTTCCTTAACAACACAGATTTCAACTGAAGAAAGCCAAGACTGTTATTATGGTGTATTTTATTTAATCCCCCCCTCCCTTTTTGAAGTTTATATTCAAAAATGTTTGCGTCCTTTGTTAAGAATCTTTGTGTAAAAATAAAAGCCAAATAGAACGGGTATTTTTACCATATAATACGGTGGGAATGGAATGGTCATGGGAAGATTACAATACAGCGACATTGGCACAGTTTAGGCTTCATTGTCTGTACCCATGAGAACCATGAAAAATGTAACAATCACTGTAATAATGGGGTAAAGGGTTAAGCAGAGGTGACCAGACAGGAAAAACGTGCAACTCCAGGCAAACATACAGCTAAAATAGAGGTTCACGGACTGTTTTACCTGAGAAAATATTTGTAACCCTGTGATTCAAATATTCTGACAACACATACTCAGGATGGTGGCAACACTCTGCAAAGTTGCCAGCTCTGTAATTTGCTGTGTCACCTTTCAACCTGTCTGGAATTTTTATTCCAGTTCAATCTTATTGTGTGCTTTTTGCCCAAACTTTTCTAGTGGGTCACAGCAGTAAATTTACTTTTGTTCTCCTGTGACTCAATGCCCGCTGAAAGGGCAGAGCTGCTCCAGGCTCAGGAAGGATTCCGACAATATTGTCAGGATCCACCCTGCTGCCTGGTTGATGGTTGTCTCTGCATTTCAGCATGCAGCTAAGATCCAGAGTCAGCTGAGTGAGAAGTGGAGGATCAGAGTGGAGAGAGATCAGTGTTCATGTGATTGCTCAGTTCTCTGTCTTAGAGTTGACATGGGGCAACTGCAGCATCACAGGGATGCTGCAGCATGGGGGTTAGTATGGATGTTTATTTTCATCAAAAGCACATACCATCCTCTAAAGGAAACCTTTATTGGATAATATGGAGGTTCCCATTGCTTTCCTTCTGAAAATGCTGTCTGCCTATCTAGCCAATGTTCTGTTTTAATTGAACTGGTACTCTGCTAGTAAAATGGGCTTCTTGAACTGCATGTTTTCTATTTTGGGCCACCGATAGTAATGATTGGAGCCAGAGAATTGGCATGATAACCAAGTAGCTAGCATTTTTTAGGAAAGTATTTGACAGACTTCATATTGCTTTCATGACAATTTCCATCTATGTAAAGCCCAAACTTTATTATTTTTATTTTTGTTTTAGTTTTGGATCGTGGAAGGGTTAGCCCCTTGTCAAGTTGTTATCACTGTCTGTGTCCCTTTGGAAGAGATCCGTCCCTCTATTTGTACTGGTGATCACTGTTACAGAAACATAAAGTGATGGAAAATACATATTTTTGGGGTTTCCCAGAACAAGAGGGAAAGGAAAATCCTAAATAGGGACACCTGTTCATGCATACCTGTCTAAGATAGGATTCCCCTCACTTTGGGAGATTTCCTCCAACTTCTTATTGCGTCTCAGGGACAGGAAGTGAGTAGTAATCTCCCCAACAGTTTGTACACAGCACAAAAAATAACCTGCACTTTTAACCCTTCCCTATTGATTCCTAAAACACTTTTTTGGCTATACATACACTTTAAAATAATTATAAAATATATATAACATTTAATGTAATCTACAACATGTCACCAAACTTATGAAGATTATAAATAATTGCTTTTTTTATGTTTTAAAAACTGTTTTCACTTTTTTGAATCCTCTTTCGCATCTCAGTGCTGCTAGTCTTCTCTGTCTTTTTTTGACCACCTTCTTTCTACATGTACTTTCTTCAGCAATGGCTGCACATCATTGCTCTGAGTCAGCTTCCACATGTGACAGGGTGACAATGCAGAAAATCATTTAGGAGACAGGCACAGAGCTTTATCATGCTTATCTAGCAGGAGGTGCCTGAACCAGGGTCTATTTGGCATTTTCAGTAGTTATTGTTATAAGGAAAGCTGCAAATTTAAAATGATTTGCAATACACTAATGTGTTAAACATTGTATGAGATTTTAGTAATTTGGTTTACATCTACTTTATGTGCCCAAGTACATCTGAGCAGTGCATTAACACATGCATTACCATAACACAACAGTGTGAATCCGGCTTAAAGTGGTTGTAAACCCTTACATTTACCCACTGAAGTGACCAGTCTCAGGTGATTGCAGTCCTCTCTCCTCCAGATCCCTTCAAAGTACACCGATCAAAGGATGTTTCTCAGCAGTAGAAGGCAGGAGGTGGGAATCTGATGTTACACCCTGCACAGCTATAGCACAGAGCTTCAGTGTAATCTGAGAGGTGAATAAAGTGAATGGATACACCTTCATATCATAGGGAATCATTGAGAAACATACACAGCCAAGGATGTGAGGCACCTGCTGTGTGCTGGGGGGGGGGGGGGGTGCATCGCCCAGGTTTTTATTGTGTTGACATAGATGATTAGAAGTGTCTCATTTGGATAGCAGAGGGATGCGAAATCAGAGAGAAATGAGACTCGCTGCTTTGGATTAAGGCAACTACACACTATAGAAGTATATGCTTTGTCATTATTATTAGACATGTGTATTAGTTTTCGTCCGAATTTTGGGTATTTTTGTTATCAAACAAACAATATCGTTTAACAAACAATAATGAACACGCAGAATCCGAAAACCGAAAGATCCGACATAAACAAATGCTTTATTATCGTTTTCATTGCAAAAGTTTCAATATAGATAGGAGATTTGACATGACGCTGACAATAGCGATCTGTGTCCATCGAACTTGTGGTTGAATGCACCTAACCTTAGCTCTATTAGTTCAATATTATTCTACATAGAGAGAAAAGATTTGACATAGAGAGAAAACATTTGACATTATAGAGACAATACCAAAAAACATTGAATGTGCCTAACCTAACTCTATTAGTCCAAGATTATTCGACATAGAGAGAAAAGATTTGACATGAAGATTCGACGAAGCAGTCACCGTGAGCGGACATTTATGGTCAAATGGTCTGCCCATAGGCTAAAGAAGAATTCTAATGTTGGTTGACTAGTAATAAATAATATTTAATAAATATAATTATTACTAGTGTCATACAACATTATAATTTTACTATAGCTTGTAGGCGGAACATTTGACCGGAAATGTACGATTGTGGCGTCGTACAGTTTAGCTGCTCTGTCGAATCTTCTTAGAACATTCGACAGACACCATAAGCCTTCAATGACAGATTCAACCTTAATTATTTCGAATTTTTGGACGAATGCATTTTTTAATGAAACAAAATAAATAAAAATTTATTTTGGGAGTAACTAAATTTATTTTTCGGATGAAAACGAAATTCCGAAACTAAATATTTCAGTGTGCACATGTCTAATTATTATTATTATTATTATTATTATTATTATATTATACAGTATTTATGTATCGCCAACAGTTTGTACAGACATCATAGTTACATTACAATTTGGTATAAGAGGAATCAGAGGGCCCTGCTCATTAGAGCTTATAATCTTAGAGGAAGGGTCAATTGATACAAAAGGTAATAGCTGTGGTGAATTAGCTGATGGAGCATGTAAAACAGTGTATTAGTTAGAAGCAGGATAGCCTTCTTTAAAGAGAAGGGTTTTCAGGGGTCGTCTAAAGATGTATAGATTATGGAACAGTTGGACATATTTGGGTAGGGAGTTTTAAAGGATGGGAGAAGCTTTGGAGAAATCCTGGAGGCAAGCATGGGAGGAGGTGACAAGGGAGCTAGACAGCAGGAGGTCTTGGGAGGACCGAAGAGAGAGGCTTGGTTGGCATTTTGGGACTAGGTTAGTGATGTAGCTGGGGGCATAGTTGTGGATGGCTTTGTAAATTATTGTTAGTACTTTGAATTTGATTCATTGGGTGAGTGAAAGCCAGTGGAGGGATTGGCAGAGAAGGGTGAAGGACACTGAACAGTTGGTAAGGTGGATGAGTCTTGCAGCAGCATTCAGTATGAACTGAAGGGGGGATAGTCTTAGTGAAGGTAATCCAATGAGGATGGAGTTGCAGAAGTTGAGGAGAAAGATAACCAGGGAGTAAATTAAAAGCTTGGTGGTGTTATTGGCTAAAAAGGGGCATATTCTAGAAATGTTCTGGAGGCTAAGGTGGCATGATTTGGACAGGGATTGGATATGAGCCTGAAAGGACAGTTCAAAGTTACGCCTAGGATGGTTACCCCTAGCAGCCTGGCCTGTGTTACTGATAGTTGTCCCATTGATCTTGACAGAGGAGCCAGGGGAAGGGGCACGTAGGAGGAACTATTAAGAACTCGGTTTTAGGTAGATTTAGTTTGAGGAAGTGGTGTGACATCCAGGCTAATATGTCTGTTAGTAAATCAGTGATGCGTGAGGTGACTGAAGGGGTTGGAGAGGGTTGGAGAGGAGGAAGTGGAGTTGTAAGTGACACTGAAGGTGCAATGAGATAGGTAAGATTGGAACCAATGGAGAGCGCAGATATGGAGAACAAGCAAATTTAGTTTTCTGAGGAGGAGGGGGTGGTTAACTGTATCAAAGAGAGATCCAAGAGTAAGTGTACAGAATAATGACCTTTATGGTTTTGGCCTTTATTAGGTCTTTGTGAGTTTTAGGAGAGCAGTTTCTGTGGAGTGCTATGGGCGAAATCCAGACTGAAGGGGATCAAGAAGATTATTCTCAATGAGGTGGCCGCTCAGTCGGTTGTAGACTAATCGTTCAATGCATGTGGAGGCAAAAGGGAGCAATGAGATGGGTCTTAGGTTGTTAAGATTGGTGGGGTACAGTGAGGCCTTTTTGGTATGGGAGTGACTAGTGCATGTTTTGGAGAGGTTGAAGATATGAGTTAAAGAGTGTAGGATAGAGCCAGAGGGTGACCGTAGTATTTAAGAAGGAACAGGGTCCAGGGGACAGGAGGTTAGGTGGGCATTAGAAAAAAAGTCTAGTGACTTCCTCTATAGTAGCTGGGTTAAACAAGGAAAGTATTGATTGTGCAGGAGGACAAAGAGTGTAAAGTGAGGGAGATATCTGTACAGTGGAGATCTCAAGACAAATTGTCTCAATCTTATTATGTTCATGTTAGAGATTTACAATCACTTTAAGATATAACTAAAGGCATGAGTTTTGTTTCAGATTTCCATAGATTAGTAAGGGGTTAAAGCGGAGGTCCACCCTAAAATGGACCTCCGCTCATCGGAATCCCCCCCCCTCCGGTGCCACAATTGGCACCTTTCAGGGGGGAGGGGGGTGCAGTTACCTGGATAATCCAGGTAACTGCACCCACTTCCAGGATAGCTGTCTGCGGAAAGGGGCGTAGATTACGCCCCTTTCCGCAACTGCCCGCCCCTTTGCGCAAGTGCCCCGCTGCCTGATGGGAAACACACAGTTCCCAGAGGCAGCGGGGACCGTCCGGATTGCGCCGCGCGGCTCGCGCATGCGCAGTAGGGAACCGGGAAATGAAGCCGAAAGGCTCCATTTCCTGATTCCCATACCCAAGATGGCGGCGGCAGCACCCGAGTGTCGATCTAGAGATCGGCTTCGGGTGCCGACATCGCGGGCGCGCTGGACAGGTAAGTGTCACCATTTTAAAAGTCAGCAGCTGCAGTATTTGTAGCTGCTGACTTTAAAAAAAAAAAAAAAAAACGCGGAGTCCCGGCGGACTCCCGCTTTAAGAGTCTTCTTCAGGTTTTTATTGCTGTCTATGCCGCCTTTAGAGAGATTCTCTCTCTGTGCTATTGTCCTGACCCCCAATGAGCAGGTCGGAAATCTTCCAATGGGGACACTTGTTCTTTTGACATCTATCCTTACTTTGGATATACTGTATATTCCCTCACTTCATGTTATGTCTACAGGACAGAATGTTTAGGGGAATCTCCCTTGTTAGACACATATAGCAAAAAAAACAAAGCGGTTTTAACCCTCTACATATCTACCCTATACTACATATACAGAAATAATTATACTATTATAAGGCTATTATATATGAAGGTAATATCTTCAATATCATACTCACCTATAAGTAATGCTACAGGACAAATTTGAGATTTAGATATTATAGTCCCCTACAAAGTACTGATCTGACAATGCTTTCGTATTAACTAAGTTGTTTCACTGTCCTGCTTGCTGTCCCAATCAGACAGCACTCCTCACTAGGGATGAGCTTCGAGTTCGAGTCGAACTCATGTTCTACTCGAACATTGCCTGTTCGCCTGTTCAGCGAACAGTGAACAATTTGGGCTGTTCGCAGCAAATTCGAAAAGCCGGAACACCCTATACAAGTCTACGGGAGAAATCTAAAGTGCTCATTTTAAAGGGTAATATGCAGATTACTGTCCTAAAAAGTGTTTGGGGACCCGGGTCCTGCCCCAGGGGACATGGATCAATGCAAAAAAACGTTTTAAAAACGGCCGTTTTTTCAGGAGCAGTGATTTTAATAATGATTAAAGTGAAACAATAAAAGTGTAATATTCCTTTAAATTTCGTAGCTGGGGGGTATCTATAGTATGCCTGTGAAGGGGCGCATGTTTCTGGTGCTTAGAACTGTCGCTGCACAAAGTGTCATTTGTGCAGGAAAAAAAGTCCTTTAAAATCACTTGCGGCTAAATTGTCGGGTCTCCGTAATACAGAGAACACTCAATGAGTGTTCTCTGTATTAGCCGACAATTCATTCATTCATTGATTAAAAAAAAAAAAAAAAGCGTGGGGGTTCCCCTAAATTCAATTACCAGGCCCTTTAGGTCTGACATGGATATTAAGGGGAACCCCGTGTCAAATTTCAAAAAAAAATTGACGTGGGGGTCCCCCCAAATATCCATACCAGACCCTTCAGGTCTGATATGGATATTAAGGGGAACCCCGCATCAAATTTAAAAAAAAAATTGACGTGGGGGTCCCCCTAAAAATCCATATCAGACCCTTTATCCGAGCACGCAACCTGGCAGGCCGCAGGAAAAGAGGGGGGGACGAGAGAGCGGCCCCCCCTCCCTCCTGAACCGTACCAGGCCACATACCCTCAACATTGGGAGGATGCTTTGGGGGTCTGTGACCCCTCAAAGCACCTTGTCCCCATGTTGATAAGGACAAGGGCCTCATCCTCACAACCCTGGCCGTTGGTTGTGAGGGTCTGCGGGCGGGGGGCTTATCAGAATCTGGAAGCCCCCTTTAACAAGGGGACCCCCAGATCCTGCCCCCCCCCCCTGTTTGAAATGGTAAGGGGGTACAAAAGGACCCTTACCATTTCACAAAGAAAGTGTCAAAATGGTTAAATAAGACAAACACACTTTTGAAAAAATCCTTTATTAAAAATGAAAAAAAAAAAAAAAAAGATTCCAGCGGTGCTAATCCACTCTTGCTATCCAGCGACGGATCCCCGGGGTCCAGCGATGGATGATCATATCCAGCGACGGGGGATCTCTCAGCCCAGCGCTGTCCATACATCCTTCTTCTGTCTCCTCTCCGGAGACACTGCAGAGAGCACAGCGCTGACATTTCTTATATTGGGAGGGCGGGGCCACCCGTCACCTGACCCCGCCCCTCTGACGCTGGAGAGGGAAGCCAGGGGTTCCCCAGTGACGTGTGGGTGACCCCGCCCCCTCTGATGTAACGGAAACCTGCGTTACATCAGAGAGGGCGGGGTCACCCACACGTCACTGGGGAACCCCTGGCTTCCCTCTGCAGCGTCAGAGGGGCGGGGTCAGGTGACGGGTGGCCCCGCCCTCCCAATATAAGAAACGTCAGCGCTGTGCTCTCTGCAGTGTCTCCGGAGAGGAGACAGAAGAAGGATGTATGGACAGCGCTGGACTGAGAGATCCCCCGTCGCTGTATATGATCATCCATCGCTGGACCCCGGAGATCCGTCGCTGGATAGCAAGAGTGGATTAGCACCGCTGGAATCTTTTTTTTTTTTTTTTTTCATTTTTAATAAAGGAATTTTTCAAAAGTGTGTTTGTCTTATTTAACCATTTTGACACTTTCTTTGTGAAATGGTAGGGGTACTTTTGTACCCCCTTACCATTTCAAACAGGGGGGGGGCCGGGATCTGGGGGTCCCCTTGTTAAAGGGGGCTTCCAGATTCTGATAAGCCCCCCGCCCGCAGACCCTCACAACCAACGGCCAGGGTTGTGAGGATGAGGCCCTTGTCCTTATCAACATGGGGACAAGGTGCTTTGAGGGGTCACAGACCCCCAAAGCATCCTCCCAATGTTGAGGGTATGTGGCCTGGTACGGTTCAGGAGGGAGGGGGGGCCGCTCTCTCGTCCCCCCCTCTTTTCCTGCGGCCTGCCAGGTTGCGTGCTCGGATAAAGGGTCTGATATGGATTTTTAGGGGGACCCCCACGTAAAAAAAATTTTTAAATTTGATGCGGGGTTCCCCTTAATATCCATATCAGACCTGAAGGGTCTGGTATGGATATTTGGGGGGACCCCCACGTCAATTTTTTTTTTAAATTTGACACGGGGTTCCCCTTAATATCCATGTCAGACCTGAAGGGCCTGGTAATTAAATTTAGGGGAACCCCCACGCTTTTTTTTTTTTTTTTTAATCAATGAATGAATGAATTGTCGGCTAATACAGAGAACACTCATTGAGTGTTCTCTGTATTACGGAGACCCGACAATTTAGCCGCAAGTGATTTTAAAAGACTTTTTTTCCTGCACAAATGACACTTTGTGCAGCGACAGTTCTAAGCACCAGAAACATGCGCCCCTTCACAGGCATACTATAGATACCCCCCAGCTACGAAATTTAAAGGAATATTACACTTTTATTGTTTCACTTTAATCATTATTAAAATCACTGCTCCTGAAAAAACGGCCGTTTTTAAAACTTTTTTTTGCATTGATCCATGTCCCCTGGGGCAGGACCCGGGTCCCCAAACACTTTTTAGGACAGTAACTTGCATATTACCCTTTAAAATGAGCACTTTAGATTGTGAACGTTCGAGTCCCATAGACTTTAATAGGGTTCTAAAGTTCACACGAAGTTTAGGTCTGTTCGCAGGTTCTGGTGCGAACCGAACAGGGGGGTGTTCGGCTCATCCCTACTCCTCACCATCACCAACTTGCATTATAGCAGCCTCTGGGGATCAGGGTAATGAATCGATTTAATTACCCACAGACCCATTCATAATGTATGAATGGGTTTGAAGGTAAACCAGCATGGCCATGTAAAAGTTGGTCTTTACCTGTCCCATCCCTACTTCTATTCTGTCATTCTGTGACTAAGCAGTAAACAAAGAAGCAGCCCACTGATGGTCTACTGGCATTCTTCTCTCTTCTCCTATCTGCATGGCTTTCTTCACTGAAGCACACCCAATTGACTCTCTCTTTCAGTCTCCCAATTCTCCTGTACAGACTGTACAGAAGACCGCAAGAGGCTAATACAAAGACACATTTAGATACTTACACTGCTTGCATTAAAAAAAAAAATACAGATGTATTAATCAATATTACAATTATTAAAGAACTGCATTAACATTTTTCTTTATATCTGTCTAGAGGAATTACATTTTAAAAGAAAATACTTAATCTGTATTTGGGCCTTTCGCATAAGAAATACGGGTCCTATCTCAGGCTGCACTATTGAACTTGCACTGTCTTATCTTAACTTTAGCTATTTTGTTATAGTAAGTCTCAGGGTGCAGATATAGTTGGAACTGGGACAAAAGAATTAGGATTTAATCAGTGAGCCAGTAAAAAATCCAAATGTTCCCAAGTATTGCTGTCCTACATTATCTGCGATACCACACAGAGAGCTTGAATAGCACATAGAACAGGCAGTCCTCCAGTACCTACAGAAAGTAAATTTTTTTTAAATATTTGATTATTTTAGAGAAATTATTAAATAAGCAGTCGATGAAACGTTTCCATATAAAAGTCAGTAGTTCAGTCACAGCTTTTTAATGTCAATACAAGTAAAAGGCACAAACACTAGAAGTTCTGCTGCAACCCAAAATAAAATGTCTATAGAAAGTCCATGAAACATAAATGAAATGTCCATACACTGCCACCACGTGGGAATAGAAGCCAGATTCAAGCAAGGCTGAGAATAAAAACAAAGAGGAGAGGCGCCTCTAAGTGCAGGAGTAAAGCCGATTAATTCAATCATACAATTGGCAACTCATATACAGTATTAGAAGAATTAGAAAGGCACATCTGTAAGTAAAAATCTCGAGAAGTAGCATCGATGCGCCTTTTTAATTCTTTTAATATGTGAGTTACCTATTGTATGATTTAATTAATCGTTTTTACTTTTGCACTTAGAGGCACCTCTCCCCTTTGTTTTTATTCACAGCTGTTTAAGGTGTAGCTGGTATATTTTGGTGATGATTGAAACTTAAGTAAAGTTGACCCTTTATTACGTGGCTATCCCGAATGTGCGCGTCAATTTCCTGTCCATTTAATAGTATTATAAACCTCAAAATTAAAGCCATCAATACACCAAAATGTAAATTCATTATACTTGACACAGAATATATTACTTTAAATTTTAAGTTAAAGTACATCAAACGTTGAAATGATTATTTTCTCACTCTCTAGTTTATCTCTTGGGGTTTACCAAACATATTACTCTGATTGAAAGTAGGAGCTAACTTTGACCGTTATGTTTAGGTGTTAAGAATGGCAGATAAGAGACTGAAATGTATTTTCATTATTTCTACAGTAACCTTGTGTATTTCATGCTTCTCACAATAAAAACATAATATAAAAAAAGTGTGCAAATTATTAGAGTTTTTTTGTTTTGTTTTTTGGAAAACAGCCCCAGCCTAATTAGAAAGCCCAACCGCTGCCTGCTGCAGAGAAGGACCCTTTCCTTCTGAGTAGAAGCAGTGGTCGCTTTGCAGACATTTGACATGATCCTGAGTTCTTCACTTGTCAGGAAGCATGAATTTTGCTTATAGCATGCTATAGAAGGGTCACACTTTGCAGCATTTTGGCAGGGCACAGGTTTTTTTATGTAGGCTGTAGCTGCTTGACTTGAAAGTTCAGTTGAGGTTTAAATGACTGCATTACTAAACTGTAAATATGTAATATATACATTTTGCAGATGAAAGCGTGGTGACAATTCCAATCCGGACAAATGAAGGCACTTTTGTAAATTCACCAAGGACGAGCATTTATAGACACCCTTAATCCAATAAATTATTCTCTGAGTCTGGTCTTTCAGCCTTTAAGTGTGTAATATTTGGCTACAGGTTTGAGATTAATCTGGTTTATGTCAGCTGCTTGTCCATTGTACATTACACCTATATTGTGCTGAAATAACTGACACCCGCTTAAGGAATGTATGTCTGTGTTCGGTAATTCTTCACATTGTAGGTCTAATTGTTAAGCCTTGCTCTAGCAAAGTATTGCCCTAAAAGGAGGCACAGTATAGGGTGAAGGACTGCAAAGTAATAAAGTAGAGGAATGTTTACTCTGAATAATTCTAGTAAAATGTTTCAGTGCCTCATGCAGTGCTAGAGAGGCTCCCGGAGGGAGTAGAAACAAAATAAAGAGTGAAACACTAATCTCCTTTTGCGGCAGGGTGTTCCACTTGAACACAGAACATCTATGTAAACTAAAATCAGATCTGCTTAAATTTGACTAGAGGGAATTTGAAAGATCGTCGTTCTGTCCCCCTGTTGAACTTGGAGTCCTCTTGAGTCGTCACTGTGGGATTACAGTTGCAAGTTAATAATTTAAACATTTTCAAGGTTCTTTTCAAAATAGAAGTCTCGACCATATTTTTTAGAAAGACATGGTATGTATACTTAGATACCTACAAACTGTTAAGTCATACCTTACATAATTTAAATAATATGAAATATTGCTAGATATTTACTTCTAGGACGTATATGGGGACTGTCCTTATTTCCAGAAGCCACAACCACTCTATGGCTTAGCCATGGCTTAGAGTAGGGATTGGAATCCTGTTGCAATCAATAAAGCCTACGGTGTGACATCCATAGAGAGTGGATTCATTTTCTATCTTTAAGAAACTAAACTGCAATTCAGTTTTTTTTTAACCACATCAGCCACGGAAGTTTTACCCCCTTCCTGACCAGAGCACTTTTTACAATTTGGCACTGCGTCGATTTAATTGATAATTGCGCGGTCGTTCGATGTTGTACCCGAACAAAATTTGTGTCCTTTTTTTCCCCCACAAATAGAGCTTTCTTTTGGTGGTATTTGATTACCTCTGTGGTTTTTATTTTTTGCTCTATAAACAAAAAAACAGCAACAATTTAAAAAATATATATATTTTTTTACTTTTGCTATAATAACAATCCCCCAAGGCCTGTTTAGGCCAATATATATTCTTCTACATAATTTTGGTAAAAAGATCGCAATAAGCGTATATTGATTTGTTTGCCCAAAAGTTATAGGGTCTACAAACTATGGGAAAGATTTATGGCCTTTTTATGGCATTTTTATTTTTTTTTTTTAATTAGTAATGGCGGTGATCTGTGATTTTTAGTGGTATTGCGACAGACAGATCAGAGACTTTTGACACTTTTTTGGGACCACTGGCATTTATACAGCGATCAGTGCTATAAAAATGCACTGATTACTATGTAAATGTCACTGGCAGGGAAGGGGTTAACACTAGGGGGCCATCAAGGGGTTAATTGTGTGTTCTCTATGTGTGTTGGGGGATAGAATTTACTAGGAGAGGAGACATATAGTTTTTTTCTACTTAGTAGGCTCTTCTTCCCTGACAGCACAGGGATTTGTGTGTCTACACACACAAATCCCTGTGCTGGTGATCGTGCCCACTGGCCATGTGCATCGGGTCTCCCGCTGTGCAGTGGGCACGCACGCCCTCTGGTGGCCGCTAAAGGAATAGATGCACTCATACTGGATTTCGCCCAGGGAAGCCATTCTGCTGCAGTATATCTGCGCGAGCCGGTCGGGAACTGGTTAAAGGATAAGTTCACCTTTTGGGAAAAAAATAATAAAGGCACATATTTTGCATTTAAAAAAATAGCATTTATTATTTTTTCCATAAGGAGCCTGGAAAGCATTTCACCCCTTATCAGTGGATACCATACCTGCATACGGGCTGGCTGTTTGCAAGCTGCTGGGCTTGTGAATGGACTACGAGGCTGCTCATCAGTGACATCAAAGTCCATTTGGAAATTCAAGCCATCAGCCACAAAGGATGAAGGTACTTGTAGTTCAAGTCATTCACAGGAAACATGTGAATAAATGATGTGGAAGTGTGGGCGGAGCCTCAGGCAGACACGCTATTTTCAAATAGTGACAGCGGCCACCAAGAGAAGTCGCTTTCACTGGGGAGGGGGAGAAGCTGCAGCTACTGGAACATGTCACAGGTTCACCCTAAATATAAGTAGAACATGTAACATGTTCCAAAAGGTGAACTTATCCTTTAGGTTTTATTACGTTTTTTAAGATTTTTTCACACTTACACATGCATTCCTTCCAATATAATATCATGCAGGCAAACATAGTGATATAGTGCATTTTAATCAATACCATCTTATTATCCTCACTTTATTTTACCAATGTAGAATAATAAAGGTACATTTTCCAATATAAAAGCATGACAATGCATCCTCAAACACACAAGAAATACAACAGTTTTTTACTTAATTGGTGAGCAGCTGATTGAAGTCAGTCAACAAATCAATAAGGATCTTGCTCTAGCAACCATAAGTAACACTGGGACCCTTGTCTCACAGGAAGTCACACGTGAACAATGTAAAACTAGTGTCTGGTAGATAAATAGATCTAAACACTGCAGTTGCTCTGGATAGTGGGGCAGTGTAGAGCAGCGCCATGCTGCATCTAAGGTATGTGTTGGAGCCTAAATGATACAAGGTGGTGGGGGAATTCCTCCTCAACAGGGGTTTTTTTTTTGTTAAAACACAAGCGTGCATTTTGAAGCTAGAAACCCATTTATTACTCATCTATTTAGGAATAACGATCCTTCAATTTTCTCTGAGAAGGTGGCATCAATCACAAATTACATTATCCATGACTGCAACAACATAGACAAATACAATATCCTTGAAGTACACAAATAAGAAACCATCATAATTTCAGTAACAATCACAAAGACAGTGTACAGTTTTGCAGTCCTCAAATGTATGTTTATCTGGTCTTGCATAGATAAGTGCTATAGGCTAAGCTGTGACTGGCAACTTGACCAAGGTTAATATTTGAGGAACTATAAGCAAATATACTGCTCGCACCTATAATGGCTGAACTTGTGCCTCTTAAAGCAGAACTAAACTTTCTCAATCAACATTAACTATGTTTAATCCTGTAGCGGATGACATTTTGGACAAAATGTCATACGCATGTAAATTTAGTTTTTACCTCAGAAAAGTAGGGGTTCTGAGGGTTAATTACGTAGGTTGGCCTTGACATCAGTCTAGCCGGGCTGTGTTGGAAGTTCTGCCTGGTCATGTAAGCAGTGAGGTGCACATGACAGGCCAGAACCAGGCCTGGTTGGACGTTTTGAGTATCAACCATCTCGGGAACCAATCAGTGGGAGTGTCAGGCCCGCTGAGGAGTCTGGGAAGAAGTACTTAAGATGTGTGGGTCACGTGTTTAAGGAGAGGAGTTCGTGAGACCCGTGTGGTCTGTTCTGGTTCCAGGACTGGGGTAGCCCCGTGAGGGGTCCCGGTCACGGGGTGTTCGACATCCTGCAACATGTTCCGGTTGGAGGCCCCTGATGGACCTGCCTGGTCTGGGTTAGGGATCCGTCTGTTCCCGAGTCTCGGACCCTGCTGGTCCGAGACGCAGTAACTGAGGGAGGATTTAAGGTGTCCGGGTGTGCTCTCGGCTTGGAGAGGTACCACAGCACGTGAAAGTGACTGGGGGAGGACTCTTCGGAGGAGGGCCAGCAAGTGGCATCCTGGGAAGTACCTGGTTACTGAGTTGGGAAGGACATTGACAAATTCATGTTTTTCCAGTACCATTGAGGAGATGGGAAATGTTCCAGGTACCGAGGAAAAAGGTTCCTGCTCACCCTTAGTTACAACTTCTATACGGTCATAGGATTGCTTCAAGCTTTGAGTCAATGTGCTGACTGCCATGATCTCTGGCTAGAGATCTGTTCAGCCTTGAAGTTCCCAGCTGCGAGTGGCTACTCTCTGGGTGGAATTAGAGACTTTGCTAGACCTGGAGTTCAAGGTGTCTGAGTTCTTCACCCGTGCCCTGTATTCCCTTGAGAGACTGTGTTATTGGATGTTACTACTGCAAAAATAAAACATTTGTTAAAGGACTTTATCTGTGTCAGTGTTCAAGTCGTTGGGTATCTACCCTGGGAACCCCTAGACTTGGAAGAGCAGGCCAAGAGAAGGTAACTGGTAAGCCCAATAAGTCAAGGCCGCCCAGCAAGGGTTGTGGCCACTACAATCCTTATGTTGCTAGCATTAGCAAATAGACAGGAAGGTACTGTATATTATATTTCCTTGTTTTAAACATTATGTTTAGATTCACTTGCTTCCTGTCTTCTGGTCTAGGGCAAAATTATGTCATACATCCCAGAAGTTGTCATAGGCATTTTTTTCTTTCATCTGGAAAGGGGAGGAGGGGGGCTTTCTCAGCTGTACATACACCCTCCTTCCTGCATGTCTGAGTGAAGGGCAGATGGATTCCAAGAAGAAAATGCTACATGAATCATTTGCCCTTACTCAAATTGGCTGTGGCTTAAAATGCTTGGTGGGTGTTGGAGTGTTTAAAAGTGATTTCTCCACAAAATAAAACATGGAGACATGGATGGATGGATGGGTGAGTTTGCATTATATATTAGAAATGAATAAATAATGTTTTCAGTTAATGGTGCAGTTTGATCCACTTTAAATTAATAAGTAAACCTTGATGGGTTTTACTTCCTCTTTATTTCCCTGCAAAGGTAAAGCATAATGGGCTACTATGCATCGCATAGTAGCCCATTATGTGTCACTTACCTGAAACCGAAGCCTGCGATGTCACCGCTGTCCCCACTAGCAGCGAGCATCTATCTTCACCCCTCTTCCTTCTGGGGCCGCAAACTCCATCTCTGTGAGTGGCCTGACTCCTTAAAAAACTGCACCATCTGCCCTTTCTAAAGTTCGCATGCGCCATAGACATCGGTGCATGCTCAGTAGAAATCGGTGCATGGCTTTATTGTAAATATCTCCTAAACCGTGGAGGTTTAGGAGATATTTTCAGTACCTACAGGTAAGCCTTAATATAGGCTTACCTGTAGGTAAAAGTGGTTGTACAGGGTGTAAGTCCTGGGTTCATTCTATGGAATCATGTACATCTGATTTAGTACAAAATCCTTCAATAATGAATTTAAAATTATTTTACTGAAATGAAAGATTTATGCAAGATGTCCACAGTAAGGCCGCGTACACACGCGCGGACTGTTCGCCCAACCTTGTCCGCTGAACAGTGTTTGGGCGGACAGTCCGCTCGTGTGTGGGGCTTCAGCGGACAGTTTCAGCGGACAGTTGGCCGAACAAGGTCTTACGGAAATTCCGAAAAACTGTCCGCTGAAACAAGGTTTCAGCGGACTGTTCGCTCGTGTGTAGGCTTGTTCGGCCAACTAAGTCTCGCGCATGCTCAGAAAGGATTTCCACGTCGGAAGGTTGCATTGCAGTGTATAGGACGTCGTATTTTTCGTCCCGTCGTACGTGCCGTTCACGTCATCGCGCACGGTTTCAGCAAACTGTTCGTCCGTCGTGTGTGGCCATGTCCGTCCATGCTAAGTTTGAGCGGACTGTTCGCTCAAACTGTTGGACGGACAAAGTTGGGCCAACAGTCCGCGCGTGTGTACGCGGCCTAACAGTTTTTTTCATTGTGTGTTTGAAGTAGAACTGAATACAGATATAAAAAAGGAACCCATTTAATCTAGTTATGCATTCATTAACAATATTTAAATGCGTGCACCCGTTGGCACTTCTTGCATTACTGCACATGGCAATGTGCCAGAGGCGACCATTACCAGAACTGGCACTATTGCCAGTTCCCCTACGGCCATTTCCCTGACAGGAGGAAAGAATATAGGGATGTACAATGTACTGCTTCTTCCAATCAGACACTGGTGTGGGTCCTTGACAACATTTCTTTAATTGCAATAAAAAAAAGTGAGGTCAGAGATCTGGAAGCTTAGGTTCACACCTAACCAGTAAGGTGTAGTGAAATTGGAAAGGGATAGAGAACAGGGATTATGACGGTGCCCAACGTATATATAATTTATACTGATGAATAAAAATAAAATAATTTTATTGATACACAAATATTATACAACAAAATTATACACATATGATACAAACAGGTGTGTTGTCATTCATAACATAATTCACATACAATACTGGCCAGCGATGTTATGAGGCCAATCACTACTGATAAGCAACATTCCCTACATGTTTCACCAATACATTGGCTTCCTCAGGGGAGATGATATTTGAAAGCCTGTACAAATGTGTTGATTCTATAAAAAACATAAAATACAAAATACAAGTTTTTAGAAAATCACGGTAATATTGTATATTAATCATGACAAAAAAAACAACAATTGACTAAACATATTTCAATGGGAGTGCTGGAAGCATGAAGATGGCCTAGAATTACCCAAAATGGACAAGCCCCCCATGGAAGGTCCCCATACCTACCCAAGCAACCTCAAGAGGAGAGAAGGATGCCAAGGATCCCGGTGTATCCGGCACCCAATAGCCGCAACTATAGTGGCTACAGAGGGCCTACGAATAATAATTGGGATGAGGTGCCATACACACTGAGGACTTCACAGCCATACTCCATTTTTTCGGTAAGGTGTAGTGTGTTTTTTCACACGATAAAGTGCACTAGGTTGGGCATCCTATTCAAATGCTTGGTTTGAGAAAAGTGGAAAAATAGCATTGGGCCCATAGGGTTATCTCTCTATTATTGCTATCTTAAAGTATTGATGCTGATATGAATATTCTGGTTTCTGGACAGGCAGCTTCTACACCCTGGCTTTTTGTAAATTGAAGCATCACAGCACTGCTAAGAGGTCCGAATACAACTTTATTCCAATAAAAGTAAGTGGGACATTGCAAACAGTAGCCAACAGGTTTTCGGGAGTCAAAGAGCGCTCCCTTCATCAGGGCTTGATTGACAGCAATGTGAACTGAAACTTTTATATTTTTTTCCATTGTGATTGCAAGCACAGGTCTTGTCAGCAGCTGGTTTTTACTTCTGGTCTATTCATTGTGTTGTCAACCAAGCCCTGATAAAGGGGAACTCTTGGACCCCTAAAGCTTGGTGACTACTTTTTGGATTGTCCCACTGACTTTTATCAGAATAAAGCTGTATCTGGACCTCTTAGCAGTAGTGTGGTGCTTCAATTTCAATTTTTGCTTCATTTGAATGGTTTGCCCAGAAATCATGACTGCACCTTTTTTGACAGTGCACCGCACAGTAACGCATGCTGTTACATTTGTGGAGATGCGACCCCATGTCACAGGTGCCTATAAGCAGTATATGCCTGATTTTGGCAGGAATACTAATTGCACACCTGTGGGCTGGGTTCATAAACATGCCAGGAAAATAAGTCAGTGCTCAGACTTGGAGACAGCTCCGCCCGGCAGACAGGAAGTCTGGCCAGGAGGGTTCCAGTAGGAGACGGCTCCAGAAGAAAGAGACAGGAGGTCTCGGAGTCTAAGACTGCAGGTGACAGTCTGTGTGGATGTCTGAAGCAGGCAGGTGTAGCCTGTGACTAAAGCAGCACAAAGCTGACAGTGAGTAAGCCAGGAAACTATCGTTTGTTTATACAGTGATGGTGGAACCTCCTCGTTTACTTTAAATAAAAGTGGGCTGCCATGCCCTAAAAACGCAAGTCTGGAGTGGCACGTTTCTGGAAAATTGCATGCACCACTTGAACCTAATCACCCCGGATCGTCACACATTACACTGCAGTGCTCCTTTGAGAAGGGGTGTTGGGTGTCTTGCATTGCGGTAACGCATGTGGGAAATGTGAATAAGGCCAAAATGCTTTCTAAAGGGAATGTCAAAAGGTTGGCTGAATAGAAATATACGGTGCATCTTTTGACATGTAAGCAATTTCACATATCTTTGTTTCCAAAGATATGTTGTTGTTTTAAATGTTCATTTATTTTCTGTTTATTTTACTTTTACTTATATATGTGTGTCTCTTGTAAAAATCAGTATTTAGAGTTTATCATACTTATTTAAAAGCAACCCAGGTTGTTACAGTAATACCTGACAAAAAAGGATTTTTGCACAAAAGAGTGAAAACTTGCATGTTGTAAAAATAACTGTGACATGGGAACAACTCATATGTGAGTTACAACATTCCATAAATATGCAATTCTGTCATTTTTGTAACACAATTTATTGGCCTGCGTCTCTTTTATACTTTCTGGTGGGTGTCTGTAAAACATCAATATGTGAAAATATATTATTGCAGTCAGAGTTGCATTCCTTAGGGACAAATTAATATAAACACCCTGTAATTTTTATGTATGGGATTTAGGCATGACAGTCTCATTAAGGCCCCGTTCACACATTTCCCATTCTGAACTTTCCTACTTGCGATTTTATATGGCTGATTTCTATGCCAGTCCACACGTCACATATAGGGCAGCTCATTCCCTTGAATGGGCTGCCCTATGCTCATCTGTTGCGGCAAAGAAGCACCAGAACTAAATTATGTACTTGAGCCAGGTGCATTTTTATATGCGCATATTGCCATGATTCTTGTGGGTTTTGTCTCATGACAATCACTGCAAACTTGCACAGTGTTTGGGGTGCCATTAAGGATGAATGCCAACCAAACGCGCATCGCACATTTTTCTGCAATTTTACCAATGGACCATAGACACGATAGGCTTTTCCAACAACAAGTCCAACACATGTTTGAGAGCAGGTTCTCAAATTTTCCAAAAATGCTCGGAATCAAGCCGAACAGCCGTACTGGCTATTGAACTTTATTTTTCTCGGCTCGTCACCCCGTTCTTGATATTCGGAATTTCTGACAACATTTTTGTGACCGTGTGTATGCATGTCAAGTTTGAGCCAAATTCCTTCGGAAAAAAATCCATAGTTTTGTTGTTGGAAAATCCTATCTTGTGTAAGATGCATCATAATTACAAAAAGTTTATTAAGCAACTGTGAACATTTCTTAACAGTCATCTAAACCCCCAAGCAAGCATTTTATATATTCAGGCTTACCAGTCCTTAGTATTCTGTATTCTTGTTTTTTATTTCTGTTTTATTTTACTATAATGGGGTGGTTAATTCACTACACTATATCTAAGGAGAGAGCCATGTTTGTCACCCAGACTGGACTTCAAACATGTCTTCCACTCTTTGTCTCCATTACATGGGGGGTGAGGTGATTATATTTAATCTTTATATTTCTAGCCAGCAGATCACGCTTTAGGCTCACGTTTACATGCTTACCTTTCTACTCATATTCTTGGCTGATCTGTTAAAAGAAGGCTTGTTTACAGAGCTCAAGATTTTAAACTTAAATTTACACACATTGAATGAGTCAAATGATTGACTCACCCCTCCCATTCTCTGCTATGTAGTTTCAGAAATAGAGAGAGCCTGAAAGAAAACATATCTTGCCTCTATTTTAAAAAAATCCATAACCATCTGTGACACCAATGCCATGGGTGTACCCTGGAATACATTTTGTGCAAAATTAAAATTTTATAGAAATGTTATTTTTTTAATAAAAAATCTAAGGGCCGGTTCACACAGCGAGGCGATGCGAGGCGACACGGCTCGCCTCGCCTCGCTCCCGCAAGTCGCCCCAGTTCTGTACAATGGAACCGTTCTGAGAGGAGCGACTCGAGTCGCTCCGACTCAGAAAAAAGGTTCCTGTACTACTTCTGGGCGACTTCGGGGGCGACTTGCATTGACTTCTATACAGAAGTCCTCTGCAAGTCGCCGCTGAGGTCCCCGCAGGGCGCCTCGCTGTGTGAACCGGCCCTTAAACATTCATTTTAAATGTATTGACAAATACACTGGAATATAAACCATTGATGTTTCATTTTAAAATCTTTTAGTATGTGCTGGAAGCTTTTTTTAGCTCTGCTCAATCCTTGTTAAACCCAATTCCAGAGAAGGGTAAAAAGGGAAGCGCCACCTGAGTGCAGTATTAAAAAGTATGCTTAATGACACAACATATGTTTACACTTACAGGACAACAAAGATTAAAAGGCTCACCTGGGATGGTGGCAGCTGTTGTAATGTATAAAAGAATTGCCTGCAGTGGGTTTAGTAAAATTCTTGGCATTTATAATAAAAATTTTTGTGGCAAAGTTCAAGGTCTTAAAATGCCAACGTATCGGCATCAGCCACGTGGATAAAGGATAGACCCAAGGTATTGGTGTTGCAATAATGTACAAAAGCGGTAAATGTCATCAAACGTACTATCCCAAATAATCACTATGTCATCGATATATCTACCACAATATATCCCATGTGCAGAAAAAGGATGGTCAGCTGCAAGATACATGTGCTCCCATTATCCCATAGTGAGATTAGTGTAGCTGGGGGCAAAATTTGACCCCATAGCTGTACCATTAATCTGAAGGTAGTGTATCCCCACTGACTCAAAATTATTCTGTTTCAGACAGAAAACTAGGGCTTCAAGTATAAAGTTGGTTTGCCGGGAGTTGGTGAGGGGGTCATTAGCTAAGAAATGTTCCACAGCCCTAACTCCTACATCATGAGGTATTGATGTGTATAGTGATGACACATCAAGGGAAAGCCACCAATAGTTCTTATCCCATGAGTAGGATTTAAGCATCTCAAGTAGGTGGGGTCCATATCGCCAGTCGTATATATGAAGGGAGATTCTGTGCCAAGGGTTGGAGAAATTGATCAATATATATGGAGAAACCACTGGTGACGCTGTCCATGGCAGCTACTATTGGACGGCCTGGAGGATGGGTGAGATCTTTATGAATTTTCGGCAAGTGATAGAAATATGGAACTTTGTAGAAATGTTTCTTAAGGAACTGGGTTTCTGATTTGGAAATAATTTTGTCTGTGAGGGCTTGATCAACAAGTGTAGTGGCTTTCAGTGTAAAGTGGGATGTGGGATCACTCGGGAGCATGGCATAGGTGTTAGTATCAGAGAGTTTTTAGCCTTTTTTGTATATTTATGTGTTCCTTCCAGTTATATTCAGCACTGTGCTGTTATAACCGGTGCGGAGACCTGTTGTCCCACAGCGTCGGCATATAAATAGTACACTGCTGACACCTCCTCTCCAGGCCTATTGAAGGAGCAGTAGCTCAGAGCAGATAGTAGCCTATCCTGTACCAGCTTCTCCTCCTGGTGGAAGCCCTCCCCCCAGAAGTGTACCCAGAAGCAATCGGATAACCCGTGACATCACATGCGCTCCACGTGCGTTCCATTCCGGCCCTAGCATCTTCCTGATGGCCACAGGAGGTACTCTCTGCCGATAACCATCCATCTGCAGCTCCACACCTCTGCAGCATCATCCAGATTGGGATTTGGAGAACCCTCCACGGACCACTGAATAACAGATGAGCCTTTTAATCTTTGTGGTCCTTTGAGTGTAACCATATGTTGTGTCATTAAACATACTTTTTAATACTGCACTCGGGTGGTGCTTCCCTTTTTACCCTTCTCTTGTCTACTACAGAGCCAGCTCTCTGAGGACAGCAGCCACCTTGTTGATCAACCATTATATTATATTTTGTTTTTAACCTCTGAACTGCCAGATACCAGTTTAACCGTTGGACTGCCAGTTATAGTACTATGGACTTAATGCTTAGACAGCGATAACTTTCCAATTATTGTATGCACTTCTTGTATCTGAACTTACAGTTACTACTACCTTTGAGTAACAGCTTACTCCTCTAAAGACAAGACAAAAGAGTACCGCTCAAAATGCCCCAGCGTGTTGCTCTGGCCAGCTCAATTCCTGCTACCAGGTGCTGGTTAGGCTTGGTCAAAGCTTGTCAGGCTCACTCTTAGGTCTACAACAAAACTCTATGATTAAGCCCCAAATCAGTTGAAGCCATTTTAATATAGTCATGACTGGTGGTGTGCATTAACAGTGTGCGGGTAGGTGCCGTTTTGTCATAGACCTATGATTGAGAGTGTCACAGCACACATATATCTAAAGGACAATTATTATTATTATTATACAGGGTTTATATTGCGCCAGTTTCCTCATTACAACACGGGGAAAAAAGTACAGTTACAATACAATTCGATACAGGAGGGATCAGTGGGCACTGCTTATTAGAACTTACAGTCCAGAAGGGAGGGTCAAGTGAAACAAAAGGTAACAGCTGTGGGGGATGATCAGAGGGAGAAAATAAAAATAAAGTTGTTAGGTGTGGGTAGATTAGGCTTCTCTGTAGAGGAGAGTTTTCAGGGATCATCTTAAAGCTAATAGAGTAGTAGATAATCGGACAGATTGAGGTAAGGAGTTCCATAGGATTGGAGAGGCTCAGGAAAAGTCCTGAAGGTGAGCATGGGAGGAGGTGATGAGGGAGCTAGAGAGCAGGAGGTCTTGAGAAGAACAAAGAGAACGATTAGGTTGAGCAGAAGCGATTGGTAAGATGGATATGTGTGGCAGCAGCATTCATGATGGTTTGAAGGGGGGATAGACTATGTAGAGGTAAGCCAATTAGGAGGGAGTTGCGGTAGTTGAGGCAAGAGATGACCAGGAAGTGATTAAAGAGCTTTGTTGTGTCATTGGTTGGAAAGGGGCATATTTTGGAGATGTTGCAAAAGTTGAGGCAGCAAGATTTGGACAGCAATTGGACGTGAGGCTTAAAGGAGAGTTCAGAGTCCAGGATTACACCTAGGACCTTGACATGTAGGGATGGGTTTATAGTTGTGCCATCGATTCTGACAGAAAGATCAGGGGAAGAGGTACGAGGGGGAGGAAAAATTATAAGTTTGGTTTTAGATAGATTACTTTTGAGGAAGTGGTGTGACATCCAGATTGATATATCAGATAGTAAATCAGTGATATGAGAGGAGACTGAAGGAGTGAGCTGAGGGGTAGAGAAATAGATTTGAGTGTCATCAGTGTAGAGATGGTATTGGAAGCCATGGAAGGCTATCAGCTGACCCAGGGAGGAGGTGTAGATTGAAAATAGGAAAGGTTCAAGAACAGAACCTTGGGGGACCCCAACAGAGAAAGGAAGAGGAGAGGAGGAAGTAGAATTGTAAGTAACACTAAAAGTGTACAAAGAGTACAGTCACAGAGACCAAAGGCGTGGAGTTTTTTGAGGAGGAGGGGGTGGTCAACCGTGTCAAAGGCAGTAGAGAGGTCCAGGAGTAGGAGTACAGAGTAGTGTCCATTGGTTTTGACTATTAGTAGATCATTTGTTAGTTTTAGGAGAGCAGTTTCTGTGGAGTGTTGAGGAGGAAAACCAGGCTGAAGGGCATCAAGAAGGCTATTATCAGCAAGGTGGTCACTCATCTATCTAAAGAAAGTAAAACAGAATACAGTCAGAGGGCTAAAACTTTGTCTAAGCTTACCTTTAAAAAGAACTTCATTAAAATAGTTGCACAATACAATGAGTAACTGTTGAAAAAAGAAACACTTTTGTAAGGATTATGTAACACACAACATAGTGTAAAGAGTGCATGGGTTTGGTCTTTGTAACATAGCACATAGCACATAGAGTGTAACTGTCAGGACTATGCAATGTACAACATAGTGTGAAGGGTGCAGCAGGTAGGATGACATACAATAGGGCCTCTTACATTGCTGGTCGGTAAAAAGAAAAGCAGCATCAGAGGAAGCACATGTAAGCTGTGATGTGGCATTAGGCATCAGTGGGAAGGAAAACTGAATGGTGTCAGATAAAAAGCCAAGTGTTGGTGATCGGTTGGAAGGAAAATGGCCAGTGTCCATGGTCAGTGGGCCAACAAAAATGCATGGCATCAATGCCTGTAATGCCCTGTACACACGGCCTGACTTTCTGACAGAAAATATGTGATTGGACGGTGTTGTTGGAAATTCCGATCGTGTGTGAGCTCCATCGGACTATTTCCGTCAGAATTTCCGACACACAAAGTTTGATCTAAAATTTCCCAACAACAAAATCTGATCATTTAAATTACGATCGTGTGTAGACAATTCCAACACACAAAGTGCCACGCATGCTCAGAATAAATTACGAGACGAAAGCTATTGGCTGCTGGCCTCTTTATAGTCCCGTCGTACGTGTTTGATGTCACCTCGTTCTGAAAGATCGGATTTTCCGACAACTTTGTGCAACCGTGTGTATGCAAGTTTGGGCCAAAATCCATCGGAAATCTGATGGATGTCCGACTGTGTTTACAGTGCATTAGAGGAAGAATGTCTTGATGTCAGTAGGGAACTTAGGAAGCCCATTTAAATGAACTGGCTGACCTAACACATTGCACATTAACAATAAGGCAGTACAACAGAAAAAAAAAATTTGTGTCAGTAGAAGGGAAAAAGATTGTCAGCAGGGTGGGCAGTATAAGTAGGGAGAAAGACATTTTTGTCTAATGTGGTAAAGCACTGTTGACTTTACGTGCACTTTAGCAAGTGTCCCACACCACTGCTTACACTATGCCTCTTCTTGATACCTGGATCATGCACCTACTGTTGGTTGGAGATTACTCCACTCGACAGTTTGTGCAAAGAGTTGAAATCAGGTGCTGGAACGAGTGCTCCTGCACTTGGCCCTTCGGACAGGGCCCAGATTTTCAGGATGCAGGGATAGTGCTACAATTCTGAGACAGTCTCGAGGAATCAGGGACAACTGGGGGGTATGACAGTCTGACTCCTGAGCTTACCTTTCACTGGGTTAACACTTTCACTGTACAATCACAGGAATGCCAAGGAATAATGCCAATTTTCTCAGCTTACATTTGAGAAACAGAATAGAGCTGCTATATCTTTACTTCTATATCTTTATAGCACTGCAAAACTGCTAGTTGGAAGCATATACTTTTGGATGGATGATGGAAACCATAACCTGTGTGCACAAACTGAGCTGACATTGTAAACTATGGGGGATGTAATAGTAAAAAGGGGACAAGACTCATTTACAGTTGTACAGAATCAGCAGGTGTTTGGGACAAATTCCTAGATGTGTGGGGATCTACTCTGATCTGTGATTGATGAGGGGCCTCATTTCCTTTTGGTGTGAGTGAGCAAGAGGTCATCTATCACAGTGGGCATGATGACCCCCCATGTAGGATAGAAGTTCAGTGCCAGAAGGAGAACAGGCAGGATGTGTGGCTCCAAATTAAGCATTACTACTACTCCCCGATGATTATCATTTAGTTTACTAAAGCACAGTTTATCATACACAACTGCCATGCTTTCAATTTTATAACATTTATCACATTTTTAACCTTTTTTGCAGTTTGGTACTCTTGATCTTGTCAAGCTCTCTTCAGCCATGTCCTGTTAACACATTGGTGCATCTGCATTGGCTGCATACTAGTACTAATGATGAACTTACTAGTAGAGACAAGGGTAGAACGTGCATGCACCATGTACACTGTTGAGGCCATTTGTGGTCTCCAGCAGGAACAGGCATAACAGGATGATAGAAAATGACTGCAAGAAAGTTGTCACCCTTATGCCTGAACAAGGCATACCTCCCAACTTTCAGAGATGGAAAGAGGGACACAATGTAGCACAAAGTATGTAGGTCCACACTCTTACCATGCCCAGAATTATGTATACCATTAAGTATTAATATGCAAAAATTTGTGTTTAAACAGATTTCGACCATCACATTTCCTTTATACCAGCTTTTCATAATAACAAATGCAATAAATAGGAGTTTGGGTGAAAAGTTTATTTACTTTTGATAAATAGTAAGATTTTAGTACAAGTCTATACATCAGGCCAAAAAGAGGGACAGCTAGGAAGGAAAAAGGAACAGAGGAACTTCACCTGAAAAGAGGGGCTGTCCCTCCAAATGAGGGGCAGTTGGGAACTATGACAAGGATCTCCATGGTAGGATTACCTACCAGGTATTAGTTTAATAAAACTATTATGATTTTTATGAATGGGTTTAGATCTTCTTCTTCAGCAGGCTAGAGGTTTAGAGGTTCAAGTATGTTCAGTGCATTACCACTGAAAGGTATCCTTTCCGGTTTACCTTCCAGTTTCAACATTTGGAATGGTGCGGTTGATAAGAGACAGCCTTTTACTTTCAGCTCCCTAATGATCCAGCCGCTTCAGAATCAAATAGTTAATAATAATAATAATAATAATGTCTCTAGATGGACTTATGACAGGCATGCGCCTTTGACAAAAATAATTTCATCAATATTATGCTATAAAGTCTGATAACAATTTTGATACAAAGAGTAGTGTAATCATGACACTGAATATAGTAATATAGTAGAGATATAGAATTAGATTTTATTAAATATATAAGGCCATACATTGTTATAAAACAAAAGTGCTCTGTAATTTTAATTTAATATACTGACAAAATTAGCTTGTCTTTATCAACATTACAGGTGCACATAGTAGGGAAACCACTGTTTAAACTCAACCATTTAATCTTTGGGTTGCTCTAGGTGTGTTTGTTATTTCGATTGTCAGAATCCCTATAGCAATCAATCAGACCTTCTGGCCTTTTCTCAGGAAAGGCCTGAGAATGGACCAAGCTACTCTTGTTACCTGGCAAAGTTAATGTTAAATAGTTGAGTTTAAAAACTGCACTTCTTCTAGTACACAAGATATATAAAGGCTTTCTTAATATTTTATATTACCAGAGCATCAACTATTCTGATTTCAGGAACTGATATTTTTATTTGCTCATATCATAACCAAAAATATTGACAGGAGAAAGTAGGCTAAAGAGATACCTACTTTGCCGTCAGCATTATAATTGATCTTTTTAGCCTAATTTCTACTGTCAAACTTTTTAGGATTTTAATAATAATAATTAATATATGCTATATAAAGGACTATAATAAAAAAATAATAATAATAAAAAAATTGAATTAAAATAGAAAGCAAATGGGAAACAGCTAAAACATTTCTTGTGTATTTTTCGTGGCCACTCACAAACAGCTTTGTGTGCATGATAAAAGTTTTGCTTTACAATTAACTATAGTAAGATTGAAACTGCTTTCTGTAGTCCAGAATAAATGGCTCTATAATATAGGATGTATCTATACTATATACTAGTGGATATACAGTTGGTCCACAAGCAAGAGGAAATGGTTAGCATAGATCTCCCTATCCCTATCTAAGTAGGAATTAACCATTTTTTTTTATTTGTAATGGAAATGAGATGTACACATCCCTATGTTTTATGAAGGCTTTACAAAGCTTGACTGGTAAGTTACAATTTTGTTTTGGTTCCCCATGACCGGTGAGGTTATACAGGCAGTCCCCAGGTTACAAACAAGATTGGTTCTGTAGGTTTGTTCTTAAGTTGAATTTGTATTTGTATTTGAATTTGTATTTGTATGTAAGTTGGAACAGGTACATTATTTAAATGTACCTCCAACCCAAAAAAATATTTCTGTATTTTTTGGATAGCATAGGGAAGGGTTAACACCCCGTAACATTTTTTATTTTTTATTTTTTTTGCTGTCTGTGCTGTTCAGAAGATTTCACCTCACATTCTGTCCCTGTGACAATTGGATTTTGAAAATTTGGGGGCTGTTGTGGAAACAAGGGTTGGTGATAAAGCTTCAGCAGAGACACCTTTTTGCCACGATAACCCTTTACAGAAGTGATTTTCCCTTCCTAGGGGTAGATTTCTTCCCACTTCCTGTTGTCTCCCTCCGTTTGTAAGTACGAGTCATTTGTAAGTCAGATGTTTGTAACTCGGGGACTGCCTGTACAGCGAAATGTCACAAAGGGGACCCAGATTCACTTTTTTAGTCTTTGTGTAGGCTGATAAAAAGTCTTAGATCGGACTCAGCTTATGTGCTTTACACAGTCTGAATATGTAAAACTCATCTTATTTTAATTACCAGAAAGCATTGGGAGATTGTGTTCTAGAGTTAAACTCAAACTGACTAAAAAAATAAGAGCTGAGCTCACTCACTTAAGGAATTATGGTGACAAAGTTCTTGAATCCGTGCCCGGACTGCTTTGTCCAACAAAAAGTGCTTTCCTGAGGCCCTCTGAAATTCCCTCTAGGAGTGCTAAATTAATCAAAACAAGATCTACTTATGTTGCACATTTTAGACAGCTGCAGAGATATCTATAATTACAACCATTATTTTATTATTTTTTCTACCTGAATCTGAGAATACAGAAGAGGATAGTGTACTGGTTGAAAAGCTTTACATTATTTTAAACAGTTAATGGCAAACATGTGGGCACTAAATAATAAGCTAACCAGCACTTGTAGTTCATAGTAAGCTTCTCCAAGTGCCTGTACATTAGCCATGATTTCTGCTAGAGTGCAGCAGCACCCCTGAAAACCAAGGGAATTCTGTTATATGAAAAACTATCAAGCTAGTAAAGTTGTCTGAGCTTATCCCTTCTGTCTCCCAAAACTCACTATTGTACTGTGATTTTGATGGGCAGGCTTACTGATTTCTCTCAAAGTTCAAGAGGTGGTGGGGTGGTTGATATCCTGCTGGGTAGAGTTGGTTGAGGTGGTTGAGTCCTGATGGGTAGATTTCCTGCCATGTCCTGTTCAGGGGCCCAACATACATCCTCTTAGAAAAAAATCCCTTTACCCCTGATCCAGATTTAACAGTAATATTTGGATTTCCCACCATTTTTTGTTTTGTTATGTTTTGTTATGGACACCAGGACAAAGGAAAAGACAAGGATCAATCTCCCCACTGGGGACACAGACAGCAGTAAAAACATGAGAAAGGCTATGCCTCCCCTAATCTATCCTAAACAAAAAATATATATATTTGACTAGAGATGCACACTATTTGTGTTACTTACCTGCACATTACTTTTACAATCATGGATAGTCATAAAAATAAAAAAAATTGCTTTCTCATTTTTTTTTTTGCGTGGGCTGTCTGTTAAAGGAGAACTCCTATATTAAACCTATTTTTCACAGGAATGCTCCTATACTTTTTAAATGTGTTTTGTTGCAACATTCATGAAGGCCAATTCATTACAACTGGAGAAAGTAAATGTTTCAATGGCTCATTTTCATTTCTTCAGGTTTAATTAACCACTTCCAATATAGAACATGGCATAATCTCAAGTTTCATATTTATTTGATTTAATCAGAAAGATAATTTTATTTCATTGTTCTATGTGAGCATTTATGTGTACAGCAATAGATGATCAACAGTATAGCTGCAATCATGATGTCTCCACCCAAAAAAGCACAATCTTCTTAACATGTTGGGTGGAGACACCATGATTGAAGCTATACTGCTAAATGCTTGATTAAAGGTATTTGGAACAGTGGAGATCGGAAAGTGGCTCTTGTTCATCTATTTTCTACAATAATGAGCCAGGATGGGCTTCTTTAAACCGAATTTCTGTCTATCCATGAATAAGTAAGAGGAGCAGGACTGGAGTGGTGCTGCAGGCTTGGGATATTTATTCTTATCACTACTGCCCAGCTCCCCATGCCTTTTCCAGCAACATTTTACCCAAAATGGCCAAAAGAAAACAAAGATTTGACTTCTTCAGACATCAGTGGGGTTTGACACTAGGCTTGGGGTATGATGACTTTAACCACTTCCCGACCAGCGCACGACGATGTACGTCGACAGAATGGCACGGGCAGGCATATTGGCGTACATGTACGTCCAATATTCGTTGCCGCCGTGCCATCGGGAGCGCGCCGCCGGCGGCGCGCTCCCGCGCTGGTCGGGACCCCCGTGAGTCCGGTCGCGGGACCCCCGCGGACTCGATCGCCGCGAGCATCCCCGCGATCGTCTCACGGAGCGGCCGAATGGAGGAAATGCTGTATAAACAACATTTTTCCATTCTGCCTAGCAACTAGTGACGCTGATCTCTGCATGTGATTGGAGCAGAGATCAGTGTACACTAAATGAAAGCCCAACCCCCCCACAGTTAGTAACACACCCCTAGGAACACTTAACCCCTACACTGCCACCCACTGGTTAACCCTTTCACTGCCAGTGTCATTTACACAGGAATCACTGCATTTATATAGCAGTGATTATTGTATAAATGACAATGGTCCCAAAAATGTGTCAAAAATGTCCGATGGGTCCCCGACAATGTCGCAGTCACAATAAAAATCGCAGATCGCCGCCATTACTAGTAAAAAAAATAATAATAAAAAATGATTAATAAAAATGCTATAAAACTATCCCTATTTTGTAAACGCTATAACTTTTGCGCAAACCAATCAATAATCGCTTATTGCGATTTTTTTTACCAAAAATATGTAGAAGAATACGTATCGGCCTAAATTGAGGGAAAAAAATGTTTTTTTATATATTTTGGGGGGATATTTATTATAACAAAAAGTTAAAAATAATGCGTTTTTTTCAAAATTGTCGCTCTATTTTTGTTTATAGCGCAAAAAATAAAAACCGCAGGGGTGATCAAATACCACCCAAAGAAAGCTCTATTTGTGCGAAAAAAAGGACGTCAATTTTGTTTGGGAGCCACGTCGCACGACCGCGCAATTGTCAGTTAAAGCGACGCAGTGCCGAATCGCAAAAAGTGGTCTGGTCTTTGACCAGCAAATTGGTCCGGTCTGAAAGTGGTTAAGCAGGATTTTACAAACCTGACTCAAACTGAACCCAGGCAGATTTGCTTATCCCTAATAATACATTGATTATAGGGTGTAAAATACTACTACAAAGTAGCTAGCATTTTAAGTGAACCTTACATAGGAGATCAAGGTCTGCACATTACTTCAGGGTCTCTACCCCCTCACTGCACTTTTATATACTTATCTTACCCCTGGCTTCCCCACGACAGTGGGTCACGATCCTTTCTGGCAAAATTCCAAGGAATGGTGAGTACCTCATTCGTTACAAAATGATGCTCCAGCACAGTACAGGAGCATCTTCTCAGGAGAGATGAGCTTCTCATCCCTTCCAGAATCTGGTCGGAAGAATCAATACCTCACCCTTGCCTAGGCACCATAGGTGGAAGCTGAGGGTATGGTAGGTATACACTCTAACTTTTTTACCCAGAGGTGTGTTTTTCTACATCTATCGTACAGTGACTTATAAAGGCAAATGGGGCTTTGATGTAAACAGAGGACCTGTTTTCTAGTGGTGCAAGGTTTGCTTTACTAGGACACAAAGTAATACGCAGTTATTAAGTTATCTTTATCAACTAATTGCAAAATCATATTTCATTGTTCTAAATAAACTAAACTGCTGACTGCAGAAATCAGATTGCTTTTTTATAAGGTCATTAAATTGTGACTATGGCACTTGAGTCATCAATTGAGATGGAACTTGATAATGGTTTACGGCAATGAACACTGGTTACTGTGCTTGTTTTTCAGGCTTATATGTTATTTGCAAAACACTTACATGGTAGTAGGTGCAGTCTGGGACAGCGTGCCTCAAATATTTGCAGATTACATAGCACCTGCACTTGATTTGTGCAGGTTGATAGTCAACTTTAAAGACCAGATGATGTAATGTTTGGATAGCAAAGTTTAGATATACAGGTAGAATAAGGGTTAAGCTTGCTGACATTATCAATCAATATCAGAGTTTTTTTAACCCTGATTTCTAGTACTTTTACAAAAGACTAAATTTCCTAAATAACTCTCCTTGAACTAAATTCTTTATATTAGAAGTCCAATAAATGATGAGCCAGCCTATATTGCACAGCTGCTTTTAGACTTGCATAGCTATTAACCCACCATATGTTTGAGTTAAACTCAAAACCCATGGTGTAGTCATAATATATTTGGTAAAAAAGCAATTATAAATAAAATGTTTATAACATTTAATATATTGTTGATTAGTATCACAATGACAGGAAATGAGGAAGGGATCTCATCATAACTGTCAAAGAATGTATATTTCTTAGCACTTCGTGGGAGGGGGGTTAAATACACAGGTAAATCCACAGGAAAATTCCTGTTTGGAACGGACTCAATAGGCAATCCTGCACCATGATACTGTAATTTATCTCTGTCTGTATCATCTTCCTAACTCTAAGCTTTGAGGAGTTGGGCCCTCTGATTCCTCTTGTATTGAGTTGTGTTGTAACTGTACTGTCTGCCTGCATTTCGTAAAGTGGTGTGCAAATTGTTGGCGCTATATAAATCCTGTATGATATTAGGCCTATGGATGTTTTTCTCCACTGACTGTGACAAAACAAGGAATTATTTTATAAAATCTGAGACTATAAGTACAGGGAGTCTAAACAGAGATAGTTGGCAGTTGTTTCAGTATTACAGAACAGCTATACCATGACTTGGATAAAATATTATCTTCATAGAGAAGTAGAGGTAGCTGCAACTCCTGAAGTACCTTTCTTAGTAGGAGGGCCCCACTTGACCTTGGTAGAATTCTTCCCTTTTGCTTAAGTTGCGGCTATTGTAGAATACATCTTCAATAGTATCTCACTATATCAATGATGGGCTCTCATCTGTTTGAAACTGATAACCTCCTCTAATTGCCTCCACCTTGTGTATATGGACTTGTATTACAGCTTACCTTGTGATGTACTAAAGATAATTTGCTTCCTTCAGGCCTATGGCACATTTCATTGATATTACAGTTAACCCTGCCTTCTAGATAGAGTTTATCATTGGGGAGATTACTTCTAACTTCAACATAGCAGGTACTCTTAGATACCTCTGTTTTATAAACCAACACATCTGATGTATAACCTGTGATTACCTCTACAGCTTTGAGCTATACTCAAAGGAGTCAGGTGTACATCATACAAAGGTTTACCTTCACTGTGAGGGAACAAGACACCATCTTTGCTCTTTGGACTGCATTTTTACATTGTTTTATAAATTGTTAGGAAAAACAGCAATGAAAAATGAAATGCCAGATTTTGACAACTATGTTATTTATGGCTTCCTAAATTTTTTACAGCTATCTCTTCACATTCTAGCTTTTTTGCGGCACTGCCAGTAATGGGATTCCCCTCTGTGAGGTGGGTGGGAGATGCAGGGTGTGGAGATGGCAGTAATCCCCCTGGTATTTCATCTGGGAGGTCTGCGTAAGCCTTGCAGGCCGTGGCCGGGTCGGCGCCATCTTTGAGTACACTGACCTGAGCCGCCAGCTTGAAGAAGGATGTGAGCTTTTTAGGCGGGTATAGTCAGCTGAGATATATGCTGCATCTGGAGTAAGAATGGATGTAGATTGCCAGTGGATGTGGGCTCTATACGCTCTGTTACTCTCCCTGTGCTGACAAGCTGAAGGCTTAAGTGGCCATCTTTTGATTCTGTAGAAATCTTCACTGCTGTTGGGGGTTAATCGTTTTAGGATGAGCTGCTGTGAAAAAGTTTTGCTGTTGACCCATACCCTCTTCTTTTCTTTCTCTCCACTATTAAATAATTCTGTTACAGGCAGTGTAAACAATGATAGAAATTTTCACAATGGAAGAGGTGGGGTTGGGGGTGGGGGGGTCTCCAGCTCAATGGTTTAACAGCAGCTCTGTCTAGAGCCTAAAACTTTTAACCCCAGTAGTGGCAGACGTTCAGAAACAGGAAGAGGTCGGGGTGCAGTGCAGATGGTGTTCAGTGGCCATGGGAATCTATTACAAAGTAAAAAACCCATTTGAGAAGTCTTACATGGAAGCTGCCATTCTTAGATCCTTTACTTTTTTCAGGGCAGTAAAAATGAACAAATTGCACTTGTTATCACTTGCTATGAGCTAATGTATAGCCCATGGCAGCTTTAATAAGACACTTTTCACATCAGTATTTTTTAAAATAGCTGGGTATTCTGTGCAGAGCTTTTTCTTTACCTTCACAAGCTGACTTAATAGTGCAATTAAGATGGAAATATAGATAAATAATAAAGACTTGGTTTGTCATCTACAAAGATAAGTGGCCTGAGCAATAGCTGGCTTAGCTTAATGCATTGCAACATATTTGGGTTAAGATTAATAATTGATACTAATTACAGCAGTGGAAATGTAATGAGCACCTTAGTACGGAAATTAGTATGGAACATTTCAGTAATGCACAACAAACCTACTCTCCTGTGTGTGTTTTATTACTGGAACTAGAACATGTTTCTGTAACAATAAAAGACACACAGACCATTTGAAACATTCAAGTTCTATCCTTATAGATTGTGATACCAAAAGGATACTCTTAACAGTTTTTCCCTTAGGCTTTGTATGCATTGGCAGTTGGGGAGTGGTAAAAATAGGCATATTAAGCCACAGTTTTTTTAATCCCTCCCATCTCCTCCAACTGTCAGCCATAAGTCAACATGGGGGCTGGTATACCACATATTGTGTTTGGTAGACTGTACCTTCAACAAATATTACCCATTCAACAGGACTGTGCCACAACTATGAAGCAACTGTATCTAATGAGCAGAGGCTGTGGGCTATCAGGGGTTTAATCAGTCATCCAGGAAGCGACATATCATTTACAAGCCTGTCAACTGCAGTCTAAAAAGTGATACACAATCTTCTTTTCAGAGGGCACTGCAGGTGTAAGTGAGGCCTTTGAAAAGTACTAGCATGACAAAATTTACCACAACCAAATAGCAACTGTTTAGGACCTGTTCACACCAGTGTGTTGTGATAACATGAATGGATCCCTAATGCATGTGCATTGTAGTGCACCGCAGTGTGCTGTGACACACTGCCATGTAGTGCACTGCACTGCCATAATGTTACAGGCATGATTTTTGGTCTATTGTATTGGATTTGGGAACCTTTTAAAATTTATAGGCTACTTTAACACAATGCACAGTAGTCTATGTCTTACTGATCACTCACTGGGACTGTTATAATATTTAAACTTTCTAGCAATTCACAGGGCGGTAGGAAGCAGTTGGAGGCTACTCTTTGTGAGATGTGTACATACTGTCAAAGCTACATGGCTGGATTAACACAGGGGCTATTGGAGCTGCAGCTCCAGGCCCCCCCAAAAAAAATCACAACCCCCCCCCCAGGACCAATGGTTCCGGAGATATGAGCTCTCTGTGCATCCTGTCAGAAGCTACATACAGAGTGACCAGTTTAAATACAAGCTGGCACACTGTGTTTGCTGCAGACTGAGGGGATAAGCTCACAGTGCCTCTCACTTCTTGTCTGAGGCACTGAGCTCAATGGATAGCTTGGAGCCTTGGCTCCAGCTGTCCAATAAAAATTCTGCAGTGGAGGCTGTCCTCTCACAGCAGTGACATTGAAGGGGAATGTGTCTAAAAGACATATGCTCCCTTCCAGCCCAGCCCTCTATATTAGAAGGAAAAAACACGGGTTTATGGGTAAAAGGTTTACCCATAATCCCATATTTTTCTCACACAGTTAAGAGAAAGAATGAGAATTGTCTGCTGCTGAAAAGGTACAAGCTAAATCATATATTATTATGCTATATGTTATAAGATAATAGTTTATTATTTATCTATTTACTGTGAAATTACTTGTTTGAAATTATAACTTCAGTAATTCCTCTGTTAAGTCACCTACTTGAGTACAGTTTTTGAAACTATAGTAAATGAACGTAAAAACAATATATAATAATTATTTGTATATTACTTATGGTGATTAACCCCTTGCCACTCTGCCCTTGCCACTCTGACACTTCTCTCCTACATGTAAAAATCATAATTTGTTTTACTAGAAAATTACTCAGAACCCCCAAACATTATATAATATTGTTATAGCACCCTAGGGAATAAAATAGCGGTCTTTGCAACTTTTTATGTTACATGGTATTTGCGCAGCAGTTTTTAAAACGTGTTTTTTTTTGGAAAGAAACTGTTTCATGAATAAAAAAAAACAAAAAACACTAAAGTTTATCCAGATTTTTTGTATAAGGTGAAAGATGATGTTATTGCCAAGTAAATAGATACTTAAAGTGTCACCCTTTACAATTGCGCACGCTTGTGGAATGGCGCCAAACTTCAGTACTTAAAAATCCTCATAGGTGACTCTTTAAACATTTTTACAGGTTACATGTTTAGCGTTACAGAGGCGGTCTAGTACTAGAATTATTGCTCTCACTCCAACGTTTGCAGCGTATGTAACCTGTGTGTATCTGGCTCTGATACTAGCCAGTGCCTCACCAGCCACTCACCTCACCACACGTCCCTGACCCAAGTCCTAAAAATACATTTGGACAGGGCTATACGAATGCCATAGCTGTGATGCTTTACTTCACAGCTGCGACTTTTTTTTTTTTGTAATTTCTTTAGCTACAGCATATTTAACTCAGCCTGCAGAGTTTAAGGGGCAGCACCGCCTGACAAATCCGCCTATTTGAATAGAGGTTTTTTTGGGAACCTAGTCACCTATCTCGGTACAGTATAGAAAACATACAAATTGAATATGTTAACAGTTGTAAAATTTTACAAAAAGTTTTATTAATACAAAAGGCAAAGCAGTAAAATTAAGACAAAGGTGACCTGGTCAAGCATAGTACTTTGACTAGTTTTGTGGGGTGAGCAGCTTCATCAGGAAATACATGTGCAAGTGGACACACAGTCAATGACAATAAAGTCACATATGTATACAAAATTCAATATAAATAATACAGTTAAATGAAAGGGAAAAAATAGGGTTTTTGATGATAATAGACAGCTGCTTACCCAAATCCCAGTGCAGCTAGAGCACAGGGCGTACCCAGAGAAGCCTCCCGTGGTGACTGAGGGAGATATTGACAAGTCGGGTGGCTGGAGTCTGGATGGAAAGAGGTATATATAAGGTGACTCTCCTGTACATACCGCTCACTGTCATACCCCCACACTCCTCTCCTGTACATACTGCTATCTGTCATACCCTCCACACTTCTCTCCTATACATAGTGCCCACTGTCATACACTTCTCTCTTGCACATAGTGCACACTGTCATACCCTCCACATTCCTCTCCTGTGCATACTGAACTCTGTCATACCCTCCACACTTCTCTCCTGTACATAGTGCCTGCTGTCATACACTTCTCTCCTGTACATAGTGCCCACTGTCATACCCTCCACATTCCTTTCCTGTACATACTACCCACTGTCATACACTTCTCTCCTGTACATAGTGCCTGCTGTCATACCCCACCCAATCCTTTCCTGTAGTTCCTGCCCACTGGCATACCCTCCACACTCCTCTCCTGTACATACTTCTCACTGTCATACACTTCTCTCCTGTACACAGTGCCCACTGTCATACCCTCCACATTCCTCTCCTGTGCATACTGCCCACTGTCATACCCTCCACACTCCTCTCCTGTACATATTGCCTGCTGTCATACCCTCCACACTCTTCTCCTGTACATACTGCCCACTGTCATATCCTCCACACTCTTCTTCTGTACAGACTGCCCACTGTCTTACCCTCCACACTCGTCTCCTGTACATACTGCTCAGTGTCATACCCTCCACACTCCTCTCCTGTACATACTGCCAACTGTCTTTCTCTCCACACTCCTCTACTGTACATACTGCTCACTGTCATCCCCTCTACATGCCTCTCCTGTATATACTGTCCACTGTCATATGCTCCACACTCCTCTCCTATACATACTGCCCACTGGGATACCCGCCACACTTCTCTCCTGTACATAGCGCCCACTGTCATACCCTCCACACTCCTCTTATTTACATACTGCCCATTTCCATACCCTCCACACTCCTCTCCTGTACATACTGCCCACTGTTATACCCTACAAACTCCTCTACTGTACATACTACCGACTGTCATTCCATCCACACTCATCGCCTGTACATAGTGCCCACTGTTATACCCTCCACATTCCTCTCCCTCACCTGCACATTTTATACCATCCATGCTCATCGCCTATGCCTATTACCTACAAAAACAGTTCTTTAAAATTATATTGAATATCCTCAATGTTACCAGCTCTAGAATGGGCACACTTTTGTTAGTTTAACCAGTTGCCGACCGCCGCACGCCGATGTACGTCGGTACAATGGCACGGGCAGGCATAAGGACATACATGTACGTCCCTTGCCTCCCGCGGGTCGGGGGCCCGATCGGGCCCCCGCCCGGTGCCTGCGGCGGTCGGTATTCGTTCGGGAGCGATCCCGGACGAGGGGACGGCCATTCATTCATGGCCACCCCCTCGCGATCGCTCCCGACGAATAGAAATCCCCGGTGACATCACTTCCTCTCCTGTAATGTAAACACAGGAGAGGAAGTGATGTATTCTCTCCTCCGTGTCGGTATTTTTCGTTCCGACACGGAGGAGAGCGGATCAGTAAGTTGCACCAACACTCTACACACACAGTAGAACATGCCAGGCACACTCACACCCCCCCTTTACCCCCCGATCACCCCCCCAATTACCCCTGCCCCCCAGTCACAGTGACACCAATGTCATTTTTTTTTTTTTTTTTGCATTGGTGTCATTTGTGACTGTAATAACTGTTAGGGCAGTTAGAGTTAGCCCCCTTTAGTTCTAATGTACCCCCCTAACCCCCCCAATAAAGGTTTAACCCCGTGATCACCCCCCGTCGCCAGTGTCACTAAGGCTGGGTTCACATTGCAGCGGTTTATGAGAACGAATGTGATTCGCACCGCACTGCAGTGCAAATCACATCCGATCTCTGTGCGATTCGAGTTCAGCCATTCGCCGCACCCGCCACACCCGCCGCACCCGCCGCAAATTCGCACGGGACCCTTTTTTTGGCCCGCAGCAGAATCGGATCGCATGGGTGTTCACACCATGCGATCCGAGTTTGCAGATCGCACTGCGATATGCGAACTGATCTGGGGGTGTCAGTAACATTTCACTGACACTCCCAGCAGTTCGCATAGGGCAGTGTGAACTGCCGCCGGGAGGCATGCGATGCGGGAACCCGCCGCGGATTCGCGGCGTTTCCGCATCGCTCCAGTGTGAACCCAGCCTAATAAGCGATCATTTTTCTGATCGCCGTATTAGTGTCACAGGTGACGCTAGTTAGGCAGGTAGGTATTTAGGTTCGCCGCAGCTTTTTATAGCGCCAGGGACCCCCATATACTACCGCATAAAGCCCCCTGATTGCCCCCTAGTTAACCCTTTCACCAGTGATCACCATATAACTGTTACAGGTGACGCTGGTTGGTTAGTTATTTTTTTATAGTTTCAGGGCACCCGCCATTTATTACCTAATAAAGGTTTAACCCCCTGATCACCCGGCGGGTGTCATTTGTGACTAATAACTGTTAGGGCAGTTAGGGTTAGCCCCCTTTAGTTCTAAGGTACCCCCCTAACCCCCCCAATAAAGGTTTAACCCCGTGATCACCCCCCGTCGCCAGTGTCACTAAGGCTGGGTTCACATTGCAGCGGTTTATGAGAACGGATGTGATTCGCACCGCACTGCAGTGCAAATCACATCCGATCTCTGTGCGATTCGAGTTCAGCCATTCGCCGCACCCGCCGCACCCGCCGCAAATTCGCACGGGACCCTTTTTTTGGCCCGCAGCAGAATCGGATCGCATGGGTGTTCACACCATGCGATCCGAGTTTGCAGATCGCACTGCGATATGCGAACTGATCTGGGGGTGTCAGTAACATTTCACTGACACTCCCAGCAGTTCGCATAGGGCAGTGTGAACTGCCGCTGGGAGGCATGCGATGCGGGAACCCGCCGCGCATTCGTGGCGTTCCCGCATCGCTCCAGTGTGAACCCAGCCTAATAAGCGATCGTTTTTCTGATCGCTGTATTAGTGTCACAGGTGACGCTAGTTAGGCAGGTAGGTATTTAGGTTCGCTGCAGCTTTTTATAGCGCCAGGGACCCCCATATACTACCGCATAAAGCCCCCTAATTGCCCCCTAGTTAACCCTTTCACCAGTGATCACCATATAACTGTTACAGGTGACGCTGGTTGGTTAGTTATTTTTTTATAGTTTCAGGGCACCCGCCATTTATTACCTAGTCTCACTAGTGTACCCCTAAATTTAGGGGTGTCTACTTTCCAAAATGGGGTCATTTGGGGGGGGTTTGTGCCATCTTGGCATTTTATGGCCTTCAAAACTGTAACGCCCTTAGAAAGCCTGAAGGCGGTGCTTGGTTTTCGGGGCCCCGTACGCGGCTAGGCTCCCAAAAAGTCCCACATATGTGGTATCCCCATACTCAGGAGAAGCAGCAGAATTTATTTTGGGGTGTCATTTCACATATGCCCATGGCATGCGTGAGCAATATATCATTTAGTGACAACTTTGTGAAAAAAAAAAAAAAAAAAAAAAGTTTGTAATTTTCCCGCAACTTGTGGCAAAATATAAAATATTCCATGGACTCAACATGCCTCTCAGCAAATAGCTTGGGGTGTCTACTTTCTAAAATGGGGTCATTTGTGGGGGTTTTGTGCCATCTTGGCATTTTATGGCCTTCAAAACTGTAATAGGTAGTGAGAAGTGAACTCAAAAATTTACGCCCTTAGAAAGCCTGAAGGCGGTGCTTGGTTTTCGGGGCCCCGTACGCGGCTAGGCTCCCAAAAAGTCCCACATATGTGGTATCCCCGTACTCAGGAGAAGCAGCAGAATTTATTTTGGGGTGTCATTTCACATATGCCCATGGCATGCATGAGCAATATATCATTTAGTGACAACTTTGTTAAAAAAAAAAAAAAAAAGTTTGTAATTTTCCCGCAACTTGTGGAAAAATATAAAATATTCCATGAACTCAACATGCCTCTCAGCAAATAGCTTTGGGTGTCTACTTTCTAAAATGGGGTCATTTGTGGGGGTTTTGTGCCATCTTGGCATTTTATGGCCTTCAAAACTGTAATAGGTAGTGAGAAGTGAACTCAAAAATTTACGCCCTTAGAAAGCCTGAAGGCGGTGCTTGGTTTTCGGGGCCCCGTACGCGGCTAGGCTCCCAAAAAGTCCCACATATGTGGTATCCCCATACTCAGGAGAAGCAGCAGAATTTATTTTGGGGTGTCATTTCACATACGCCCATAGCATGTGTGAGCAATATATCATTTAGTGACAACTTTGTGTAAAAAAAAAAAAAAAAATTTTTTTTTGTCATTATTCAATCGCTTGAGGCAAAAAAATAAAATATTCAATGGGCTCAACATGCCTCTTATCAATTTCCTTAGGGGGTCTACTTTCCAAAATGGGGTCATTTGGGGGGGTTTTGTACTGCCCTGCCATTTTAGCACCTCAAGAAATGAGATAGGCAGTCGTAAACTAAAAGCTGCGTAAATTCCAGAAAACGTACCTTAGTTTGTAGATGTGACAACTTTTGCGCAAACCAATAAATATACAATTATTGACTTTTTTTTTACCAAAGACATGTGGCTGAATACATTTTGGCCTAAATGTATGACTAAAATTGAGTTTATTGGATTTTTCTAATAACAAAAAGTAGAAAATATCATTTTTTTTCAAAATTTGCGGTCTTTTTACGTTTATATCGCAAAAAATAAAAATCGCAGAGGCAATCAAATACCATCAAAAGAAAGCTCTATTTGTGGGAAGAAAAGGACGCAAATTTTGTTTGGGTACAACATTGCATGACCGCGCAATTACCAGTTAAAGCAGCGCAGTGCCAAAGTGTAAAAAGACCTCTGGTCATTTACCAGCAAAATGGTCCGGTCTGAAAGTGGTTAAGTAAATGAAATCTTCTCACTCCTCATATTTGTTCTGCTTATTATTAGTACTCATTTCATTTTGTGATTACTATTGTGATGTATAGCTGAACCACTGATAAAAAAAGTGTCCCTGAAAATATTTTTGAAATGTTGGCAACTATGCACTTGGGCATTGCCCAAGGGCCACTGGGTCAGTATGGGGCCCCATGAGAGGCTCCTGGGATCCTGTGATATTAAAGCGGTAGTAGACTTCACTAATATTACTACTTTTTATAGGCCCTGAGGTAGGTTATGCCATAATGTACTAGTATGCACAGCTTATTAGCACTTTAGGTTACAGTTACCTGTCAGACTGAGCCCTCCAGTGCTTCGATGTGATTAATCCGGGGGTTCCTGGGCGCTTCAATCTTCACCCGGTCTTCCTTCCGGGTTCTGTGCCCTTGGACACTTGCCTTGGCCGGGCTGCATTGATGTCACTCCCACGCATGCTCATGCACATCCACTCTCTAATCCCCCCTCTCTCTCATCCTCCCTCCCTTACCCCTCTGCTCTCTCTCATCCCCTTTCTCTCTAATTTAATTTGTTATAACAAAAATTGTTTGCATTTTTATTTATTTATTTATTTTGTGAAAAGCCCCACCAAAATCCTCAGCACCAGGCCAATGATGTTCTTAATCCTGGCCCTGTAAAGCTACCTTATTTATTTGTAAAATATGATCTACTATTTGGGTTTAAATGTCCCCATATCAAAGCACCTAAAAGAGAAGTATGGGGTTTATAAAAAAACAAACATCCATACTCACCCCTATGCTGCACAACTGTGTGATACTGCAGCTGTCCCACGTCTAACTGAAAACGTTTCTCAGTCAGCTTGGAGCTAACTGTCAGTCACAACACTCCGCTCTGCTCCTCCAGTGCTCACTGAAGCGCCGGGCTGAGAAGGGGCAGGAGCAGCTGGCTCAGGCTCTGGCAGAGCCAGCTGTTAATCAGGCAGCTCTGGGAATTCAAACAATATTGTTGGGATCCTTCCAGAGCCTGGAGCAGCTCTGCCACGTAAGTTCACAGTGGGCAATAGCTAAGCTATAAGCTGAACCTGGGTCGCAGGGGAGAGTAAATGTAAATATACTTCTGTGACCAATAAGATAAACTATATTATCAAAAGTACTGTGACGCCTGACTTTTCACACACATGAACTTTAATGGCATCCCAGTCTTAGTCTGTAGGGTTCAATATTAATTTGGCCCACCCTTTTCAGCTATACAGGTTCAACTCTTCTGGGAAGGTTGTCTATAAGGTTTAGGAGTGTGTCTATGGGAATGTTTGACCATTCTTCCATAAGCGCAGGGTGCTTGTGAGGTCAGGCACTGATGTTGGACAAGAAGGCTTGGCTCACAGTCTCCGTTCTAATTAATCCCAAAGGTGTTCTATCGTGTTGAGGTCAAGACTCTGTGCAGGCCAGTTAAGTTCCTTCAAACCAAACTCGCTCATTCATGTCTTTATGGACCTTGCTTTGTGCACTAAATCATTTGATGGACAGGGGGATTATGGTTTGGACTTGTTTTTCGAGGGTTGGGATTGACCCCTTAGGTCCAGTGGAGGGAACTCTTAAGGCATCAGCATACCAAGACATTTTGGACAATTTCACGCTCTCAACTTTGTGGGAACAGTTTGGGGATGGCCTCTTCCTGGTCCAACATGACGGCATACCAGTGCACAAAGCAAGGTCCATAAAGACATGGATGAGCAAGTTTGAGGTGGAGGAACTTGACTTGCCTGCACAGAGTCCTGACCTCAACCTGATAGAACACCTTTGGGATGAGATAGAGTGGAGATTGCGAGCCAGGCCTTCTCATCCAACATCAGTGCTTGACCTCACAAATGTGCTTCTGGAAGAATGGTCAAACATTCCTATAGACACACTCCTAAACCTTGTGGACAGCCTTCCAAGAAGAGTTGAAGCTGGTAAAGCTGCAAAGGGTGGGCCAACTCAATACTGAACCCTAAGGACTAAGACTGGGATGCTATTAAAGTTCATGTGCGTGTAACGGCTGACGTCACAATACTTTTGACAATATAGTGTATGTATGGCCAAAAAAACTTTGGCCATACTTTTCTTTAAAGGCATAGGGCAGGTTTCTGAAAATATATATATTTAATGGATTCTATCACCCAAAAAAAACAAAAAACTCTTTGCTAATACCACAATTAAAGCTACTTTAATTAGATCCCCAAACTGTCCAAGCTTAGGATCATGCCAGTATTGTCAACTTTATGCAGCTATAGAATTGGATATTTGAATGCATGGTGCTAAAAGCTTTTTATTCCCAAGTGGTAGCATTACATTAGAAAGTAAATTGATTATTTAATTTTTTTGTCAATTTTGCTTCTTGACACTGTGCGGGAGATTTACTAAAACTGGGGAGGGCAAAATCTGTTGCAGCTGTGCAAAGAAATCAATCGGCTTCCAGGTTTTAGTGTCAAAGCTTAATTGAACAAGCCAAAGTGAGAAACTGATTGGCTACCATGCCCAGCTGCACCAGATTTCCAGTGCTTTGGTTTTAGTAAATCTCCCCGTGTGATCTTACTTCATATGTGACAGATTTGCTTGAATCTGTAAGATGCCATCTATCACTTTGCAACATCCTATTTGATGTCCTTTGCAATGAACCCAATAAAGTATGCTCCAGTAAATGCAGGCTTCGATATTCTACAGATTTCAACATGCTTGAGCCCACAGAAAAATGTTTTGATCTTATCTTTTAACGCGCGTGTGTGTGTTTTTGTGTGTATGCGTGTGTTCTCAGAGTGCTGGATATGCTGTTCAAGTTTGGGAATGAAAGAATGTTATCAGAATACAACTAAACATTAAAGCGGTGTTCCACCCTGAATTTTCTTTTACCATAATAAAACTCCTTTAAACTCCTGAAACATTTGGAGCAAACATTTTTTTTAATACTTACTAGAAACGCTCTGTTGCTATGTAGTCCTCCTTATCTGCCACTTCCTGGTCTGTGGAGCTGCTTGTCACTTCCTTCCTCGCCTGTGGTCCTGGGAACTGTGTCATCATTTCCCAGGAGTCTTCGGTCAGTTCTGTGAGTAAAAATTGCGTTATTTCCCGACAGGAAGTGATGCGATTTCAGGTGGTTGCCAAAAAACGGGGCGGGACCTTCCGCTGTCGCAGCTTGTTGTTATGGCAACATTAGAAACAATAGACGATGCGGCCGCCAGTGAATCGCCCATGCGTGAGATCGAGAGGCGCATGCTGGGTAACGCTTATACCGGAAGGGTTATCGAGTGGGCTTCACATGCTCACAATCATGATGGCAATAGGCATGTGCACACTGAAATATTTAGTTTCGGAATTTTGTTTTCGTCCCAAAAATAAATTTATTTAGTTGCTCCCGAAATTCGTTTTTATTTATTTCATTTCGATAAAAAAGGCATTCGTACAAAAATCCAAAATAATTAAGGTTGAATCTATCATTGAAGGCTTATGGTGTCTGTTGAATGTTCTAAGAAGATTCGACAGAGCAGCTAAACTGTACGACGTAGCAATCGTACATTTCCGGTCAAATGTTCTGCCTACAAGCTATAGTAGAATTCTAAAGTTGTATGACACTAGTAATAATTATATTTATTAAATATTATTACTAGTCAACCAACATTAGAATTCTTCTATAGCCTATGGGCGGAGCATTTGACCATAAATGTCCTCTCGCAGTGACTGCTTAGTTGAATCTTCATGTTAAATCTTTCTTATATCGAATAATCTTGGACTAATAGAGTTAGGTTAGGCACATTCAACCTTTTTTGCTATTGTCTCTATAATGTTGAATATTTTCTCTCTGTCAAATCTTTTCTCTCTATGTGGAATCTTTTCTCTCTATGTGGAATGTTTTCTCGATGCCAAATCTTTTCTCTCTATGTAGAATAATCTTGAACTAATAGAGCTAAGGCTAGGCACGTTTGACCACAGGTTTGATGGACCCAGATCGCTATTGCCAGCATCATGTCAAATCTCCTATCTATATCGAACTGTTGCAAAGAAAACGAAAATAAAGCATTTGTTTTTGTCTGATCTTTCAGTTTTTGGATTCTGCACGTTCGTTATCGTTTGTTAAAACGATAACGAAAATACCCAAAATTTGGACAAAAATGCATTCGGACGAAAACGAATGCACGTGTCTAAATGGCAACGGCCAGAAAAGGAGGTACAAACTTGTGAGGATAAAATATATATTTTAGTAACATCCACTATTAAACCTTTATAATGTTTTTTTTAATGTAATAATGCATTATGCTCGGATTAATAAAAAATAAAAATAAAAAAAATGTGGCCAGAACTCTGCTTAAATCAAGGTCAGAAGGAGTATAGGATTTATCTATGCAATGAAACCGCATGTTCTACTGTTTATTTTAAAAAGAAACAAACACTTGTACAGTACAGTCATTTCCCACAACTCTTCTGAACTTGGCACAATACAGCTTAGATATATCACTATCAAAGGAGTATTTGTGGGTATACGCACAGCAATCAAAACAATTGTTCTGAGCGCACATAGGTCACTATTTCATGCTCTGTGGTTATACCACTATCACACAATGCCACTATGCTTGGATAAGAAATTTTAAAAAGTTAAAAGAGGAACATAGGGAACATTTGCAGTTGCATCTCAAATCAATAGTTCACATGTTCATGCAAATATATAAATATCCTTGGTCCATTTTACAACCAAAGAAATTGTTGTTGTGCGTGATCATGCAAATAGCGACAGCCTGCCTCTTTATTCTTGTTTATTTAGCCATTAAATTCAAACTCAAATCTGCCAAAGAACTTAGAAGTGCCAATAAGTCCATTTGAAACACACACAGATATGTTCATTTTCATTATTTTTGCATAGCACAATTGCTTTCTGAAGCTGATTTAGTACAGTGTGTACAAATAACAAATCCGTTTTTAAATTTCACGTACAATGGATTAAGTGATTAAAGTGATTGTAAACCTTATTATTTTTTGTTCTTTTTAATAACAACCATGTTATACTTACCTTGCCCTGTGCAATGATCTTGCATCCTCCTCTTCTGCAGTCCCCTGAGAAGCTTGGCCCCACTCCTTCCCCACTGGCTGTGATTGACAGCAGTGGGAGACAATTGCTGTATCTGAGCCTATGATAAGGGAGAGAGCTGCTGCTTTAGTAAACATCACTGTATTGAGATCAGTCTCAGGAAAGTATAAGGGGGGTGGGCACTGCACTTAGGAGGTTTTTACCTTAAAGTGTAAGTTCACCTTTACAGAAAACCTGTATAGTGAACTTACACTGGATCCCATCCCCCCACCCCCAGTCCCGCTGTACCTGAGGCCAGCAATCACCCGCTAGGAAACAGTGGGTTGCCACTTCACTGGTCCGGGGAATTTAAAATCCCAGCGGCTTTTTCTCTTCTTCTCCCCCGCTGACAGAACCCGTTAGACGGGTTTTGGTCAGTTAGAATTCCTCCTATATGTACCTTTACGAGGTACATTTAGGAGATTAAGCAGTGGGAGCAGCGACTCAATGTCTCTTAGTGTGTGCTTGCCGGCCTCAGGGACAGCGGGAATCGGGGGGATGGGAAGGGGGTCCGGTGTAAGTTCAAACTTACCCATTAATGCAGTGAATGCTATAAGTTAAAGAATCCTCAGCCTTTAGAACCACTTTAAAATGAAAGGAAGAAATCATTTTTTTAAAAGCCCCCCCCCCCCCTGCACCCATGTACATGCACAATGGCAATGCGTGTGTCTGGAGTGCACGTATACAGAAACAATGCTTGCGCCACACATCATAGGTATTGCTGCACATGCCGTGTAATGCTGAGTAATGCCGTGTACACAGGACTGGACTTTTTGACGGACTAGGTCCAACGGTCTTCCTGACGGACTTTCGGTGGAGGTCCGACGGACTTTCTGAACGAACGGACTTGGCCACACAAGAACGGACAATGAGATGATGTAAACGTGACTAAACAAGGAAGTTCAATAGCCAGTAGCCGATAGCTGCCCTTGCATCGTATTTGGTCCATCGGACTAGCAAACAGACAAATGGTTTTCCCAATTTTTAGTCCGTCGGACAGAATTGAAACATGTTCTATTTCTAGGTCCATCTGATTTTTTTTTGGTTGGACTAGCCCACACACGATCGGATTGTCCGATGGACTGATCCCGTCGGACCTAGTCTGCCGGAAAGTCTGGTCGTGTGTACACAGCATTAGATAAATAGTTCTAGGAATTTCATTCAGGGTTAAATATATATTGTCGTCTATTGACAATTTTGGATTCCATGCTTTTTGCCATTTTACTGGCCCACACAATTTTGAGGGCTGACATATCTGATATCTATTTAGTCTACACAATCTTATCTTTTATATTTTACCAAAAAAGGAATTATACATAATACCATGCACTAAAAATTATTTAAGGTTTAAATCTCTCTTTTAAATATAGATATGTAAATAGTAATAAATACCATGTGTCATAAAAAAAATTGCAACTACCACCATTTTATTTTACAGGTTTCCTGCTTTAAGAAACTGTATCATATTTTGGGGTTTTAAGTGCATTTTCATGTACAAAACTGTAGATGCATGATCTCTAATAGTTATATAGAGTTGCTTTTTATACCAAAGCACTACATGCTATAAATCCACAATATTATATTTTTTTTAACTATTTAATGTAAAGTAAGAAAAGCTCATCATACTGTCTGGCTTTTGCGGCAGTTCTACATAATGCAAGCAATATGATAAATGAAATGACTATTCCGAGATCAGGCTTTTACCTTAATGCTGTTTCATATTGTTCTGCCAAATGCAATTGCAACACTTGTTCTGGAAAATCAATGAGTGATCTCAATCAGGGCACAACACAGCTTATTCCAGCCTAAATTTCAGTCGTTCATACAGTATAGTAAATGTCCACAGATACTCTAAAGGCACCTCTGATTACTAAAGCGGTGCTACTGTCATTATATTTTATGACCAGCTTTCATATGATAATAGCACATGAGAAAATTGAAGAGTGATAGATGGTGATAAAAAGTCCGGGAAGACACAGATAGTGGTTTAAAGATGTGCACCTCACACCGTTGGCGGCTGGTCCTCAAAATTTTGGGGGGGGCGCAAACAAACTGAAAAATTCAGAAAAAAAAACATTTGCAGCCTCACTGTACCATCAATCATAGTCACTGTGCCATGAAACACAGCCACTGTGCCCATCAATTGCAGCCACTGTTCCATAAAACGCAGCCACTGTGCCCATCAAACGCAGCCACTGTGCCCCTCAATTGCCGCCACTGTGCCCCTAAATTGCCACCACTATGCCATCAAACGCAGCCACTATGCCCATCAAACGCAGCCACTATGCCCATCAAACGCAGCCACTGTTCCATATAAAATGCTCCCACTGTGCCATCAAATGCTGCCACTGTGCCCCATCAAATACAGCTACTGTGCCCATCTTATGCAGCCACTGTGCCTATCTTATGCAGGCACTGTGCCCCATCAAATGCAGCCACTGTGCAGCATAGAATGCAACCACTGTGCGCATCACATGCAGCCTCACTGTGCCCCATCAAATGAACCCTCACTGTGCCCCATCATATGCAGCCTCACTCTGCCCCATCATATGCAGACTCACTGTGCCCCATCTATGCAGCCTCACTGTGCCCTATCATATGCAGCCTCACTGTGCCCCATCAAATGCAGCCTCAATGTGCCCCATCATATGCAGCCTCACTGTGCCGCATCAAATGCAGCCTCACTGTGCCGCATCAAATGCAGCCTCACTGTGCCCCATCATATGCAGCCTCATTGTACCCCATCATATGCAGCCTCACTGTGCCCCATTAAATGCAGCCTCACTTATTTACCTAATATATGAGCTTGATATATATAATATATAAGCTTGATGTATTCATCTTTCTGGTGAGTGAGCACCCCTAAGGGGAGGGTGACGCACGGCTTGTAGAGTCTGGTGTGAGGCAGTGGCAGCCCGACCATGGGGGGCGCATGGGCGCCACCCCCCCTGCCCAGCAGTCAAAAAAAAAGTTCTTTAAGTGCATTGTGTTCGAGTGCTAGACATAGTGCACTATGAGAAGCGCTACGTCAATGCAATCACGAGATTGCAGACAAGGCGCTTCATTTGCAGGCTTTTTACTTGCTTTGTGGCGCATTCCAAAGCGCCGAACAGCTTCCGCCCGTAGTATTACTACAGGCAGGAGCTTGTGTTCTTCTAGTTAACTGGTCACTTCCGGTTTCCATATGCTAGTGGTGAACCAGAAGTGATGGCTCGAGCGTAGCTGCCTGCCTGCCTGTGGCACTGTAGATGATTATGTGGCCTGTAAAAATTTTAAATTTGAATTATGTGAATAAAATTTACTGCATTTATTACTTTTCAGATGAATTCCGCTGAGCAATGGTTGTATATATATATATATTGACCACATCACAAAACACAATGTAAGCTTAGTAAAAAAAATATATAAAATCCAATACATTTATCATCCTAGTACATGTGGAAGAATCCAAATAGTAAGGACAGAAATGTGTCCACTCATTCTCCTGAGCATATCATAGTTGAACTGCAAAAAGAATGCTCCCATAATTTAAAAGAGCCTACCATATTTTACTTTATATAAGCTGTGCTGTCAGATAGCATTATGTAGCAGAGAGAATAGCCTGATCTATATATTAACTACTCACACTTTACAATTAACTTACTAAAATTGATTACAGATTACATTAATTTCATATAGGACTTGCATTGAAGGGTTAATGCATTCATGCATCATACATACTAGCTGGAGTACAACTGGGGGAGTCAATGGTGGAGAAGGATCGGGGTGTTCTGGCAGATCATAGACTAAAGCCTAGTACACACTAGTAGTTTAGTACAGTGATCTCCTCTGCTGTGCTATTGTGTTCTGTGCCAGTGTCTAAGGTGTTGGTCATGAGTGAAGATGTGCTGTGCTGAGCTCCACTGGAGCAATCCTTGCTGGGGCTAGCTATGCAGCCGGATTCATTCAAAGTGTCTCTTAGGCCGAAGTGAATGATACTTGGCCTCGTATCTGAAGAAACGAGGTTTTTCCTGTAACGTGTCTCTTTTTAGAGAGCTGGACCCGTGATCCAGTACTTTGGTATTTTCAGCCAAAAAGTTTTACTGGCGGGGTGCCATTATGGGTCCAGGAGTGTGGGTTCCCAGAGGGTCTCTGGTTCCTGAAGGTTTGTTAATGGAACCCTCCGTGAAGGGTGAAGATTAGGTCTGTTGCTTTTACCACAGAAAACCCTGCGGCGGGAAAGGGAAGTGGAGTTTTTCTAAGGATATTTAAATTTTCTTATAAAATTTTTCCTTTAAAAAAAAAAGTAAATGTTGTCATGCCTAAGAGTCACCACTGGGGGCTTTATAGAGCACGTACCTTCTTATGGTTTCCTCAGAGATAACGCTGTGTCAGGAAGCAGCAGTCTTTTTCCTCCGGCTAGCAGGCAGACCTTTTTGGGGGGGTTGTCCACCAGACACCCCCCACCTGGACAAAGCTCTCCCCCTCTGCCTGAAAAGGGGAAAGTTAAAAACGATTGGCATGCCATTCTGTTTTTCCTACCACCCCTGCACAGTGACTTGTCTAGATCTCCTCCTTGCCATCTCTCCCTCACACACAAGCCGATCCCGTCGGATCAGAGGCTCACACTCACACGGGAAAACTCTCTTTTGAAAGAGAGAGGGAGTAGGGCTTAGCGCAGCATTGACGCCCTCCAACGTTCGGCGCGGGCCTGGGTTTAAAAGGCTAAATTTTTTGCTGCTGCAAGTTGTCTTGTTGACACAAGAGCAAAGAAGGGCATGTAAGAGGTTTGGTGACACAGGCATTTCTATTGACACATTTACTATTTGCATCAGGCTGAGCATTAATAGCAGCGGCAATGTCTGGACTATTGCTCAAAGCAGTGGATGCGATTCTTCTGGTAGTACCTCTGGATTTATGCATCAGGCTATGATCAGAAGGGGAGGTAGAAACACCCCAAAAGGGGGCTAAAGAGATCTCCCTCAAGCTCTGAAAGCCTAAAAATCATGGACGCTGTGATCGAAGATAAATGGACATCGCGGGACAGTTTTTTTTCTTAAATAAAGGACTTGTCCCAAATTGTCTCTTGTAATTTTTTAAATTTTCACACTTTTTTTGGTGAATGGGCAAGGGCTACAATGTTCCCCATACCCATTCACATTAAAGGGGGCTTCCAGATTCCAATAAGCCCCCGCCCGCAGACTCCCACAACCACCGGCAAGGGTTGTGGGGATGAGGCCCTTGTTCCCATAAAAGCACCCTCCCCATATTAAGGGCATGTGGCCTGGTACGGTTTAGGAGGGGGAGCGCTCTCTCATCGCCCCTCTTTTCCTGCGGCCTGCCAGGTTGTGTGCTTGGATAAAGGTCTGGTATGAATTTGGGGGGACCCTTATGCCATTTTTTTTATTTTGCTGCATGGCTTCTTCTTAATATCCATACTAGACCTGAAGGACTTGTTATGGATTTTGGGGGGACCCCCACACATTTTTTTTTTAATTCGGATGCAGGGTTATCCTTAATATCCATACCAGACCAAAAGGGCCTAGTAATGGACTGGGGGGGAACCCATGCCATTTTCTTCAATGATTTTAATCTATATTGCCGGGATCGGACAATACATTACAGCCACAAGCAGTTTTAAATTACATTTTTCCTTTACAAATGTTATTTTGCTGCTCTCATTCATAAAACTATGTACGGCTGCCGTGTAAGCAGCCTTACATAGTGTGGGACATGGACTCCCTGCCCTTGGCCAATCACACTGTGATTGGCCAAAGCATGCAGGTTAGGTGCATGTTTTGGCCAATCAGCAGCCGTGAATGCACTGTGATCTTGCAAGGCATTGATGGTCTCGCCGTTCATTATGGCGCGTTCCACGGGTGCTCGAATTTCCCGTGAACGCCCTATAATGTTTGGTATTTGGCAAACGGGCAAACACCCGATGTGGGCTCATCCCTAATTGGGAATATGCATTTCAGTTTTGGGTTCATGTTCACAAGAACGATGTTGGAATTGGGGAAAGTGCACAGAAGGGCAACCAAACTGATAAGAAGCATGGAGGAGCTCAGCTATGAGGAAAGATTAGCTGAATTAACGTTATTCTCCTTTGAGAAGAGGCAATTAAATATGGATATGATCACCATGAATAAATACATAAATGGTCCATCTTGTGAACTTGGTGAAGAGTTCTTCACTTTAAGGTCATCACAGAGGAAAAGAGGGCACTGTTTATGTCCGGAAGAAAGGAGATTTACCTCCACATAGTGAATAGCTTCTTCACAGTAAGAGCTATGAAAATGTGGAATAGAGTAAGAGCTATGAAAATGTGGAATACACTCCCCCAATAACTATTTCTGTACTAGTAGTACTAAGGGCTGTAAATTTTGCACTGTCCCAAGCTTCAAATCTCTGACCATTCATACACCAGCTTTTGTTTTCCACTCAACTCCCCACAAGTCACCTATGTGAGCTCCTTGTCAGCTTCATTTATTTGAGACACTATCAGCAGCAGCATTTTAAAGTGGTTATAACGTTTTTTTTTTTTTTTACCTTAATGCATTCTATAGAATGTATTTACCTTAATGCATTCTACATGGCTGAGACATGCTGTGTGTGTCTATGGACACACATAGCCCATCTTAGGAGCCACACCCGCAGATGTGCTAATATAGGGAGCAGTTTCCTATGGGAGCACGCAGAAAAATAGCAGTTTACAGAGCACTACCAGAGGACCCCAAAAGACCAGGCTTGGGGCTGTTCTGTGCTATACCCTTGCACAGAGCAGGTAAGTATACATTTTTTGCACTAAAATGAGCACTCAAATTTGATATAGGCCTGATATAGGCCATGCATAATTTAAATCCTATTCATCGTCCATTTTTGGTAGATACTGTATATTCTAAAAATGTGGGTGATGCTTTTGTATAAGTATGTGCCAAATGGCTCTGTAAATTTTGAAATCAGACAAAATATGACCTAATGACTTTTAAACATAAGAAAAACATAAGATATTTTTCCATTCCAAAATAGGAGAAATGAATGTAAAGGGTCCTATGATTTTACATGCAAAGTAACTTTTCAGTGGCTTATTTGTTAATAACTTGCTTAACTGTGCCATTGTGTGATAAATGATCCTCTGGAGATGTTTGTGACGTCAAAGGAATTTTGAATGGGCACGACAGCTATTTCTAGCATTTGAAAAAAAAAGAAAAAACAGATGCCAGTACACAAACTAAAATACCAATATTGTTATCAGTATATTTCAAATTTTGCACCTGTTGGCTCATTGTATTTTTAGGTAGCCACTTCATTCTAAGTTGTTAACTGTTTACTGTGCTTTGGGTTAAAGTTACTCTGCTAGGGCGATGTTTAAAAATGTTCAGTGGAGGTTTCAGTGCATTTATCAAGGCAGAAAATAGTGCATACATTAATTAATAGGGCATGTGCATATATCTGCACAATTAAGACTTCTGGATCATATATCTTATTAGTTACTTTTGCATTTACTGTATATGTATGTGGTGAGATGTGATAGAATTTTTCTATATGCACACAAGCTGTTGCATACATTAGTGTAATCAATACTGTACTTGTGTTGTGTGAACTCACAACAAGCATGATTTTTGGAATCAATTCAATTTATATTTGTTCAGGTGGGCCTCTGCAATAGACAGTTTTTAGTAAATGTAACATGTACAACCAGAATGATAGAGAGTGTGATCAGCTTAATTCCATTTTTAACCATCTAACAAAAGGATACAAGACTGCTCTATTTACGTAGGGATATCCTATTGTGGCTGGCATTGCCTCTTACTTAGAGAGGCTTAATGACTCGGTAGGTTCAGTCTCTGAGCTTTTGATTTTCCACCTCCCATGAATACTAAATACATATTAGGACATTTGAACAATTTTATTTGGGTTTATGGTCACATATATGCCCATTACTCATTATTATTATTATTATTCAGGATTTATATAGCGCCAGCAATTTACGCAGCGCTTTACAATATAAAAGGGAGACAATACAGTTACAATACAATTAAATACAAGAGGATTAAGAGGACCCTGCTCAGAAGAGCTTACAATCTAAAAGGGTGGGGCAGGTGGTACAGAAGGTTATAATTGTTGGGAATGAGTTTATGGAAGTGGTAGGAGATTAGTTTGAGACGTGATAGGCTTCCCTGAATAGATGAGTTTTCAGGGATCGTCTGAAGGTAGCAAGAGTAGGGGATATCCGGACAGATGGAGGTAGTGAGTTCCAGAGGATTGGAGAGGCTCTGGAGAAATCCTGGAGACGAGTGTGGGAGGAGGAGACAAGAGAGCTTGAGAGTAGGAGATCTTGAGAAGAACGGAGGGGACGGTTTGGGTGATATTTTGAGACAAGATTGGTGATGTAGCTCGGGGCAGAGTTGTGAATGGCTTTGTATGTGGTGGTTAGTATTTTGAATTTAATTCGCTGGGTGATTGGGAGCCAGTGTAGGGATTGGAGGAGAGGGTTGGCAGACACTGAGCAGTTGGTAAGGTGGATAAGTCTGGCAGCAGCATTCATGATAGACTGAAGAGGAGATAGCCTATGGAGAGGCAGGCCAATGAGAAGGGAGTTGCAATAGTCAAGGCGAGAGATAACAAGGGAGTGAATGAGGATCTTAGTAGTTTTAATTGTTAAAAAGGGGCGAATTTTAGAGATGTTACGGAGGTGAAATCTACAAACTTTTGACAACGATTGGACTTGGGGCTGAAATGACAAGTCAGAGTCTAGGGTTACACCTAGTACCCTGGCGTGAGGGGAGGGCCTGATGGTTGCACTCATGTATTCTCCACCAGGTTTGCTGGCAAATTAAATGGTGCTTTTTTTGGAGAACCCTGGTTTGGAGTAAACTGTCTAGATTTGCAGGTTCCAACTCATGTGAATCCATTTACTCATGCCTAGGGGTCTGTTTGTCAACATTCATACATTTTTCGATTAAATCGTATATGAAAAAATGAGAAAATCTTGGGTGAACGTTGGTGAAGCTTGGATGAAAATACAGATAAACAGATCCTATAGTGTTTTTTTCGTCTGCTTATTTGCAGAGCTACTATGAAAGCCTAATTCTCCCCTTCACTTGCAAACCTCTAGGTGGGCTGATGAGTGGAATTTCTGATATTACAGATACTACCCCCTACAGTAAATATATCATATAGTATGATATATTGATAGCCATTGTTTTACCAAGAGTGTTACTTGGTATCTGGAGAATTTAATTTAGTTATGCAATACATTAAATGTAACACTAGTGTAGTAATTTATGGTGTAAATGTACTTCCCTGCAATACATAAAACATATAACATGCCCCTTAGGACTGAGGATCGCTAACCACTATATAAATAGGCTAAACCCAAATGCCTCAAACCCATCCAACTGATCTAAGCCTTTTTTTATCTGCTAATAATACAATGTGTAATATTTTTTCACAGATGTCTGTAGTATGTGAAACTTTTTTGCTAGTTGCCCATTTTAGTGCACTAAATTTACTTACCTAATTAAACACTAGGGATAATGGAAGTGATTTCAGTTAAAGTGATTTTGCTGCAAAATTACCAATTTTGTCTTCACTGAAATTACACTACTTGAAATTTCCTTATCAAAGAAAAAAAATACCTTTAAGAAACAGTTGCCATGTTGCTTTGCAAAGTGTAATTTTTTCTATTTAATTGTTATTTTGCTTTTTCTCACAGGAATGAAAAAGATTATTAAAAAGTATAATAAAAAAATGTAAGCCACTGTATGTAAATATTAATAAGACTATATATAATCAATATTCAAGTAATATAGTGCCACTGTTGGAAAATGTACTTATTTGAAAATTTTTTGCACCTTCCTGTAGGTGATGTCATTGGGCAATATCCTGGGAAAACTTAGGCCGCGTACACACGCGGGGACTTTGTCCGCTGAACAGTGTTTCGGCAAACAGTCCGCTCGTGTGTGGGCTTTCAGCGGACAGTTTCAGCGAACAGTCCGCTGAACAAGGTTTTTCGGAAATTCCGAAAAACTGTCCGCTGAAACTTTGTTTCAGCGAACAGTCCCCTTGTGTGTAGGCTTGTTCGTCAAACTAAGTTCCGCGCATGCTCAGAAAGGATTTACACGCCGAAAGTTATAATGCAGTGTATAGGACGTCGTATTTTTCGTCCCATCGTACGTGCCGTTCACGTCATCGCGCACGGTTTCAGCAAACTGTTCGTTCGTCGTGTGTGGCCATGTCCGTCCATGCTAATTTTGAGCGGACTGTTTGCCGAAACTGTTTGACGGACAAAGTTGGGCGAACAGTCCCCGCGTGTGTACGCGGCCTTAGGATCTCAAATCTTGCAAGAATACACTCCAGCACTGTACAGGAGTGCATTTTTAAAGGATTTTGGGATTCTCAGATTTCCCAGGATCCCAACAGAAGACCAATGACATCAACCTGAAATAGGTGAGAACAGAGGAATACAGGGTGAAAGGTATATATTTTTAATACTTTTCTTGAAATTGCTTACACTGAACATTTTTTAATTCAGGGAGTGGGGCTGCTTTAAAGCACAACTCTATGTTTGTTTGTGTTTTATTTTTTTGAAAACCATCTGATTTGCCCAAAATTGGTTCCTCTGTTTAATACTTATGTCTCTCATTATTTATTCTCCTGTTGCTGTAATCCCACTTCCTGGTTGGATAGCACCCAGCATCATCCAAAATGTTTCTGAGGTACCTGATCAATAAAAATACACCTATTGTAGTCCTGTGGACTATGGGTGGTGGGTCATCATGTTTTGTGGGGTTACTGTGGGTGATACTTTGAGCAATGATAAGCACATAAATGCCCAGTAATATCTACGGTGGCTAATTGACAGTGGGTGCAAGAGTCTTCAGGGCTGTCTATCAGAGGTAAAAAGGGCAACAACTTTGCATGCTGGGTATAATGGTGTTTAGTATCCTGTGGCAGCTTCTTGCCTGTGTATTGTAAAGATTGCCCGTTTGTTGTCCACATATTGTCAAGGTATTTTTAGCCCATGTATTGTCAAGGTAGGGCATTTCTTGCCTGTGTATTGTAACAACTGCCCATGGCTGGGTTACATGTGTATTGTCAAGACTTTCAAACTCTCCTTATGTTACCCCTTTATACTGTAATGGCTGCCTGTTTATTGCCTGTGCCTGTTTTTGCCCTCAAATTGTCTTAAATGTCCACTTATTGCACATATATAGTAACGGCTGGCCTTCTTAAGCCTGTGTAGTCTAGATTTTGCTGCTGTACCACTATTAGCTCAACCCCATTGAACCCTGTCCCCCAAACTCAGGCTTACTGATTTTTACGTTTCCAGGAATGGGGGTGGCCATTCACTGATTGGTTGCTACTAGGGTTACAAAGCAACATGGAGAGGTTTTCTCAGAGCTAGTTAAGTTTTATTTTTCAAATTTCCCCTAGCAGCAACATATTAAAATAAGAGGCAAACATCAATCAAAACAGCGAAAAAAAATTGCAATTTGAGGAGAAATCACCTTAGACAAAATAACTCCACTTATCACTTGAGAGTATCCAGGAATAGATTGGTTTTATTCCACACTACCAAGCTACAATATATATCTTGGTGCTGGAGAGAGGCATGTCATCTGTAACCTTCCCCCACGAAAAAACATTGCCATGCAAATACAGGCTTAGCTTTAGCAGTAATAGTGTGATATGTTTAACCTGCTGTTAAGGAACTTCTGAATACTTTGACCAATATTTCATAATGACAAAGAAACTAATCTGAAGTCATATACATCATATCCCTATCCAGATATGTCAATTTACAACGAGGTCCAGTCTGGTTTTTAATTAAATTTTTTATTTTTTTACAAACTTTGCATTTTTCACCAATGATTTGCTAACCATGGACTTGATATATTTGGACCAGGCTAATATGTTGCTATTCTGTCTCTTGCTTTGGATCAATATCTTATTCAGCAGTATGTAGCATCTTTATCATTTCAAATCACAGTATTTTTGGATAGTAATATTCTCAGACATTAGAAGGTGAGTGAGTGTAACACAAGTTGAAAGACAATTGCATTTTCCAAATAGGACATTCTTGGCTCATGGGACTCTGTCATTTCTGCCACAATTATAGCCTTCTTTGTTTCTTATTTTAAAGGGAAACTGTTATCAAGCTAAATACATGTCCTATGGAAGCTGCCATTATCCAATGCACATTATCCAAACTTCACGCTTGTGGAAATATGACAGACAGTGACAATTGCTTGGGACTATATAGGCATGCTGAGCATTCAGAAAGGAATGTTGAAAAAATTCTTATCCTCTGCATTGGTTGTGTGACCTCCTAGAGTGAGACACAAACATTTTTTGCTGGGGAATGCACCTATGTACAACAACTAGTGAGTGTATTTTCCTCCAAAGTTAAAACATCTAAACAGAATTGTCATACAACATAATAAAGCAGAGCTAAAGTTTTCTGGGTGAGGATGAGCTCTTGCCATATTGGAACTTTTTTTCACTACTGGGGTCACCAAGACACATACAGTGAGTGAATCTTCCTCACAGGGACACAGACAATACAAACCTGCGCAGGTGTTTTAAACCCTCTAAAACCTAAAAAGAAAATTCCGTCAGTTCTACTTTAAGATTGTATTTTAACTACAGTGTATGTGAACCACAAGAAGATCCAGGATGCTGATACAATTTCCAATTTGAAGGAAATGTGTTACTTTGGATAAAGACAGCAAAACCATACAATCCTCTTATTTAGCTTGTTATAAGCTGTTGTGTCCAGTGTGAATGTGTTTTCAAAGTGAAAAAGTGAAAAAGTTTCAAGGATGAAAACGTATAAACAAATCAGGACTATACAGTGCCATGCTACTATATCCATCATGAATGTCCTTCAAGCTTGTTCTTCCAAATTCCCTTTTTTCTATTAGTTGGGCACAGTAGAATTAGAGAGCTTTTCAAATGTAAATGCACATTGCTTTCATGCTGACTTATATTTAGACAACCTGGCTTCTGCTTTTAATAGGAGCCCAACATTTCTTGAGTTGTAGGTTCACCTTAAATGCTTTGTCAAATGCATTCATGTAGAAAAGTATTGCTTATTGATCCCTATACATTTTTTTTAATTCATGTCCTATGACTACAGTATTATTCTTAGTATGCAACAGCCTGTCGTTCAGCTTTGTATTTCCTATTAAATAGATTTTACAGGACATGCATTTTGTTGTGTTTATTCTTTAAGTAAGGTTTCATACTCTATGTTTGAGAAACCCTTCTCAGGAATACAATTTAACATTTTAACCCAAGCGTTATCAGATCGCTTCCGTTCAAACAGCATGTTCTGTTAAATTTACAATATATATTGGGGGAATTGCACCTCCCGCTCACTACTTCCCCCACCCAATCTGATTGGGTGGGGGAAGTAGTGAGGGGGAGGCGTAATTCCCCCAATATATATTGTAAATTTACCTTGACCCTCAGGGTGGGGTTTAAGACTGGGATTGCAGCGTACCCATAACATTAAATAACAAAAGGGGGTAGGCTTGAGCGAATTTGTTTTTTTTCTTGATGTTCTGTTAAATAATTTGTAAAAGTTTTAAAGAACTGTCTTATGCCGCATACACACAATCAGACTATCCGGCGTACTTGATCCGGCGGACCAGAATCCACCGGACAATCTGCCCGTGTGTGGGCTCTGGTGGACTTTTTGTTCCCAAAAGTCCGGCGGACTTAGAAAGTAGTTTTGACTCAAAAATTGTCCGCCGGATCCGGGTCCGCAATCCGGCCATCTGTGTGCTAGTCCACCGGACTTTTGAAATGAACGGACTTTCCCGCACACGGAGGAAAGTCCATTCATTTTGAATGCAGATCCAGGTAGCCAGGACTAGCAAAGGAGGTCAATGTCGGACTTAAAGGGGAAGCTCTACGCCGATACTGCACACGGCCTGGTACGGCTCGTGGGGGGGGGAGGGGGCGCTCGCTCATCCCCACCCCCTTTCCTGACTGCCCGGTTTGTGTGCTCGGATAAGGGTCTTATATGGACCTTGGGGGGGATCCCCACGCTGTTTTTTCGGTGCAGGGCTTCCCCTTTAAGTCCATACCAGGTGACGGGGCCAGCGACGTGTCAATCTCGCCACCGAAGGCGGTGACATTGATCTCCTTCGCTAGTCCCGTCTACCTGGAGCCCCGTTCAAAGCTCACACACGGAGGAAAGTCCGTTCATTTCAAAAGTACGATGGACTCCCGTCTGATCGTGTGTACGCGGCATTAGGAAGAAAATTTTCACAGGCAGAATTTTGTCCGCAACACAATACTTACATTTGTAATACAATTTACTCCAGTATAGAAAAGGTCTTATTTACCTCCACTTTCCTTATTACCGATATGGCAGTATTTCTTTATGAATTTGTCCCAATAATGGCAGACAGTAAAAGTGGCTCAAATAAGAAATACATAAATTTGTTGTACATTTGTCGGCGTTGACAAAGAAAATGTTGCATGGGTTTCATGTATTTGGCACAATGGTTCTGACCACACTATCAAAAAGGTGTCACAAATGCCATACTGAATCACCTCTAATGTGTTTATATGCAACATTTATTTGTGAAACTAAATAACAAGATCTGTGTGTGGCCATTGTGGATTCAGTTTCTTCCTATTTTTTTTTAAAGCTTGTCATCTGCATTGCTTGCCTTGAGTTGCTGAGACTGGGTGATCTGGTTAAGGGCCTGTATGGGTATGGATAAGGTTTTTTACAAATTTAAGCTTCAGTGCAGTTGTGTCTCTTATCAAGAATGACTGGAATGAAAGTATTGTAGATAGGGAGTTCTTTGAATGATAACATCTTCAGAGGACTGCAGTACTTTGAGAGAAAAAATAGAACAACCCATATTTGTATGAGACATAACTCATCAAGCTGAGGAAGATGGCATCCCGTGGTTCTGAATAGGGGGCCTATGTGAATGTCTACATGTGCAAGGACTTTTTAGACAACACTCCCCATGTAAGTAACTCAGAGGAATGTTAGCCTGTCAGTAGTCTTAGTATAAGATGACTGTCATTCCATTGGCATTACATTCTTTCTTTAATGACTTGAACTTCCTGGTGTGGATTCATAGGTCACAGACTTCTAATCTTCACCCCGTTAGCCTTTTAAATACAAAGATAAAATGAGAATATACATGTAACGAATCATTGGGGTTGACATGCTCAGATTTATTTCCATGCAGCTTGTTAAAGACAGGCATATGAATGGGCTTTGTTGTAGTGAAAATATCTCTGTTGTATGGCAATAGTAGTGACATCAGAAATGGGGCTCCTTACTGCATGATATGGCTTCTCACCCAATATTATTGTACAATGACAGATGATATCATAACACTTTTGTGTTCTTATATTTTAGTCAAGCTTTCTGCAACCTTAAAGTGGATGTAAACCTGATTCATGAAATTATAGCTGGGCACATATATCTGCAGTTTTTTCTTATCTCTCTTCAAAGCAATAAGTCCCTTAGCTTTCTCCTGCTCCATTCTTCTGTTATCAGCGTGATAACTTCTGACAAGTTCTCTGACACCTGCTAAAACCACCCTGAAATTTGTGTCAGGGAGAGTGCTATAAATAGATTAGCAGAAAGCTGCTTTACTCACAGGACAGCTCTGAAAGTCTATGCCTATCTGGAGGTGGGTGTGTGCCTTTCCTCCAATCAGATGTCTCCCAGTGTAATCCAAGACTTCTCTCACAGTGCAGAATGAGGAAGTGACCATTCTAACATGATGTGCACTTTCTAAATGGTATATTATGCTGAAGACAGCAGATATACTATAAACTTATGTAGGAGGATGTGTTTCATCTCTGTGTATCATCTGAGGCTGTTCACTTCACTGGGTATATGTGAGGGTTTACATCCACCTTAAAGTAGTACAGTGTTTTTTAGCTTTACACATTGAGCACAATGAAATACAAATTCTCCAGTAAACTATTTGTTGACATGCTTAGTCCAACACTTGTAGTTTGTAACTTCCAATGCTGCTGGCTCTTACTTTCTCAGTGCTGCTTTTCAGAATGTACAGTCTTCACAGGAAAGAGTTAACAATGGACAATGCAGTCTTGAGCTGGTCTGTTAATTTGGAGAAAGAAGGGGGGGGGGGGGGGGGGTTGGGAAGAGCAGGAGATAGCCTTGGCGTCCAAGGCTTTGGGGTTGTGGACTTCTACTGATCTACTGATGCACACAGTGTAAGGAGACACACTTATAGTCTGTGCATGCATGGCTGGCTCCATAGGATGGTGTAAGATAAAGGAACAGGAATCCTGGGGTAGCAGTCATGGAACCAGCTAAAAACTGGAGCATAGGCAAAGATTAAAAGATAAAGAATACTCAGTAAGTGACTAAAGCTGATGAAAGCACTTAAAAAACTAAGGGTTGAATATCACTTTAAAAGGTGAACTCGATGAACTAACACCATACCTCTTACTACGCCCGCTGGTCATGCAGCCAGCGCAGAAGTCTAGGATTTTAAATCTGCGCTCTACAATTTTTTTTTTTTACACTAATTAAACAGAAACAAAATACTTCCAATGGTATATTTACCAGACCAAAAGGTTGCAAATAAGAACAGCTCAATATGAGACATTTATATACAATTTAACTACCATTAAGACTGCCCTGGTTGTGCTATGCTATACATAATTCGGAGCAGAAAAACATGGCTAGCTTAGGATAACATGTATTAAAACGTAAATATCTCTGAACAAATATCCGTACACTAAAAGATGAAAAAGTGTGAGATTTCATAGTCTCTACTGTGAAAATTTAAAGAAGTGACAAATTTGGATGCCCATCACAGTGGCCAAAACTGACCAGTAACGATGTTTGGCATCCAATCTAAGCATCTGGATAATGCAATGGACACCAGTAGTGGCTATATACGCATTTGCCAATCCATATCTTGGATGGCTTCATCTCCAACCTTGATTGCTCAATTTAAAATTAAATTTTTGGGGGTGGCACTCTCATTACCCTAATTATGAGCACATTCAGGCAGCCCAAATATCAGCAGAATAGCCTGTGATTGGTACCATAGTAATCATAGTAGGTGGTTATTACATCTGCCTAGTAGCACTAGAATTGTAGGTTCAAATTCCAACCTTGACACTACCTGCCTGGAGTTTGCATGCTCTGCTTGTGCCTGCGAGGGTTTCCTCCAGTTACTCTGCTAGCCTCCCACATGCCAAAGACACACTAGTATGCACTAAATTGGCACTAGTATGTCTATGTATGAATGTTATGCTGCGTACACACGATCGGACTCACTCTGGTCCGCCTGACAATTGGATCGTGTGTGGGCTCTAGTGGACTTTTTCTACCCAAAAGTCTGGCGGACTTAGAAAGAAGACTCGACTCAAAATTGTCCACTGGACTCGGCTTTTAGCGGAAAATCAATTCATCTGTGTGCTAGTCTGGCGGAATTAAACAGACGCTAGGGCAGCTACTGGCTATGAACTTCCTTATTCTACGTCATCATGTTCAAATCCGCCGGACTTTTGGGTGATCGTGTGTGGCCAAGTCCGCTCGCTTGAAAGTCCGGCGGACCTCCGCTGCAAAGTCCGGAATAAGTCCGCTGGATAGTCAAATGTGTATGCAGCATAAGGGACCTTAGATTTTAACCTCCTTAAAGGCAGGGACTAAGGTGGAACGTACAATATACACTCACTGGCCACTTTACTAGATACACATGTTCAATTGCTTGGTAAAAAAAATTGCAACTCAATGCATTTAGGCATCTAGATGTGGTGAAGATGACTGAAAGTCCAAACTGAGCATCAGAATGGGGAAGAAAGGGGATTTAAGTGACTTTGAACGTGTCATGGTTGTTAGTGACAGGCAGCCATTCAAAAATTTAAAAATTGCTGTTCTACTGGGATTTCCATGCACAAACATCTCTAGGGTTTACAGAGAATAGTGCGAAAAAGAGAAAATATCCAGTTGTGTGGACAAAAATGCCTTGTTGATGTCAGGGGTCAGAAGAGAATCAGCAGACTGGTTCAAGATGATAGAAAGGTAACAACAGTAACTCAAATAACCACTCCTTACAACCAAGGTATACAGAATACCATCTTTGAATGCACAATACTTTGAACCTTGAAGTAGATGGGCTACAGCAGCAACAACAATTCGGGCTCACAAAAATTGGATATTGGAAAAATAGAATATTGGAAAAATGTTGTCTGGTCTAATGAGTCACAATATTAGCTTCATCATTCAGATGGTAGGGTCAGAATTTGGCATAAACAACATGAAAGCATGGATCCATCCTGCTTTGTATCAAAGGTTCAGGCTGTTGGTGGTGTAATGGTGTGGGATATTTTCTTGGCGCACTTTGGGCCCCTTAGTATTAATTGAGGATTGTTTAAACACCATAGCCTACCTGAGTATTGTTGCTGACCATGTCCATCCCTTTATGACTACAGTGTACCGATTTTGTGGTGGCTACTCCCAGCAGGATAATGCACCACGTCACAAAGCTCAAATCATCTCAAACTGGTTTCTTGAACATGACAATGAGTTCACTGTACTTCAATGGCCTTCACAGTCACCAGATCTCAATCCAATAGAGCACTTTTGGGATATGGTAGAATGGGAGATTCGCATCATGGATGTGCAGCTGACAAATCTGCAGCAACTGTGTGATGCTAACATGTCATTTAGTACAAATTCTCTGAGGAATGTTTCCAACATCTTGTTGAATCTATGCAAAGAATAAAGGGGGTTCAACCCGGTACTAGCAAGGTGTACCTAATAAAGTGGCCGGTGAGTGTTTATGTAAAGCGCTGTGTAAATTGACAGTGCTGCAGTATACAAGTACAGTAAAACCTTGGTTTGAGAGTTTTTCTAAGACAAACAACATTTTTAAATACATTTTGACTTGATATACAAACGATGTCTTGATATACAAGTAGCGTCATGTTACAACTGAGTATAAAAGAGAAGAGGGGCGCATCTAAGTGTATTAATATTTTAATAAAGTTACAACATTTAGCAACATATTGCTACAGTTAGAGGCGCCTCTCTTCTCTTTTATACTCTGGAGCCCCTGCTGGATTTTGCCTCTAATCCCCTTGTGGAGGCTGCCATTTGTGGATGGACATTTTATGGTTACACAACCTGTCACATTGCTATAATATTTTTATATGGACTATAAACTGATGGACCTATGAATAAATGGTTGTGGAACAAATCATTTGAGTTTCTATTATTTCTTCTGGGGAAATTTGCTTTGATATACAAGTGCTTTGGATTACAAGCATGTTTCTGGAATGAATTATGCTCGTAATACAAAGTTTACTGTACCTGTAATAAATAAATCTGGTAGTATAGGGATCAGTCTTAACCACTTCCCGACCGGCGCACGCCGAAGTACGTTGGTAGAATGGCACGGACAGGCAAATGGGCGTACAGGTAAATTTGGCGCCGCACCATTGCGTGCACGCCGGCGGGATCTCGCACCGGTCAGGACCTCCGTAAGCCTGATCGCGGGTCCCGCAGACTCGATCGCCGCATGGATACCCGCGATCGTCTCACGGGGAGGAAGAACAGGGATATGCTAAAGTAAACAAGCATCTCCCTGTTCTGCCTAGCAACAGTGACACTGATCTCTGCTCCCTTTGATTGTAGCAGAGATCAGTGATGTGTAAAACACAGCCGCACCCCCACAGTTAGCAACATGCCCCCTTGGACATACTTAACCCCTACACTGCCACCTAGTGATTAACCCCATTCACTGCCAGTGTCATTTACACAGGAATCAGTGCATTTGTATAGCACTGATTGTTGTATAAATGACAATGGTCCCAAATATGTGTCAAAAATGTCCAATGTGTCCACCATAATGTCACAGTCACAATAAAAATTGCTGTTCGCTGCCATTACTAGTAAAAAAAAAAAATATTAATAAAAATGCCATAAAACTATCCCCTATTTTGTAAACGCTATAACTTTTGCGCAAACCAATCAATAATCACTTATTGCGATTTTTTTTTTACCAAAAATGTGTAGAGGAATACGTATCTGCCTGAATTGGGGGAAAAAATGTTTTATACATTTTTGGGAGATCATTTTTATAAAATAAAAAGTAAAAAATAATGTGTTTTTTTCAAAATTGTCGCTATTTTTTTGTTTATAGCACAAAAAATTAAAACCGCAGGGGTTATCAAATACCACCAAAAGAAAGCTCTATGTGTGAGAAAAAAAGGACGTCAATTTTGTTTGGGAGTCACGTTGCACAACCGCGTAATTGTCAGTTAAAGCGTTGCAGTGCCGAATCGCAAATAGTGATCTGGTCTTTGGTCAGCAAAATGGTCCTCGGCTTATGTGGTTAAAGTAGAACGATTCTAATCTCTCCTTACCTGGTCTTCTTCCAGGTTCAGGATCTTCAGCTATCTTGACTGGCTGAACTGGGGTGATGAAACTTTATTCATTTATCCCAGGATCAAGCTTTGCCACAAATTTAATAGTGAACTGCACATGCTCAGCTCAGTGTAGATTCTTAAGAAGATTGAAAAAAAAAAAAGGCGGAAAAGAAGGCTTTATTGCATAAGAGAACTAATATGTCTCTTCCACAATTAAAAGCCTGTTTTCTTAATTCTAAAGTATAGTTCTGGTTTATTCTGGCCAGTCCACATATGTTGGAATCTAATTGGGCAATCTCCTTTAGATTTACCAGCAACTGCTCATCGTGGGAGGCTAATTGGATTTAAATTGAATGGATTGATGGTAATATGAGTGACCAACTTAAAAGCAGATAAACTCAAAAAATCAGCATTGTTTGGAAAAATCAACCTTCATATGTTAATAAGGTAGAAATAAGAAAGTGTAACTCTTCACAGTCTATGAAATTGTTACTTGCATACAGTGAAATGTGGAATTGCAGACTAAGGAAACAAGGATATTTTGACAGCTTGGCCATTCCCAAGCAAATTGGCAAAGACCCTTTTGTATGGCCGGCTCACGCAATAAGATAATTGTGCATGCATTATGCAATAGCAGTGTCGTCATTTTGGAAACGGTTCTAGTACGTTATCAAAAGTGTTGTATTTATTTTAACGCATTTAATGTTGATTTATATTTTTTTCTGGTTTGAGCACCCCAGACAATATACTTTATGGACCACAGTCTCATTACTGATTAAAGGAAACCTTCTATGTGTCTTCAATACTTGCATGTAAATTAGTTCACAGGTACGTGAGCGTTGTGTGAATAAACAGCAGAAACTACTACGTAAACATTTGCTGTGGGCTGTTTTCATCCCATCAGTAAAATGAACAAGTGCTGTTGGCCGTCTGCATTGAACATTCTACAATACTCTGCGCTTACACACATTGATTACATTATCGGAATACTGGATATTTAAAAAAACTGAAGTTATTTAAAAGTACTAAAGCAAGTAGGCCAACATTAGAGTTGAGCAACTAACATTGTTAGAAGAAGAGGTTAACAATGTTTTTTTCACCACAGGTTTGCGTCAAGCCTATCTACTTTTGAATTATTATTATATATTTTTTTTAAAGCAATAATTTTATATGTTTTTTCATTTTAGTCATGTCATCATATTTTTGACATCATAGATATGATCTGATTATTTTAATATGAATGAAATGCATTCCCAAGTATAAGTTTATTTTTTTTAAATTAAGGATATGGATTATAAAATTTATTAAGAGAAAAAGGAGTTGATGTCCACCCTATATATATAGAATGTCAAAATGAACCCACTTCCCTATAATCAAAGAAACAAAAAAACTCCCAAAAAGTAATGAGTGTATAACCTCTATGGGACTTTAAATTGGGTTGCAGGCATTATAATAATAGATAAAAAAAGTTTTTAAATATTTGAAATTATTATTTATTCAACAAAAGAGAAAAAAGCCACTAAAAACAAGTAGCATTACACATAAAAAATTGGATGTATACTAGAAATACATAACATATATACACATAGAACAATGAATGACCAGGTCTATTGCAAGAGATGATCTTTCCAAAAAGTATCCCAACGTTTCGAGGTATATATAAACAGTTGACCTCTTCTTTAGGGGTAATTCATGGTCAAATTAAGTAGATCATATGTGTAGATGGTGAACTTCATATAACATCCAACAAGAAGGTTGATCTACCCCAGCTCCACCGAGGTCAAAGGGCCCAAGGGATGAGGAGAAATCCAAATATATAACCAGGACAGGGAGGTTATTGGGGAGAAAAAGTACAACCCCCAACCCCATGGATCTGGTGTTCCCGTCAATCAATCCGGAATCCCAGCCACCATATGGCGTCACAGAGGGCACCACCACTCGGGCCCGCCACGCTCCAATTGGGTGTCCAAACTGGCCTCACTGCTGATGCAAGATATATTAGATCACAGGTGTGAATCCTCTCATAGGGACCAGGCTTGAGAAATCCCTCTACAGGGGCAGGGCTCAATTATCACCACACTGAAAAAGTGTCCTGTGCCCAAAATCAGATAATCTCTGTCTGTCCCAAAACCTGTGATCAGCTGCAGGACTTTTCTTATCTATTAATATAATGCCAGCAACCCAATTTAAATTCCCATAGAGGTTATGCACTCATTCCTTTTTGGGTGTTTTTTTGTTTCTATAAAATTTATAAAGAATCAGAGCTTTAAAGGCTCAGTTTTACAGATTATAACTGGAAAGAGGAAAGTGGCAAAAGAGAGGTAAGACAGCAAAGAAAAAAGAGAGATAACAAGGGGAAGAGAAACAGACTACAATAAAACCCACTACTGGTTGTCTAGGTTGCCCAGGGATATTTTGGGACCTTAGAAATACCCATTTACATATCTTACAATGGTTGGGAACGTATTTACAAATTGTGTTGGGACAAGTGAACATGTGAGACAATGCAGCTGATTTATTAACGGCAAATAAGCTGTACACTTTGCAAGGGAATTTTCCCTTAGCCTAGTGAATGTGGTAAAAAAAAAATCCTTTGCAAAGAATACCCAACCACATAGAAAGAAAATAATAGAAAATAGAAGATAATAAAAAAAGACAGTATTTTTGCTTGTACATGAGTGAAAGATGGAAGTCAGGAGATCTTCACCTCATTCAGTAAACTAAATGGAAATTCCTTTGCAAGCTGAATATTCTCTTGTACAGTGAACAGTCTATTTGTCCTCAGCAAATCACCGCCAATATCTCAGCAACAGGTCAACTGTGTGAAGTTTGAATCACTTTTAAAGCAGATCTAAATCTAATCATCAAAATCACATATACTGTATGTGTGTTTGTTCAGGCACTTCTTGCTATGGGGTGACAACTTTTTCCAGCAGCATTGCACCCCTATTACATGCACCCCTGATGGGGGTCGAATATGCAACCACATATTGCACAAGCATTGCTTACTGTTATCACGATCAGGAAACTGGTCCAGATCAGTTCAGTGCAGTTGACACTGGAGCAAGTGCATGTAGACAGAAAGCGTCTGAAATATGAGACACTAAGATGCAAAGAAGGATTTAAAAAAGTAAAGCATTATTTATAAGAAAAAAACAAAACCAAAAAAACATGCAATTGTATATAGTATAGTGTTTAACCAAACGAAATGTCATCTAGTGAGGCTGAATTCGCATGAGTGCTTAGTCACAGTGTGAATTCCAGTGGCGGAAATCTACTGTTTCCCGCTGCTGGGTTTTACAGCGATGCGCGGATGGCTACAGCTGCTGAGTAAGTACAGTGCAATAACAGGCTGTCGATGGCTGTGCCTATTTGTTGCTGTTTGCACAACCAGCGATTATGCCCATATGAATGCAGCCTTATGCCTTGTACACACGGTCGGACATTCTGACAACAAAATCCGTAGGATTTTTTCAGACGGATTTTGGCCCAAACTTGTCTTGCATACACGCGGTCGCACAAAGTTGTCGGAAAATCCGATCGTTCAGAACGCGGTGACGTAGAACACATATGACGGGACTATAAAGAGTGCAGTAGCCAATAGCTTTCATCTCGTAATTTATTCTGAGCATGCGTGGCACTTTGTCCGTCTGAATTATCTACACATCGGAATTGAAGTGATTGGATTTTGTTGTCGGAAAAATTTTAGATCCTGCTCTCAAACTTTATGTGTTGGAAATTCCCACATGAAAAGTCCGATGGAGCCCAAACACAATCCGACAACAAGACCCGATCGCACATTTTCCATCGGAAAGTCCGTGTGTACAGGGCATTAGAGTTTAGATCTTTAAAGTGGAATTTTACCCTCTCTAGCAACTTCATATAATTTTCCTCTTGACCCCAACTATAGAACAGAATTGGATATTTGTTTATTGTTGTGGGGGAATACCTTATTTTTTTGTGCATCCCCTCCCCTCACTTGCTTATTACAGGCCGCAGTGCTTGCAGTCTTTTGGGACACCCACTTCACGGGTCCCAGTAGGTGTACTCTATGGTACTCATAGGCCAGCTGTCTACTCAAGGTTTTTGCAGCTACCCCATCGATGATGATATTACATGTGCATTATCACAGGGCTGTTGCAAAACCCAGAAGACAAAGTCGCCCGCCCCCCCCACCGTGATGTCAGAAAAAGATGGCTACCTGGAATTAAGTATGCTGTGGCTTAGAGGCAGATCCATAGGGTTCTCCAAGCCTGTGGATATGTTTTTAGAGAACAATCTGGTTAATCAGGTAAGCATAAGGTAACCTCATGCTTAAAGTTTATCTTTAAGCATGAGGTTTAACCTGTTGTTGACAAGCGCTATTAATTAGGCAGTTGTCAACAAGGGTTTAAATCTAATCCTTACAAACTCTCCTCACTAACCTCATATGCCATAGTGTAAGCAGAGGAATGTGCAAGTTGACATATCTCAGAAGTCTCACACCGGAACTGTTAACTGGAAAAGGGGCATAAAGAGGAGCTTCATTATATACATGTATATCCCATCTCACTGATCTCTCCTGAGCCTAATCATGCTGTAAGTATTGACATCTTGTAATTGAGCTCGTATAGAAAAATCAAATGTATTTAGAAAATAGCAAGCTGAGACGCATCAGAAATAAGAACAAATCAATAGCTCTGACCTATTCCAGTATATGAATAAATTATAAATATTTCTACATGAAATGTCAATGCTATATTTAGTCACTTACTATATAATAAAAGTGTATATGTCTATTTTATTCTGGGTCAAATAAGGAGAAACTGTACACATAAAACAAACCAGTGCCAAGAATTAAAAAAATGCTGCTCTGCCGTCATTTCACGTAGCTTTGGAAGTACTCGTTAAAAGTTATTGTTGCATACACAAACCGTTTTAGACTCTAGCTTGTTGAAAAGTAGTGTAAACTTTGTTCAACAGTTATAAATATTGAACAGTAGCTCAACACTTTGTAGACCACATTAAATATTGTTCTGCAAACCAGTATCATTTGCGCGTCTGTAAAACAGTGTGCTTAAAAAAATGATATGATCATAACATTTCTAATAAGCCATTTAGAGTGACGGTAAAACGAATAGGTTTACAAGGGATACGTTTGGACATATGACTATTTTAACAAGTCCATACGTTAATGTTATAATATTTAGTAACATTGTATATATTTTTTTAAATATATGTTTTACTAATACAGTGCAGTAATTACAGGTGAATTTTATATTTTGTCTTCCCTGCTATTCCCTTTCCCCATAAACATGCTAAGGAAATAGTGAAATAAAATCTCTTAGTCTTCATGACGGACATTATTTTAGACCAAGTGACATCATCACTAGGTTTCTTTGCATCTCTATGCAATGCAGGCAGATAATGGCTGGTGGGAGGGACCGGCAGCGTGCTGTATGTAGCTTCCTGAAAACCGGAAACAGGATAATGCCCATATGAGATTGCTGAGCCTCTATATTTGAAAGATCTGAATATATATTGAATGAAAGGGATTGGTCAGGGACAGTAAAGCCTAATACTCACAATGAGATTATCGGACGAATGATCGTATGTTTTTTTTTTGTTTTGTTTTTTCATGTTAGTCTCATATTGAAAATGAAAAGGTTGCTAAAGTAGGAAAGTTCTCGTACAACACAATAACATTTTGGAAGTGATGTAATGTATTGTATTTGTATTGGATTTTCAGATGAAAACTGTACAATTTGGTATCATACAAGAAAAATGTATGTGTTTGTCCCTTCAGAAAATTTCTGAGGAAAGCTGTGTACTAGCAATCAGATTATAGTATAATCACTTCAAAAGTGGTATTTTTTGTACCATTTTCTGATCATGTGTATGGGCCTTAAGGCTGGGGAGGAAAGGTCTAAATAATTCTGGATGTCCTCCAGCCAGGAATTGAGGGGAGCTCTACATGATTTGCTGTAGCTTCTAATGTACACTGTTCAAAGCTCACATTGTGCAGTGAAATCAGGCTAAGCAATTTTAGTATGAAAGGAACTTGTAGAACTGTTCAAGGTGGAAGGTTAATTCAACCTTAAGCTCAAGGCATGTGACTTTGCCTAGAACTGAGTGGGTTTTAGGAAAACAATGTCATTAATGTGCTGCAGTCAGGAAGGTATTATTAGTTTCTCCTCTCCCAGTGATCACGTATTCAGATTGTACAATAAGACATGGAAAGGTAGTGTCATAGACACTCCTCTTATAGAGTACGTACATACAAACTCCTTGTAGATAGTGTCATTCATAGACGTTGATCCAGTGTGTGGCTATCCTTATCCTTAGGCTGGCTATACATTATACAATTTTGTTTTACAATTTTTCTTTTGATTTACGAAAACTAGGCATGCACCGAAATTTTGGCCGCCGAAACATATCGGCCGAAAATGGCCCTTTCTGCAATTTGCCAAAAGGAAAAAACGGCCGATAATTGAGCCGGAAATGGGGCGGGGCCTGGGCGGCCCATCATCACATCACCGCCCCTGGTGCCGCCCATCATGGGAGGTGTATAGCGCAGGAGAGCCGCCTCCGCCGTATGGTTCAATAGAGCGCCGGGAACATCACAGCTTTAATTTTAATAGCTGTGTGTTCCCCCGTTGCGCGCCCTCCCCCTTGTTCGGGCAACTTTGATAGACAGATCACCCATCCAGATTCTCTTTGCTGCATCACTGGCTGCACGGGGGGCATCACTGGCTGCACAGGGGGTCACACTGGCTGCACGGGGGGGCCACAACACTGGCTGCATGAGGGGACACAACACTGGCTGCACGAGGGGACACAACACTGGCTGCACAGGGGACACCACACTGGCTGTACAGGGGACACCACACTTATCTCTTTTATCATGTCACCAGTCTCTGACCACATCCTGTACCATGTCGCCAGTCTCTGACCACCTCCTGTACCATGTCGCCAGTCTCTGACCACCTCCTGTACCATGTCGCCAGTCTCTGACCACCTCCTGTACCATGTCGCCAGTCTCTGACCACCTCCTGTACCATGTCCCCAGTCTCTGACCACCTCCTGTACCATGTCGCCAGTCTCTGACCACCTCCTGTACCATGTCCCCAGTCTCTGATCACCTCCTGAACCATGTCCCCAGTCTCTGACCACCTCCTGAACCATGTCGCCAGTCTCTGACCACCTCCTGTACCATGTCCCCAGTCTCTGACCACCTCCTGAACCATGTCGCCAGTCTCTGACCACCTCCTGTACCATGTCGCCAGTCTCTGACCACCTCCTGTACCATGTCGCCAGTCTCTGACCACCTCCTGTACCATGTCGCCAGTCTCTGACCACCTCCTGTACCATGTCGCCAGTCTCTGACCACCTCCTGAACCATGTCCCCAGTCTCTGACCACCTCCTGAACCATGTCCCCAGTCTCTGACCACCTCCTGTATAAAAATTTTTTTTAAAAACCTTCATTTTCGGTATTGGTGCTGTTTCGGAATCGGTTTTTGTTTTCGGCCTAGTGTATTTTTCATTTTCGGCATCGGTTTCGGCACCAAAAAACCCATTCGGTGCATCCCTAACGAAAACCATATAATATGAGGTCAAACCTAAAAACTTTTAATTCTTATGCAATCAGGCAGGCCCTTGCACTATATAGTTGAAGGCAAATTGAAAAATTGCATAATGTAAGGCCATCTTAAATTTGTCAATACCTGTGCAATACCTGTGAGTGTGATTTGGAAAGATTTGGGAAGAAGACCTTAGCTTCCATAAGGCAAGCTTTCAGTGCTTAGTCTTCATAGGTTGTGCAGTTAGTATATAGTAGAGATATAGTAGAAAGAATAGGAAGAGACAAAACATCTTCAGAGTAATACTATTAATGCCTAAGAAGATTTCAACAGCTTTTCTCATAGGATTTGGAGTTAGAGCCATGTGAAGTTAATAGCTTTATAAAAGAATTGCCAAACCTTCAAGGCTGCAGCAGCATAAACCCACTTAGCTAATGAGTAGCAAAGAAATTCCTTACTTCTGGTGGTCCTAGATTGGCTGACATACAGTAGCCCTGCAAACAACAAGTGGCAAGTAGGGATGGGCCGAACAGACCCCTGTTCAGGTTGCACTAGAGCTTTCGAACACCGTGAAAGTTCGGACCCAAAAAAACAAACCCCATTAAAGTCAATGGGACCTGAATGTCAAAAATCTAAAGTGCCCAATTTAAAGGCTTATATGCAAGTAATTGGGCATACAATGGTTATAGGGGCCCGGGTCCTGCCCTGGGGCAGGAAAAAAAACAAAGCCTTCCCACCATAAACTTATAGAGTTACTCTTGATGAAAGCAAGAATTGGCCTTGCTGTAAAATAAATTGCATTGATATGCAATTGTCAAACAGTTGCTGAAAAATTGGTCTTTGGGTGTAACTTGTGCCCATGAAACCTATACCAAAAACATTCTTCCAGATGAAATGATTGAACACCCTGAAAGCTAGGCAGCCTCGAAGTCCTGCAGAGATTCCACATCCCAAAAAGACTTAATCAGTGACATCGGCATCAGGGGCTGGTAATCCAGGACTGATTCATTTTTATAAAAGTCAAACAGTCCACGGAGTCTGTGGACAGACACACTCTATGATCAGTAACCAAACCTCCTGCAGCACTGAATGTCTGTTCTGAAAGCACGCTGGATGCAGGGCAGCCCAACAATCAATAGCATACTGGGCAAGTTCTGGCCAGTGGTCTATTCTCTTGACCCAGTAAGTCAGTGGATCGTCAGCTGGAAAACTCTCAATCTCTGTTTTGGCCCCAAGGTAATCATCCACCATGTCATGCAGATGCTGCCGATGGGATGTGGAAGCTGACAGCCCTGGGCGGCAAGGAATAAAAAAAATCCAAAATGCCTCACTTAGGCAGATGCCTTCTCCAGCGCTCCTCTCTTGACCAAGAGAAGACTCAAAACTATGTTTTCCACAACACTATAACCTACTGGAGTCAGGAAAAACATTCAATAAAATCCTCTTTAACGTGTCCTCAAGAGAGTTTATCTTCTGCACTCTCTGTGGGGATTGGATGAGTTCTGAGACCTTCCTCTTATAACGGTGGTCAAGGAGGGTTCCCAACCAGTAATCATCTTTCTCCTTTATGTCACGTATTCTTGGGTCCATTCAAAGGCTTGGAAGCATTTGGCTGCCCATGCATCTCAAATTTGCCGATGCTTGAGAAACAGACTCCTCGGGGTCACTAAGGATGACAGCATCTGGAACTTCCTCCTCCCAGCCACGTACTACTCCCAAGGGTTCTGGGGTTGGAAAGCCATCGCTTACAGATTGACGCATTTCTTCCTCTTCTTCAAAGCCTATGAAAGTGCCAGAATCCTCCTCCTTATCCTCCTCCTCTCTCTCCCCCTGTGTCTTCTGTGACATAGGAATGATGGTGTCTAGATAAAGTGGGCCTTGCTCTGCCTCTAGTGCCCTGTCCATAATGCCATGCAGAGTCTGCTCCAGCAGGAATACAACAGGGATTGTATCACTGATGCATGCACTGTCACTGCTCACCATCCTTGTGGCCTCCTCAAATGGTGACAATACAGTGCATGCATCCTTAATGAATCAGCCATTGGCATGGGGAAAAAAAGCCAAGGCTGCCTGAGCCTGTCTTCGTGCCGTATTGGCACAGGTACTCGTTGACGGCCATCTGCTGCATGTATAGCCGCTGCAGCATTTACCAAAGTTGAGTTCCACCTGGTGGGCATGTCACAAATCAGGCGGTTTACGGGCAGGTGGAATTCCCGCTGAATTTCAGCCAACTTAGCACTGGCTGTGTATGACCGCCTGAAATGTCTACAGACTCTTCTGTCCTGCTTTAGTACTGTACATCTTGCAACCCTGGGTACGTACTTAGGAAACGCTGCACCACCAAATTGAAGACATGTGCCAGGGATGTCACATGTGTCAACTTCCCCTGTCTAAGGGCAGACCGGAGGTTTGAGCCATTATCTGACACCACCATTCCTGGCTCCAGCTGGCGTGGTGTGAACCACCTTTGGGCCATTCCCTGCAGAGCTGCAAGAATCTCTGCTCCGGTGTGGTTCCTGTCCCCTAAACACACCAGCTGAAGCACTGCATGGCACATTTTAGCCTGACTCTGGGAATATCCCTTTGAACATTTAGGGGGTACCTGATGTTCATAGGACAATTCTGCAGAGGAGGGCATGGAGGTGGCGAAGACGGAGGAGGGGGTAGAGCTCACAGGTCTGGTATCATCACCAAAAGCTGTATGGAGATGTGGGGGCACAACAAGCTGCAGCACCGAGCCTGCATCCTTTCGAGTTGCAAGCAGCGTTACCCAGTGTGCTGTGAACTAAATATATCTTCCCTGTCCATGCCTGCTGGACCACGTGTCAGCAGTAATGTGGATTTTACGGCTGACTGCCTTGTCCAATGATGCTAGAACATTCACTTCCACGTGATGCTAGAGAGATGGAACGGCCTTACGTGAAAAGTAGTAGCGAATGGGAACCTGCCATTGTGGTACAGCACATTGTCCGAATTTATGGAAGGAGGCAGAATCCACCAGGCTGAAAGGAAGACGTTGGAGAGCCAACAGATTTGACAAGCTTGCATTTAGACGCTGGGCATGTGAGTGGCAGGGACTGTATTTTTTTTTCCGCTGCAGCAGATGGGGCAGAGAAATTTGCCGGAAACAGTCTACAGCTTGTGGTGTGCTGCTCTCAGATTTGCTGCTAGGACCTGGAACACCCTGTGCTATACCATCATCCCTGTCAGTGGAGACTGCTGAGAGGTAATAACTCAGTATCACAGGGGCAGATTGAAGTGGGTAAGGAGGAGGAGGAGGGACAGATTTGTGCCCTTTTTATGTGGCTATGGTTGGACGGTTGGACGTTAAGTGCCTTGTTAAGCATGTGGTACCCAAATGGTTGGTGTTTTTACCACGTTTGGTGTGCCTGAGACACAGTTTGAACATAGCAACAGGGCGATCTGCTGAAAAAGATGTGCTGAAAAAGGCCCAGACAGCTGAGCTTTGTGGAGTGGGCCAGGAGATAACAGCTGCAGAATGTGATGGAATATGGCGGCTGCTCTCTACTCTTTCTTGGTGTCGCCTTCCCTTCAGTTTCCTCCTCTGCTCTATCTGTCACCCAAGTCACACCAGTGACCTCATCATCATCATCACCTTCTCCATCTCCTCCATCTTTATCATTACCACTGGAGACAACTTGGCAATACACTGCAGCTTGGGGAACATGAATGAGCCATGATTGGATAAAGTCATGATGACAGTATCCAATCATGACTCTGACAGTGCTCTGTGCCCTGATTGGCTGAAGCTTTCACTTTTTCAATTTTATTTTAATTTAGTTTATTATTTATTTTTCATTGGATTTAATGATTTTAGCAGCTCACAAGGTTTTCACCTACTCAGTGTTTCATTGACCAATGAACCTCTAGGAACAGCTTAAACTCATTGTAAAGTCTTGTTTAAAAAAAATAATAATAATAACAAACATGCTATACTTACCTCCTCTGTGCAGTTGGTTTTGCACAGAGTAGCCCAAATCCTCCTCTTCTCGGGTCCTTCTTCGCTGCCCCCGGCCCCTCCCTCCTATCGAGTGCCCTATAGTCAGCAGCTTCCTATGGGAGCCCTGCCTTCTCTCTCCCCTGATTGGCTGACTGACTTTGATTGACAGCTGCGGGAGCCAATGGCGCCGCTGCTGTGTCTCAGCCAATCAGGAGGAGTGTCCCAGATGTCTTAGACATTGGTGGACACCGCTGGAGAGGGATGGGGCTCAGGTAAGTAATTTGGCACTGTGTCGCTTTAACTGACAAAATTAACGTCCTTTTTTTCCCACGAATAGAGCTTTCTTTTGGTGGTATTTGATCATCTCTGTGATGTTTATTTTTTTGCGCTAAAAAAAGAGCGACAATTTTGAAAATAACATATATTTTTTACCTTTTGCTATAATATATATCCAAAAGAAAAATGTAAAAAAACTAATTTCTTCATCAGTTTAGACCAAGATGTTATAGCATCTACAAAATAGGGGATAGATTTATGGAATTTTATTATTATTATTATTATTTTTTACTAGTAATGGTGGCAATCAGTGATTTTTAGCAGGTCTGCAACTTTGCGGTGGACAGATCAGACACCTAACTGACATTTTTGACACTTTTTTGGGAACCAGTAACATTATTACAGTAATCAGTGTTAAAAACGTGCACTGTTAATGTACTAATGACACTGGCAGGGGAGGGGTTACATTTTTTCCCTGGGTGTGTTTACAACTGTATGGGGGACTGTGTAACTGGGGAAACACACAGATGTGTCTTCCTGCATAGCAGAAATACAGAAGCTGTGTGATCTTCCATGTCAGAACAGAGTTTTTCGCAGGTGGCCGGCGGACATCGAGTCGGTCCCACCTGCTGATTGACTCCTCGCTTTCCAGTGGGCACATGCGCGAGCCCACAAATTGCCGTGTATGAGCCTTGTATGAGCTGACGATTCACAGTGAATCGCGGGATTGAGCGACGTTGCCGCAGTACAACTGCAGCGTCTGGTCCTTAAGCAGTTAGGCAAGGTGTTTTGTAAAACATCCTCTTCAGTGGAGGTGTGCATACTAAAGTAGAGTCTGTGGCACCCTCTAAATACTCATGAACCAGAGGTTACTGACAATAGATTGTTATGAATAAGGATGATCGTATACTGGTAGTATCATTCCCTAAAATGATGAGTGGGGAGATACCTGGCCATTTTCATTTTACTTTAAGACCTCATTCACCTGGGTGTACCTATCTTTACACCCATGCAGGGGGTGTACCTATCTTTACACCCATGCAGACTATTTTTGTACGCAGGGGATGCACAGGTGTTTCATGCAGATAGTCCCATTCATGTCTATTGAGATGCAACAGCTGCACGGATGCAGCCACTGGACGAATTTGACAACCATGCAGGTGCACACTGTCTTCGTTTGGGGGGCACACACCGCTACAGCTGTCAAATTGGGGCAGTAGCTGTGTCCATGCAACCACTGCATTTCAGTAGGCATGGAAAACTGCATGCAGATATATTGAACACCTGTGCATTTTGTGTGGGCAAAGGCAGCCTTTTGCACGGGTGTATGGATAGATATGCTCACGTGAATGAGGCCTAAAATCGACTTCATACATGTGCAGTGCATTAATACACACATGTTAATGTGCGTTAAGGCAGTGGTCATCAACCCTGCGCTCAGGGCCCACTAACAGGCCAGGTTTAATGTATTACCTTGGGCAGATGCAGACTAGAATACTGCATTCACTGAGCAGAAAATTATATCACCTGTGATGTATTTCAGTTATCTTGCAAACCTGGCCTGTTAGTGGGCCCTGAGGACAGGGTTGATGACCACTGCGTTAGGGTGCACACTACCATTTATTGCATTAAGACAAACCATTTATTTTGAATAGGCTGCCAGCATTGCTCCCAACTGTCCCTGATTTCGAGAGACTGTCCCTCATTCAGAACAAAGGCCCTCTGTCCCTCTTTCCTCCTCATTTGTCCTTCATTTTGGTCTGATCTATATAGTTGTATATAAAATACACTACTTATCTATCAGAAAGTGTTTCCCAATGCTAAACCTTTCATCCAATTTCTAATTTGCTGCATTTGTACATTCCAAAAGCTAAAATAAAGGAATAGTAGTGGTAAAAAAAGCACTTGTAGATTTAACCAATCACTTTTTTAGTAAAATTCTCCTTTAAGGGGGGCATGGCAGAGGGTGTGTCCTTTCCTTACATATGTTTGCTAATAGGTGTCCCTCATTATCATGTCATTTGGGAGGTATGTGCCAGCGTACCCCAGCATACCAGCAACTACACCTGACCCATTTTTAGTAGTGCACTACTGCATGTTGGGGCACGGTGCAACACAGGTACATTGCTTTAGTGTGTTGGGAGTGCTTTCAAAATAAATGTCACAACAGTGCATTACTATGGTGCATTACTGCAACAGGAAAAACCCTGAAAAACTGTTGCAATTCTAGCATGACACTGAGAGTGGCACTATAAAATTTTTATTCTTCTAACGAGCAGGGCTCTCTGATTCCTACTGTGTTATATTATATTGTAATTGTACTGTCTGTCCTTATGTTGTAAAGTTCTGCATAAACTGTCGGCGCTATATAAATCCTGTATAATAATAAACTATTTTCCATAAAGCAGTAAAGGATCGGGACCTGATCTAGAATAGCCATACACATAGCTATTTGTGATCGATCTATGTACAAGCAATCACAAACAAATCAATCAAACGAGTGGCTCCACATGTTTGAGGCACTCATCGCAAATTACAACTTATTTAGGAAATAATTGACAAGATTTTTTTACCTGCAGTTACCCAAGGGCAAATTTTGAGAACCATTTTCTGAATTGTAGATGTCTGATGAATATTGAAAATATAGTCAAAAATACATTATTTAAGAATTATCATTTGAATTATCATTATCAATTGTTATGATCATCAAAGGCACAAATTCAGCTCTCAAGCTAAACCATTCTTCTGTATTTGTAATGTAAACACACAGTTAAATATTTTAGCAAAGGAAGGAAGTTTTAAAGGAAATGTAAAAAAAATCTACAGATAACTATGCCTTTGTTGTTAATTTAAAACTTCCAGTAGCATTAAAGTGTATCAGGGTATTGTTGGCTAAAATATTTTTTAGTTTCTGGCTACAGTGGTGAAGGGCAGGTTAGGTTTTTCTCTTTTTTTTACAGCAAAGGTCCAATGAAGCCCACACACGGTCGAATTGTCTGACGGATTAGTTCCGTCGGACCTTTGCTATCGGCCACGATATAAGTCCGGCCACGGGTACACAGCATAAGGCTTGGTTCACACTTTTGCAATGCGGGAACCCTGAAAATCCACTGCGGGTTCCCGCATTGCACCCGACTCGCACAGCAGTTCACACTGCCATATGCGAACTGCTGTGGGTGTCAATACAATGTTAATGACTCCCCCATTTCAGCTCGCATATTTCACTGCAAACTGACAGTTCGGACATGAATTGGATCGCATATGTGTGAACACAACCAATGTAATCTGATTCTGGTGCGGACCAAAAAGAAGTGCGAGTTTGGTCCGAATGCGATGCGATCTCAGCTATACAGAGATCGCATCGCACGGACATTGCATGTGATTTGCACTGCAGTGCGAATCAAATGCGATCTCACACCACGAACAAATGTGAACTGGGATTTAAGGCCCGTACACATGATCAGAAAATCATTAGAAAAATACCACATTTGAAGCGATTGTACGATATAAGTTAAGCACACATAGTTAAATGTATTTTTTTTAAACCAACTTTTAGTGTCAGTACTTGAAAAATATAGAAATAGTGGCAGACGAACAGGGGTGATCCTCTCTTGTAAAAAATATATGATAATAGAATTTTCAGCATTGTAAGGCCCATAGAACGACTAATGCCACGTACACACGACCGGATTTTCCGGCAAACTAGGTCCAACGGTCTTCCGAATGAATGGACTTGCCCACAGACGGATGGACTAAGTCTGTTTGAAAGTCCGTTCGTTTTGAACATGCCGTATGACGGGACTAAAAAAGGAAGTTCAATCGCTAGTAGCCAATAGCTACCCTCGTATTTAGTCAGTTGGACCAGCACACAGACTAACGGTTTTCCCGATAGGAATTGAGCCCGTCGGACAGATTTGAAACATGCTCTATTTCTAGGTCCGTCTGATTTTTAAAATGAAAAACGATCAGACTAGGTCGGACCTAGCCTGCTGGAAAGTCCGGTCGTGTGTACGCGGCATTAGTCTATATTGTAGCCACTATGTTTTAACAATGGAAATGAAGCTAGTATTCTCACAATGGGTTGTAATAACATACAATAAAAGAATAATATGCAAGAAAAGATGCATGCAATAACAATATGTTTAAACATAAATCTGGACAATATACACATGTGATGACTACGTTAGTTTAATAACCTATGCCTCTGTGCCTCTGCTAGAAACATGATAAGGTAGGAAGGTCTGAATTCAGATCATTCAGCATCAGGTTACTGCACAGAGGTATAATGCGGGTGGAAAGGGACAGCCCAGGTCTAAAGCCTTTATTGAGCTGTTAATCAGCTTGTTCATGCACTGTGTGTTTAGCCTAGCTGATGTCACTGTCTGCTCGGATTACTGATCATATACAGTTCACGCCTAACTATTGTTATTAAAAAGAAATGTAGTGAAGTAAAGGTTAATTACAAGCAAAGCACAACATTTTGCAATGCAAGCCAATAGAATAGCTGTTTATTTTGCATACATTTCATAGGGTTACCACTTTATCCCTTGTAAATAAATACATTGAAATAACACAAGCTTTGGGGCTAATTAAGGTTATAAGTAAATCTACTCAAGGCCGTACCTGCATCAGTGTTAATTTTGGCTGCAAATTTCGATTAAGTTTTAGTCTTAATCTTAGAACCAAAATGGCATTTTAGTTTTAGTCCCATTTTAGGCCTCTTTCACACGGGAGATATCCGTTATGATCCGTGATGATCCGCCCCGTGAACATCTGCTTGCTCAGCGGGGATCGCGCCGCCGGGTTAGAGATATATCCTTGATCCAGAGGACAAACAGCTTCCACAGGCTGGATCTAGCAACCACTGGATAGGCCTCTCTCACTGACCTAGCAGTCGGTGAGATGCTCGAACAAAGTCTCTGCCACAGACTTGTCAATTCAAACTAAATCATTGTGCAATCCTCTGCCACAGGAAAGCACATTCAGCAACTTATTGAGAAATTAAAGAGTTGTCACAAAGTACCAGTTTCTTTCAGCAATACTTTGTGATAGGTGCCCCGGGATGCGTCCTTCAACTGAGTCTCCAGGCTCTTCCAGAGATACCAGTCTTGTCGCTCGATCCTCTCCTGAAAAAGTCCCCCCCTGGATCCTCCAGTCACTTGGATTCTCCCCGCATTCAAGACAGCACAGGACCACCCCTGGATTGGTAGGCCCCAAGACTTTTGGGCCCACCCTTTCAGTTACAAAGCCTTGAGCCAGCCGGCCCCAAGACAAAGACTGGCAGCACACACCTCAGGCCAGGAGAGCTATGAGGTTGGGATAACAAACCCCAAAAATATGGTGCCTGTACCTTAAGTACCCTTACCCAGAATACACAGCAGGTGAACCATTCCCACTGGGCTATTTCTGAGCAAAAGGAAACCCAATACATTCAGCCTGTTCCAGCACTTACCAGTGGTGACAGCGACACCCACGGCCCAGTGGAAACTAGCACAACCCAGCTGAACTGGTACAGAAACCAGAACTTTGACATAATTAGTCTGAGCCAAACTGCAGCTTCAGACAAACTTAAATTTACAAAAAACAATAGTGTCTGCTCATTAGGATATATATATATATATATATATATATATATATATATATATATATATATATATATATATATATATATATATATGCATATACCTACTTGTGTATATGATTGTGTAGCAAAAAACAGCCTTTTAATGTTTACACAAATGTTTAGATATAGCATCTTGGCACCAATGACCAATGTGTCCAGAGTAATACATTTACGTATTAATCCATAGATATAGATATATATTGGTTTATAAGTAAGTGTTTAGAAATCCATTTTAGAGTTACCATTGATCTATTGAGATTGTGCCTCACTATACTTTTGCTAATGTTATTGCAAGCATTTGTTTCCTGGCCCTTTTAAAAACCTGCTGGTTTCCAAATTGGGCTCAATATTATTGTGTCGGCTAATATTGTCACATAAGTCTGCCTATTTATTTTCTTCAGAAGTGTGGGCTCATGGAAAAGAGCTGATATCTCCACCAGTAAGTCCAAAGATCTACTGCTGGAGTAAAAAATTAAACCTTTTGCTATACATTATGGGACCTGTAACCAACTAACATACCATCACATCCAACAAGATACAATAGTTATTGACACAGAAGTAACTGACATTTTAAACAGGGCTTTTGGACTTCACGAATAAGTGTTAAAACGTGCTTTTTTCTGTTTGCAGCTTCTACATAAGAATGGAAAAATTGCAATACTTAATGGAACATCTGATGGAGAAGAGACCGTTGAAGTGATCATAGAGGCTGAGGATATAAATGGATTTCAGGAGGAAGAGGTAGCAAAAGAGGGTATGTACGTGACTTTCTGTAATTATTTCACTGTGTGTTTAAAGGAGAAAAAGATACCATTGCTACATAACCCATTTTGCAATTTAATGTAACTGAACATTAAAGGGGTTGTAAAGGTTCATTTTTTATTTTCTAAATAGGTTCCTTTAAAGAGGAAGTAAACCCTTCCAAACAACTTGGACCTATAGGTAAGCCTAGATTAAGGCTTACCTGTAGGTCCAAGCAATATCTCCTAAACCTATATGGTTTAGGAGATATTTGCCCGAAAATGGGCACCGCTGTCTAGGGCGCATGCGCCGTAGACAGCGGCGCGCATGCGCACTAAATGCGGCAAATCCAAGAATGGATTTGCCAAATTTGTCGACTCCCGTGCGCATGCGCGGGAGTGACGTCATCGCGGCTTTGCCGTATGACAGCGGCGGAGCTGCGAGGCGCGACTCCCGTGCGCATGCGCGGGAGTGACGTCATCGCGGTTGCGCCGCTGTGATTCGTCGGAGCTGCGAGACGCCACAAGCAACATGGATGCGGCGGACTACAGGGGACAGCGGCGACTTCGCTGGCTCCTGTGTCAGGTAAGTGACACATAATGAGCTACTATGCGATGCATAGTAGTCCATTATGCTTTACCTTTGCAGGGAAAAAAAGAGGAAGTAAACCCATCAGGGTTTACTTCCTCTTTAAGCTCGTGCATTGTTGGTTCACTTACCTTTTCTTTCGATTTCCCTTATAAATGTTTTTTTTCTTTGTTTTCTTTGTCTGAATTTCTCACTTCCTGTTCCTCCTCAGTAAGCTGTTCAGTAAGCTGTTCTGGCTGACTAACCACCAGCTCGGATGATGGTGAGAAGTTTACTGAGGAGAAACAGGAGGTGAGATATTCAGACAAAGAAAAAAAACATTTAGAAGGGAAATCGAAGGAAAAGGTAAGTGAACCAACAATGCACTAACTTAGAGGAACCTATGTAGAAAATAAAAAACGAACCTTTACAACCCCTTTAACTTTTCATTTCAATTTGCTGCCAGGTGTGAGTTTCTAAAACAATAAATCAAGTGTTGCTTCCTTCCATGGTAACTGAACAGAACATGGTAGGCATCTCTTGGTTGGTCCATGTTTCTTTTGTCCTCAGAACTGTGCACAGAGCTTGAGGTACCATGTCAGGCATCTCTTTCATTAGGAGGCTTCAGGATGATATTCCGGCCAAGGTTCCAAACAGGGCTGAAGATGCAACACCCTATTTTTTACAGCTTTGGAACTGTGATTATAGTAGACAGACTATCTAAAGAACAGAAGCTGCGAATCTGCAGACATGTTTGCCAAAATCTTTGCAAGCGCATGTATATGATTGAGGGATTGAAAAAAAAAAGAAAATGTTTCAAACTTACTTGCAGCAATGGACCCCTAAACTTGCTAGCAAATGTGCCTGATTCAAGAAAAGTTAATTCCGTGTCACAGCCCTCTCCTCCTTGCAGGGCATAGCCCTTTCCTATTCTAGGAGTATCCAATTGTTTTCTGTGCTGACACAGCAAATCTCTCTTTAGAACTCTTTATGGAGCTCCTGGGGTAGGAGTGAAGTTGAACACTGTAAAATGTAACATGAGTGAAAGCTTTGAATCTGCTGACATCGTATCCAAGATGGCTGTGCCCAGCACTAGTCTCAGGGCTTTTATGTTTCATGTATATCCTGCCTACATTTACCATGGCCTCTCATCACATCAAACCCCCTCCAATCACACAGTCTTCCCATCACAGAGCTTCCCAATTCTGCTTCTGGCACCCCAAGGCAGTGCAACTAGCACCCCGGTTGAAAAACACTGATTTAAAATCATAAATAGGCATCATGGAGCAAACCAGGTATTTACAAACATTATCACCTGCCTTGCCTTAAAACCTCAAACCTGCTAAATATGCAGAGAAACGTTTGAAACGTGGGATACATGACCTCGGCGTATGGCTGCTCTTACAAAAATAAAAAAAAACTCCGGTGACCTGCGAGCTGTCAGGGTTGTGTTTGGTTTTGACCGTATTTCTAGGAAGTTGTTTGTGAATGAATAGCAGGAAATAATTGCAGGATGATCAAATTTTGCTCCATCAGTGATGAATCACACTACTCAACATGCTCATAAAAAGGGAAAGGGGACAGGATGGAGAAAGTTGAGATAGAACACACAATGATTGTTTTGAGCAGACCTTGAGTTAAAACCGGATATTTCTTACACTTCATGCCTTTTCGGTGGAAGTCACCTGTTTAACCCCTTACACACTGTGTAACTCAGCACTGGCATCATTCAACAGGGAGACTGGCTAGCTGTTAAGTGTATTTTTTTGTAGACTCCGTCCGGTGTTCGGTTGACCTTCCCTGTTCAAGATAAATACAAAAAGATGTGTAATAGTAGGAGCCTTCATGTATTTTGGGGGTCAATGCATGTACTCTACATAACAGTAAAAACCTAGTAGATACTAAGGCTGGATTCACACCTATGCAGTTTTAGTTATTTTTGCATTTTGCATATTTGCACTACAGTCCATTTAACATGGTTTCCTATGGAACACGTTCGGTAATGCAAATCTGCAAAATGCAAAAAGCACTAAAACTGCATAGGTGTGAATCCAGGATAATAGAATGAGTAGATGAAAAGAAAAAAAACTCTGTCCTCAGAGATAGCCAAGCACCATGTAAAATGATAAGGCCTTATGCATGCTGGGCTTTAAAAAAGCAAGCCTACGGGGTTGATTTACTAAAGGCAAATACATTGTGCACTTTTAAGTCTTGAAGAACAGTTGCTCCAGAGCTTAGTAAATGAAAAAAAGCTCTGCTAACTTACGTACATCATCCAATCATGTGCAAGAAAAAATGCTGCTTTTTTTTTTTTTTTCTTGCAGGCGATTGGGTATTCTTAGCAAAGTGAAGCTTTACCTTATTTACCAAGCTCTGGAGCAACTGCCTTTGCAGAGTGCAACTGCAATTTGCAAAGTGCAAAGTCTATTGGCCTTTAGTAGATCAACCCCTATGTGTCCATGCACACATAAGCATTTAAAGGCGTATTAGAAGAGGAGTGTTCACAAGCTGCCATAGGTGTGTTCACAAGCCAAATGTGCATTCAGGAGAGGAACTGAAATGCATAAAAAATGCTAAACGTGCCTAAATTTGTGTAAATGCCTTTAAATGTGGCAATACACTAGACGCATCTAGCGTTTGAGCGTTAATGCATCCCAATATTCTGGCCAATAAAATATATTAATGCTGAAATGCTTGATGCTCCTAAATACGCCTAAACATGTACAAAAAAGGCATTAGCTTAAAAGGTTTCTGGCAGGATCAACATGCATTTTTTTGCACTTATTGAACAGATAGAACAACATGATGTCAATGGTATATTTAGCAAGCTAAAACAGACCATGTTAGAGAAGTTCATTGTTAGGGTTTACACACCCTTCAAATGAAAGCATATTGGCCTACATTTACTGTACATGGGCACATGGGAAGGGGGGCAGGGGTGGTACTCTGTGTGAACAGTAGAAGCTGTCAGGTTTGTACCCATTTGAGTGGTTGCATGTGAATAGAACCTCTGACCACACTGGCGGCTGCATCCAGGGTCGGTGTTTCTGTGGAGCTAATTGGCCAAATGAGATATATATATATATATATATATATATATATATATATATATATATATATATATATATCCCACATATTATAATTACGTCCATTAGCTACATTGAGCCACTTCTGAATGTGGCAAATTATCCTTCTCTCTCAGCCCATGTGAATGTAGCCCACATTTTCATCAAGTGATTCAGCAAATTTTGCCATTACTGTTGATACGGCTGACATCATGGCATGATTTGCCTTTCAGAGGATGTCTTCCCCTAAAGCTCAAAAATATATGACGTGGGACAGAAGGATCAAAGCCAGACACATCTGTTGTCATCTTATTTTGCGGAAGACAATAGAAATGGTGGCCACAGACCTTAGACAATAACAAGATTTGCAGGCACTGTTGGAGGCTTTTTTCTGGAACCTTGTGAATACACATGCATGTGTGGGATGTCTGAACATGTTTATTCTGTGGGATTGGGAAAGGGAAGCACCCCTCTGGTGCCAGCTTATTTCATTAGAAAATATTGATTGGAAAGGTTTTTTTTACACACACTCTAAATCAATCTTCATCAAGTCAATAAATGTACTGGTGAATTTTCATACAAATATTCGTATGAACATTCATTGAAAAATCTACTAGTGTATGACCAACTTTAGTAATAAAGTTAGAGATACGCAGGAAACTAACATTTTAGGAGGAGGGATTCAGCAATGAGAGAGAGACTTGATCTTTCTCTCAGTATATGCTTACAGACAGAGAAATTCCTCTAATTTTTTGGGACTTTTGACGCACTTGAATTACAAAAAATATATATGAGAAGTGAAATATGTAAAAAACTGAATTTATTGGTACAACATATAAAAGGTACATAGCTAAGCTAACTATGCTACTATTACACCAACTGTGAAATGTATGAAAATATCAACCGACACGTTTTGGAGAGTTCACGTCTCCATCATCAGGGGCATGAGGAGTATCATATCTATAATATAACGTAGGTACATGAGTCATATTCAAAGATTTTTACACAGTTTGATTACATATATCATAACATAACTTTAATTTTAATCATATTTTCATATAACAAACACTTGCAGTCTATCAAGTGGTGTTGTATGAACACATGCCATGTTTAAGTTAAAAACAAAGTTTGAAAGAATCTGTACTCTTGCCCATCATATTATATTGTGCAATATCATTATGTTTCAGACACATAGAAGAGGAGAGAATACCACCTAAATGGAGGGAGCGGGTAGCACTGAGGCCCTTAGAGAGCCAACCCTGCAATTTAGGCAACACACGGGCGGATTGTCTGTCCAACTTAGTCCGCTGAACCGTGTTTCAGCGGACAATCCGCTCGTGTGTGGGCTTCAGCGGACTTTTTCAGCGGACTGTCTGATGAACAAAGTCTTACGGAATTTCCAAAATTTTGTCCGTTCAAACTTGGTTTTGTCCGTCCAAACTTGGTTTCAGCGGACAGTCCGCTCGTGTGTAGGCAAGTTGGACGAACTAAGTATGGCGCATGCTCAGAAAGGATTTACACGGCCGAAGGTTGCATTGCAGTGTATAGGACGTCGTTTTTCTAGTCCCGTCGTACGTGCTGTACACGTCATCGCGCACGCTTTCAGCGGACTGTCTGCTCATCGTGTGTGGTCAAGTCCGTTCATGCAAATTTTGAACGGACTGTCTGTCGGATTGTCTGATGAACTTAGTTGGGCAGACAATCCGCCCGTGTGTACGCGGCCTTAGAAATACAGAAATAAATGGAAAGAAAATATTCTGAGACCCTGTGAGATATACATACATATACAAATTTAGCAGATGGAACTGAATACTATTGTTAAAAGACACCCAGGACCAGGAAAGAAAAATGCTAAACGCACATACCCTGGCCTTAATACAGGTCTGGAACATGTAGTCCCCAATATGGATGATATAGTGGGCCTTCTAGCTAGAGAGCCTCATAAGTGAAGGTATTTGTGGTAAATCACTAAAAACACAAGAGAAGAGGGCTGAAAACATATATAACTGGGTCAGATTAAAGGCAGTAAAAAATGTAATATTGCTGCTCCTTGTGATAGTGAAGAAATAAACAGAAAAAAGGAAAAAGCATTTATACTACATGCTGTTAGACCTCATCACAATATAGGTGGCTGGCACCTTAAATGCACGTATGTATAGTATTGCAAGTTAAAAGCCTGCTCAAATGAATGGGCCATACTTATTATAAGTGAAAAGAATTCATAGTATTACATGTGGGGGGTCAAATAATTTATCCAAGAACATTAAAGTTCTTACCCAGTTTTTGAGCATAGAGGATAAATGTCCAGTCCTCAGGTCCAGATTCCAAGCAGGGTATACTGACAGAGTGCCCTTAGCTTGGATTATATGTGTGGAAGGTTGTCAGTAGCCTCCCATCAAATTTCTGGCAACTGTGTGTGATTTAGGATTGCTAAGGGTGCGCAACACCAAACATGGCCTCCCGGGCCTCAGGTGCGTGGTGCCAGCTCACCGCGCATGTATGTAACATCATCGTGCAACAACACCAAACATGGCCTCCTGGGCCTCAGGTGCGTGGTGCCATCCCACCGCGCATGTATGCAACATCATCGTGGCGGCGCGGTGGAGTGATGTCACGCACCTAAGGCCCCCTGACACAGATGGGTTACTGGAGATTGCATGTAGTAGGCGGTCTTCAAGAGTGAGGGATGAACAGAATGAGGTGGCTGCTGGGTCCAAAGGGGGACTCTTTCCTGAACATCCTGGCCGCTTACCATGTCGAGTATAAGTTTCCTTTAAATGTTGTTATATTCAATGTACCTAAAACCAAAACCTTCTTTTGAATAGTTCTAAATATAATGGGGAAGGATTATATATTTCCTGTGAGCATTTTTTACCAGCGCAGAAAGTGATGATAAGTTTACACTTACTATTGTATACACTAAGGGAATTTTTCATTTGTAGGTAGTTCTTAGGCGGTTTATAACAGAAAAGTAGGTGGGAATGAAAAAGGTAGTTAAATTCTTATCACAAAATATTTCACCTCTTTGTGTCCTTGTCCCTGTAGAAGTGGACATATTTCAATCCACGTACTTAGGCAGGCCATAGATGGTGTGAATTCCTTTCCTGCAACCAAGGATTCCCCCATCAACACACATAGTGCTGACAGGGGAATCCCTCCTACCAAACAATTGTCTTCTACCGGGGGGGGGGGGGGGGGGGGGCAGGGGAAGCCGTCCCTGACCACACACCTTTTAGAAAGAAGAGAGTGGAATGTAATTGCTCTGTGCAAAACCATTGCACAGAGCAGATACGTATAACATGTGCCTTTAATAACACTCACTTGAAGCTATCATCAATAGGATAAAACTTCCATTGCACTTCTCAAAAGCAGTGCTGGTTCCAGTGAAGAGCACCATCTATAGTCATATGCCCATTTATACATAAGCTCTGGCACTGCCACCACTTCAATGACTAAAGATGGCCATAAATAGATCAAAATTTAGCCGCCTCAGCTGGGACCGACTGAATTTGAATCCATTTATGGCTGGTCCCCCTCAACAGAAGTCGATCTAATGACTGACCTCTGTGAAATGGGACTATTGAAATACTTTTTCAATTATCCTGTTTCAGCCAATGATCAGTGTATTCTGACAGCGGAGGAATCCCCACTGTCGGAATACAATGGCACAGTGGGAAGGATTCCTCCCTCCACCTTGCTTGTATGGATGTGGAAATCCATTTTTTTTCTTTTTATTTTCAATCAGGCTGATTGAAAAAAAAAAAAAGAGAAAGAAAAAAAGATCCATCTATGGCCAGCATTAGACAGTGTCAGACTATATTGCGTATTGATTAGAAAACAGTTGGTGAATCTCTGTTGTATGCAAGCAGTCGCCTTACAAAAAAAAATAAAGGGTGTATTTTATAAGCAGGATCTGATCAGAAGAGGAGCTGAATATTGGATCTGGTTCATACTGTATGTCAATTAGATGATTATTAAGCTGGCCCTACATTAGAAGATTTTTCAATTAATGTTCGTATGAAACATATAAAAATTCTCATCAGTACATTTGATTACATGACAAATGTTGTTTTAAAGTACTTAAAAAAAAAACAATCACTTTTTTTTAACATCTAATTTTGTTCTTGCATGAAAACCACATTCACTGTTAGAAATTAGTTTGTTCAAGAAAAACTTTACATCTTGATCCTTCAAATTTTCCCATCACTGCAGTCACCAATCATTAGAAAATTTGAATGAACAGTCTGAAAACAAAAAGAAATCCAAACAAAATTCTACTAGTGAATGGCTAGCTTTAGTTAATATACAGGTTCTGTCTGTGTAAAGCCAGCATATATTATATACTGTGTACAGTATACAATACTATATACTGTGTACAAAATGTTTATGGCTGTGGTCCAAAGCTGGTCAATGGCTAGTTGGTTTATTGTAGATGTTATAGCATAATAATGCTCTTTCCCCATCTCCCATTGTGCCCCTGTGTTGTCACCTTGCCACATGGGCTTTCAAACACTACAATGGATGTTTCAATACATTATGCAGGCATGGTACACTATTGTCCCGTAAGATAACTATGCTTAGAAATGCCTGCAGCCATCCCTGGAGTGCATGCATATAGACAGGAACTAGCTGCACCGAGATGCAACAAAGGTTAAAAGGAAAGGGTGTAAACTAGTATTTTTTCTTTATTTAAATGGCAATTGTTTAGGGTAAACAGTGTAAAATGTATGAGTGTGAAGGTGTCCAAAAATACCTGTTTAGATATTATTTGGAAATGACTTTGCATTTTTGGGATTGGGGCACACTAAACGTCATAATTAAAAATATTAGCGCACACCTGCTTTCACCTAGTGCAAATTGAGGCTCACTTCTGCCTAGAAACCAATCAGCTTCCAACCTCAGCATGTTAAATTAAGCTTTGGCAATAAAACCTGGAAGCTGTTTGGTTTCTGTGCAGAAGTAAGCCTGATTTTGCACTCTCCAGCTTTAGTAAATACCCCCCTCCCCCCAACTTGTTTTTTTCCAAGTAGTTGTTTCGTTCATTATTGCTGAATGTTTCAGATGTAACAAATGAAATGTGGGGAAAAGTCTAAAAGGTGTGTGGCCAGTTTTAGATTTCTTACATTTTTAATATTGTGAAAGATACTGTACAGGCATACCCCACTTTTAAGTACACAATGGGGTTTATTTACTAAAGCTGGAAAGTGCAAAATCAGGCTCACTTCTGCATAGAAACCAATTTGTTTGCAGGTTTTATTAAAAAAGCTTAATTGAACAAACTGGGGTTAGAAGCTCATTGGTTTCTATGCAGAAGTGAGCCTGATTTTGCACTTTCCAGCTTTAGTAAATAAACCCCATTGTGTACTTAAAAGTGGGGTATGTCTGTACATTCATAGTTATAGTCATAATGCTATGAATACATGGGTTGTAGTAACTCAAGTCCTTACCATCCACTCCCTATGTAAAAAAGGTTTGTTAAAGGACAACTTTTGATATAAATTGTCTTTTGTTACATACCATGAATACTTGATGTTCCTGTTCCAGTGATTTTTATTGCTGGCCCTGCACAGAACCACATTGGCTTTCTTCCAAAAGCTTCCTGTCAAGTCTTTTTCAACCGACACTGCAACCCATATTTATTCCTATGGGGAGAGCCATACTCAAGAAGACTGATGGAGGGTGCCATGAGTACAGCTTACCATAGCGATGAATGGTGTGTTAGTGGTAAAGAATAATGGAATGGAGACTTACTGTAGGTTGGCTGCACTCTTGGGGGTGAGGGCATGCCTTTTAAGGACCACTTGTACCAAAGTTACTTCCCAAACCTCCTCCACCACTGGACACCAGTCCTTATCTACCTAGTTCCTGTGAGCTCAGAATGTTATGGAACATCCTCTGGAGATGCATCATGATATCTCAGCCCGGGCCCACAGGTGGATACTGCAAAGAACCAGGTTCACACATCACAATGTGAGCACCATTCTATGCATCACTGTGGATGATGGGTGGGTGGCTCCTCAAACTGGCATTGAGCTTTAATGAAGTTTGCAGATTGTGAAGGCTTCTGAGTCCTGATTAAGCTGGCCACATATGTAAAAATTAGGGATGAGCCCACGGTTCAAGTCAAATGTAAGTTCGACTCGAACATCGGGTGTTCATTTGTTCTAAAACAAACCGAACATATGAGACACTCGCAGAATGCCCCATAATGCACTGCGAGATCGCAGTGCATTGGTGTATGATGATTGGCCAAAGCATGAACCTGACCTGCATGCTTTGGGCAATCACAGCGCACTCTACTGAGAGAGCCATAATTGGCCAAAGACATCCGTTGCTTTCCAGGCATCCGTGGCTGTCAGAAGATCTGAACAATGACTGCATCTGATTGGATGCAGTCGCTTTTTGGCTTAAAATTTTTTATTCAACTCCTTCAACTAAAGTTGATTGAAAACATTTACTTTTTTGGGGTCAGATGGTACAGACAGGGCCACCCAAGGCTTGAATTTTGAGCTGTGTATGGCAGCCTTTATAACTAGAAACACGTTTGGGGTCTTCCAAGATTCAGCATTTTTTTCATTTAAACACATCCTGATATATGAGTAGATTACTGGTGTGTATATAAGTGTATCACAAACAAAGCATGCATATTTGTTTCCCCATTTGGCACTAAAAGAATAATGTGGGAAGGAAATCTTTTTTTTTTTTTTTAAGTGGTTTTATACTTAAAACTCAAGAGCATAAGGAAACAAAAAGTAAGAGAAAGATTTTAAAAGACAAGTTCAATTTACATTTGCTAAATCCCACAGGTAAAGGGGAAAAAATAAATTCTTATGGAATGTGAGGAAAGTTCTAAAGATAAGGGGGAAGGCTTTTGTTTGCAAATGCTAATTCCCTATTCAATGAAGTCATGTATTGGACGCAAGGATCTGTGTGAGTCTATCCTTCAGTTTGAGCAATTTGAAGTCCTCTCTCTGTGGGGTCTGGGGGTTGTCAGACAATAGGACAGGGTGGGGCAGGAGGAGGGAGCCTGTTGGAGTAAACTTAGGCTGCTCAGTCAGGCAAGTTGTTAAAGGGGTGTGAAGGAAGCTTCCCTCTCATTTCACAGACCCCAGGAAGAACAGCAGAGGAGACAACACTGGAATGCCATACTTTTTCCTCCAAGTGGCTGGGATTTTCTTATAGTACTGCTGGATCTCAAGCAAGCCTCACACGACATCTACTGTCCACAGTTGTAACAAGGAATTATACTTGTGCTAGTGAGCGTACACTGGATAAGGCTGCTGCTGTGTTGTATAGGGGTATACGGATAAGAATCTCAGAAAGAAAATATGCTTGGCACCATAACCTTAACCGGTAAGTTGGCTTATTAGAGGGTGATGTGTAATTATAGAGGATTTACAAAGTTCATAGGTGCAGGGTCAAATAAGTCAGTTGATTGAATGAATACTGTATAATACAGCTTAGAATAAAGGATGTTTAAAGAAAGTAAGTTAGAATAAAGTATGTTAACAAGCAATTTCCTGTTAAGTCAAAGTTTCCCAACTCTGATGGTTAAATTAAAAGGTAAACGTCGGAAGGTAACTCTGTGGTTCAGGTTCATCATTTTTGGAGTATTTATATATATATATATATATATATATATATATATATATATATATATGAATTTGGCAAGGCAGAAAGCCATGCAATTTGCAGTTAAATTTGCTGATTGTCTTAGTATTTGTTCTAAAGGGCAGGTAACTTGAATTAGCATTTTTCCTTTTCTTTTTGCATCCGATGTAGGTCAGTCAGTTGTTTTTTTTTAAAAAAGGTGTGTCTACATACATTAATAAAAAACAGCTTGTTGGTTGCACAATCCTTTTGCAGCACATTGAGCTATATGGGTAGCCGGAAATTCTGCTTGTTCATAGAGCTCAACAGCACTACTATAGCTTATAGGTAGGGTAGATTAGAATTTTTATTGGAGGAATACAAAACAAATAAGGATATTGAAAAATAAACAGTGTTGGCTCGCACTTTAAAGTTAGTAAACTTTTGGAAGATATATATATATAACATTTTTTTACTAGGTTTTGTGTGTATATATATATATATTTTATATATATATATATATATATATATATATATATATATATATATATATATATATATATATATATATATACACATTTTTACTAGGTTTTGTGTATATATATATATATATAAAACATTTTTTTTTTTTTTACACTTCTTACATTTTCCTTGTACATGCAATGCATGGATGTCCAAGTAGCTATAAATTTCAATAGTGGTGTTTGTTCCTATTTGTCAGCTGCCACTTCCTAGAACAGCTTGACAAATACTCACATTTGTAATTGATACTATTCTCAGGGGTAACCATCCTAATTAGCATCAAGTAACTGAAAATGTTGTTTGCAGTATGACTCCCATTTACTGTTATCATCCAAGATTGTTAGAGTAAAAAAAAAAAATGTCAAGAGAAAAAAAAATATTACAGTGAGGATTTTTGTGAAGTGTGCTGTTTCTTTTAAAAATTGCATTAAGTGTTAGCTGACCCAAAAATTGTCTGTAACGGCACAGTGCATTACTGTTTTTAATGCTTCACTGAGCTGTGGATTAAAAAACTTTGCTGGCGGAGGCACAAGAAGGGATAGATCTCAGTTCTCATACTATGGAAAAGGTTTTAGTGTGACTAGGAACGTTTAATCCCATTCATTTTTAAATTGCAGGATTTGAAGCATCCTTAGGGAAGGTGGCTTCATTATTTGTTACATGGGCATAGTAAAAACGATTACTTCATAAGGAGACTTTGAATTGGCTAAAGGGAGGAATGTGAAGAGGATTAACTTCATTCAGCAATGATGTCAATGAAAGTTCTGACTAGCTGCAGTAATAGTTAAACCACATAGCCGATTATAATTCATTTTCAAGAAAATACTGTAGCAGTTCTAGAATGACAAAATAACAAAATAATCTAGAACGAGCAGTGCATACTTGGAACAGATTTCCTGCAAAGGTAACGAGTTGGTTAATATTAAGTGAATATAAATATGCTTGGGGGTAAACCTAAGTCTATACTCACATATTAACAACAGGACCATACTCAATGAACCACTTATTTTTTTTATACCTTTACTTTTCTGTTTTTATAAGTATTAGCAATAAAAATTAGGGAGTAAGCTGGAGTAGGATCCCAAAAGTACACCTACTCCCAGGACAAATTTTCTCTGCCCCTTTCATTATTGTTTCCAGTATTGTCTTATGCTATCAAGCCACAGACTTCAGGTGGGGTGACACCATTCATAAATAGCTACCAAAATCTTTTTTTGCTGGTGCCACTAGGCTGGGAATGCTGAAAACATAAACTTTCGGTGGACTGTTGGAAGAGTGCAGTTGGCCTCACTTGGTAGAAAGAGTTTGCCTTTAGAGCTTGCTAGATGAAAAGCTTTGCCTGCTTTTATAACAGCATTCACGGTAATCTGATTTGCCTAATTAATTTTTATATATAATTATATTACAGTTTTGCTTTTACTGGTTGCGTGAATCATTAAGTAGCCTAAATGCAATGGGGACCCTTTTTTGCTGGATCCCATGTGAGTTGTAAGGAGTGCTCTGGCAATAACTACATCCTTGAGATTATCTTCCCATCTCACAAGCATCCCCCCACCCAATGTTATCTTCTAGCTACTCTTCATCAGTGTTACTGTCTGCCCTCTTCATTGTACAGGGATCCAGCCTCCTACTGAGACCCTTTACAGCACATCACTGCCTTTGAAATAATGGGGCTGATTTATAAAAAGGACAAAAGAAATATCTGTGTTGCCCATAACAATGAGTCAATGAGTGAATCTGCTTACTGTGAGCAGCATTAACATTTGGCTTTCCTGCACTTTTGTAAAATCAATGTCCCATGCTGCACTGGTGGTTAAATGGGCATATTATGTTTTTGAATCTTTTCCTTGATAAATAAGGTTCATGGCATAAAGGAACTATTGGCTTCCATATGACTTAGAATTTTTTTTTTTTTTTTAACAACTTAGAAAACTTTTTACTTTTAGAAACAGTAAGATTGATTTCGTAAATCGTAAAACTATATAGCTCCTTACTATTTTTTAGTCACCATGAAACCTTAGGATGACATTTTATATGTTTTTTTAAACATCACTGCTGTTCTTTTACCTAGGAGTGGTTTTGTCTTTTTGCGGCTTGTTGTTTGGTTGCCCTTTTGCAGAGTTTAAAACCAATTGAATCCTCAAAATATTCTTGTTGCTGAATAGCCCTTTTGTGTATTCATCTTTTAACTTTAGGCTGTTAAGGCCGTAATTGTTGCCCCAAAGGAGAAACCCAATTTGCTGTGACGATTAATTATTTAATGAATAATCCCAGATTAGACTATGCCAGTTCCTGTGACTCGCATTACTTAATGAAACGGGATACTTATGTATTTATCACAGAAGGGCTAGACTGCTGTTGTCTGTATTGTGGGTGTGTCATACAGCAGTACATTCTCATCCCAGAACTGCACTGGGAAAATTTTGTTATATGCAAGCTTTGTAGGAAAGTCTTCAATTGCAATGAAAGTTTTTTTTTTGTCTACACTTACAAATTAAAATATGATTTCAAAGTAAAAATTAAGGTGATAATCTAAAGCTGGCCATACATTATACAATTTTCTTTACATTTAATTCCAACGATGTAGTGCAAGAGCCTGCCTGCTTACCTAGAAATTGTCAGTGTTTAGGTTTGACCTCATATTATATGGTTTTGGTAAATTTAGGAAATTTGTACAAGATAATTGTATAATGTATGGCTAGCCTTAATGTTTTTAAATTATTTTAACATTGTATTGAAAATCCTTTTCTGGGAATCAATGCATGGCCAAAGATCAATAACAGCTCTTTAGCATAAGGAAATTACCTACAGAGGAAGTGTTGCTTTGGTGTTGAACCATTTGGTGTCTTGATAATGAGCTTAGCAGCTTTATTTAAACTGTTTGCTTAGGCTGGAAGTTATCCAGACTAGAAAGCCTGTTACATGGAATAATTAAACAGTGCATAGAATTGCAAACGACATTGTAATGAGTTCTTGAGGCTCTTTTATCACTTTGTAGTAAGTAATCTGGTGCTGCTTGACGTCATCAAAGGAAATCATCCTTCCATAAGGATGGCAAAATAATGGACAATTATCAAAGATCTGGATATGTTTCTGGTAGTGGGTGGTGGGGTGTCAGAAGTAGTTGAACAATGCCCACATATAATATCAGATACAGTCCTCATATACTGTAGCTAGGTTCTTTGCTAGCTCTTATATACTGTAGTGGGTGTGGAGCACAGTGACTTAGTGGTTAGCACCTCTGCCTGCAAGCACTAGAGGCTCAAATCTCAATCGTAATACTAACTGCATAGAGTTTGCATGCACTGCTTGTACTTGTGCTGGTTTCTTCCCACAGTCTAGTGACATACTGTTGGGTTTATTGTCTCTTGTCTAAATTGTCCCTAGTATGTATGTACATAGTACACATGTATGAATGTGAGTTAAGCCTTGTACACACAGGCCAAAAATCAAACACAATTGGCCGGTTTAGCAGGAGCTGGCCGACTTTCAGCCCGTGTGTACAGCTGTCTGTTCTACAGAAGCCAGTTTCACAGCCGGCTTCTGTCTAACAGGCATGCTGGGAAACCAGCATCTGACCCGGCTGCCAGCTCTGATCAGTGTGTTCTTGCAGTGGGGGAAGTCCCCTTGTTAGAGCACAAAGGCACGGCGGGGAAGATTGGCACACTAACATCGTTTAGCCCACTGGGTTGAACAAAGTTAGCATAGGTCCCCAACTAACAATATCGGCTATATAGTATTGTATTGTAATAGGTTTATAATAAGCATGAAATAAAGAAACTGTACTGTTGTGCTCTATACAGTACTATACAGTAAAGTATACAAAAGCACAACCACTTGTGGAGGATGCACACATGTGACAATGTACACATAACACCTGAACTAACTTATGTGATTAGGCATGCAAACATTAGTTTACCATAAATGCAGCCCCTTCACCAGTTCTGAACACAGCCCATGTACTGTCAGTTTACATTTCACAAGGCTGTGATGGGCACTGCTGACAGACCCATATGGCATAGCGACTTGGGGGGGGGGGGGGGGGGGTGCAGCAGCAACCGACCAGAAAAGAGAAGAGTCTGAAGTGTTGGATTCTATTGATTTTCCTGGCTCCTACAAAATTATTTGATTGCCCATGGGGCAAAAGTGTCTGAGATTAAAGCAGTTTCAAATTAATTGTTTACACAAGGATAAAAAGTGTGTTGACAGGGTCTCTTTATGTACTCCTGTTGCCATTTTGCATCCTTGCGTTATTCTGATGTGAAATCATTCCTCTTACACACTTTGCAGAATTTTCTCTCTCCAATCAGTCACTTTTTTATTCTGATGCTCCAAAAACCAAAGCCCAATAAAACAGAAGAACCTTAGGTTCCACATCTTTGCACGAGTTTAGATTTCAGGGACAATAAAATGTTACTGCTTTTCTTGCCTGGGTCAGACATCATCTGACTTTTGGAGGTTACAAATTTGTGTAAATATTTAGTGAATATGTGCTAGACACTATGAATACCCAATCATGTGCAAGGGAAAGAATTTTTACTTGCATATGAGTGGACTGCTTCGCCTTGGACATCCTCTACTCCAGTGATGGTGAACTTTGGCACCCCAGATGTTTTGGAACTACATTTTCCATGATGCGCAACTACCCTTCAGAGGGCATCAGCTTAAGGGGAAATGTAGTTCCAAAACATCTGGGGTACCAAGGTTTGCCATCACTTCTCTACTCCTTTAAAAACAGAATCCAATTGCGTAGATGCTTCTCTGTTACAGCAAACAAATTTCTCAAATACATTATTTACAGAATGCTTAAGATGGCCATACCGAAATTTTGTGGGTTCAGTAGGGACCAGTTGAATTTCAGTCCATCTATGGGCACCCTGGTTGTACACAAGTCGATCAACTTCTGTATAATCAGCCTGTTGAGTTTTCCCCAAATGATTAGTGCTGCCGGTTAAAGCCGACAACACTAATCATCGTATTCTGCCAGCAAGGAAGGCTCCCCACCAGAAGAAAACAATAGTGCTGATTATGGAATTCCCCCATCATCACTGACTGTGTTGATGGGGGAAATTATCAATTTTGTTTTCTTCCACCTGTGGTGGAAGGAAAGAAAATACCATAATGTATGGTCTGCTTTGGTGTGAAGCAGAGGCACATCTGGTACTAGGGTATTTTGCGTTAACCTGTACAGATCAAGATGATATATACATACCTGGCATCTTTTTATTTTATGTTTTTTTGGTTTTCTTCCTTGGGTCCTTTTTAGTGTATGTAGTTTACAGGGATAATCAAAGGATTTAAGCGTTATAGAACACTGCACATTTTATTTGAAAGAAAAAAAAAAAACAAGAAAACAAAAAAAGCAAACAAAAAAATAAGAAACTATCAAACGTTGGTTACAGTGTCCAATTCTCTGTATACACTAGACAAATTGACAGCTGGGATTTGATTTGTTTTGTGGGGAGCATCTCCTATTTTTCATGTTTTCTCCTTTATTTTGATCATCGATTAGAAAATCCACAAGTAAACCCAAACCATAAACCTCATGTTAATATTCGAAAACTGCGCTGGTCAAAAAGTAGAGTATAAAAATTGCATACTTTGCAAAATGTAGTCTGTGTAAAGAGCTTTGGAAGGGTCCGAGGAGAGGGAAGTTGGGTGTGTATATAGCATATCTGATGAAGGTAGAATGCTAAGAATTTCTGGAAAGCATCCAGCTCAGCTCTAGGAATCCCACGGGAGAGTTGTCAACCAGCTCCAGATGTCGACAGGGATGACTTAAGCACGTGGAGGGCTGGTTTGGTCAACTGTAGTATCCTGAAAACATCTCCTATATGTTTCTTATTAATTTTAACCCCTCTAATTCAAGGGAAGAGACAAACATTGTGTGCACTATTAATTGACTGAAATTCATTGGCTAAGATAAATAAAATAAGTTGTATCTTCAAGGATATTCTTCAGTGGAGTGTTATCCATCAGGCTTTAGTGCTTTATATATATATATATATATATATATATATATATATATATATATATATATATATATATATATATATATACACACAGTATCTTCACAATATTCCTTTACAAATGTAGTGGACAGGTTATGAATATTTAAATATTTACGCTGAACTCCAGGTATGGCTATTATTGCATATTTACATTGGTCCAGCATGGACCAATGTAAATATATATACAGGATCTCACAAAAGTGAGTACACTCCTCACATTTTTGTAAATATTTTATTATATCTTTTCATGTGACAACACTGAAGAAATTAGACTTTGCTACAATGTAAAGTAGGGAGCGTACAGCTTGAATAACAGTGTAAATTTGCTGTCCCTTCAAAATATCTCAACACACAGCCATTAATGTCTAAACCGCTGGCAACAAAGTGCATACACCCCTAAGTGAAAATGTCCAAATTGGGCCCAAAGTGTCAATATTTTGTGTGGCCACCTTTATTTTCAAGCGCTGCCTTAACCCTCTTGGGCACGGAGTTCACCAGAGCTTTACAGATTGCCACTGGAGTCCTCTTCCACTCCTGCATGATGACATCACCGAGCTGGTGGATGTTAGAGACCTTGCGCTCTTCCACCTTCCATCTGAGGATGCCCCACAGATGCTCAATAGGGTTTAGGTCTGGAGACATGCTTGGTCGGGCCATCACCTTTACCTTCAGCTTCTTTAGCAAGGCAGTGGTCATCTTGGAGGTGTGTTTGGGGCTTTATCATGTTGGAATACTGTCCTGTGGCCCAGGCTCCAAAAGGAGGGGATCATGCTCGGCTCCAGTATGTCACAGTACATGTTGGCATATATGGTTCCCTCAGTGAACTGTAACTCCCCAGTGCTGGCAGCACTCATGCAGCCCCAGACCATGACACTCCCACCACCATGCTTCACTGTAGGCAAGACATACATGGGTTTGTACTCCTTACCTGGTTGCTGCCACACACGCTTGACATCATCTGAACAAATACGTTTATCTTGGCCTCATTAGATCACAGGACATGGTTCCAGTAATCCTAAAAATATCCTTTGTCTGCTTGTCTTCAGCAAACTGTTTGTAGGCTCTCTTTGCATCATCTTTAGAAGAGGCTTCCTTCTGGGATGACAGCCATGCAGACCAATTTGATGCAGTGTGCGGCATATGGTCTGAGCACTGACAGGCTGACCCCCCAACCCTTCAACCTCTGCAGCAATGCTTGCAGCACTCATACATCTATTTCCCAAAGACAACCTCTAAATATGACACTGAGCACAAGCACTCAACTTCTTTGGTCGACTATGGAAAGGCCTGTTCTAAATGGAATCTATCCTGTTAAACTGATGTGTGGTTTTGGCCACCGTGCTGTAGGTCAGTTTCAGGGTCTTGGCAATCTTCTTATAGCCTAGGTCATCTTTGTGTAGAGCAACAATTCTTTTTTTCAGATCTCAGACAGTTCTTTGCCATGAGGTACCATGTTGAACTTCCAGTGACCAGTATAAGAGAGTGAGAGCAATAACACCAAATTGAACACACCTTCTCACCTGAGACCTTGTAACACTAATGAGTCACATGACTCCGGGGAGGGAAAATGGCTCATTGGGCCCAATTTGGACATTTTCACTTAGGGGTGTACTCACTTTTGTTGCCAGCGGTTTAGACATTAATGGCTGTGTGTTGAGTTATTTAGAGGGGACAGCAAATGTACACTGTTCGACAAGCTGTACACTCACTACTTTACATTGTAGCAAAGTGTGATTTTTTTAGTGTTGTCACATGGCAAGGGTATAATAAAAGATTTGTAAAAATGTGAGGAGTGTACACACTTTTTTGTGAGATACTGTGTGTGTGTGTGTGTGTGTGTGTGTATGTGTGTGTATATATACATATATATATATTTATATATATATATATATATATATACACATACACAGTTTATATTTATATTTTTCATTCATTGTAAGAGGGACTTTCTCAACAACTAGTAAAGACAGTGGTGACTATGCACAAGACAGGAGCAACCATGGACAGACCAAGTAGGTTTGTCCAGCACGTTTATTCAGAAGACAATAAACCAACACAGTTTAATGCATGAGACTATTGTACAGCAAGTACATAGTAAAAGGCAAACAAAACATCTGCTTCTCCGAGCCACTAAGCGTAAACTCTATTTTAATTAGCTTAAATAGATCCTTAAATGTTAAAATATGTACCCAATGCAGGACTGTTCTTAATCATTTCCATCTCCGTTCATTCTAAGGTGCATTGAACTACAGTCGACCTACCTGTGACATGCAGTTGATTTAATTAAGAGCTGCATCAAGCTTCATTCCCATCAACTGTTTTGGCACCCAACAAAAAAAAGAGCCACATTCTGTTTCTGGAATGCCAATGTCACTTCAGTTAATAAAATATAATATTGATTAAATCCGCATATGTTTATGGCTGGCCATAAACATCTGTGCTATGCAGAGGTTCAGTAATGGCCACTTGACCATCTAAAGAAACCGTTATTGCAACATATTGGAAAATCGCTTTGTTTATAGCCCACTGTTTTCTATTGTATGAAAAAGAGGGAATAAATCTTTCAGAGTGTGTGCACCACCTCCATCCATCAGTTGAATCAGGAGGTAAACAGTGGCAAATTGTGGAGTCATTTGAGATGTCTAACTGCCCTTTATTCTCAGATGCCAGCATGTCTATGCCCACCCTTGTACTGCCCTTCCTGCAATTAAATACTTATTTTTCATTCTTATTCAGCTGTAGCTGTATTCAGTGTCCTGAAATGTAATTTTGTGATTTAGCTTTTTAAGCTTGTGCACTATTTTATTGTCACTAGTTTACTCCTCTATAATTACCTTTGACTCATTTTTTGCAATTGAAAAATATATGTCATTAAAATGTAAATAATAATATTAAGGGTGGTTATTGAAATATGAAGTGACATTGGATTGTAAAGTGGTATTGTTACTCATGAAAAACACAACACGCTCCTGATATGACCTGCTCATTTAAAGTGGTTCTAAAGGCAGTAGGTTTTATACTTTAAAGTGGTTGTAAACCCTTACAACACACTTTGACCTACAGGTAAGCTTAGATTAAGGCTTACCTGTAGGTCCAAGAAATATCTCCTAAACCTATACGGTTTAGGAGATATTTGCCCGAAGACAGGCACCGCTGTCTACGGCGCATGCGCCGTAGACAGCGGCGCGCAGGCGCACTGAGCGCGGCATTTCCAACTACGGAGCTGCCGCGTGTGTCGGCTCCCGTGCGCATGCGCGAGAGTGACGTCATCGCGGCTTCACCGAATGACAGCGGCGGAGCTGCGAGACCCCACAGAGAAGATGGATGCCCCGGACTACAGGGGACAGCGGTGACTTCGCATAGTAGTCCATTATGCTTTGCCTTTGCAGGGAATGAAAGAGGAAGTAAACTCATCAAGGTTTACTTCCTCTTTAATGCACTCCCTGCATCAAGGAAAAAAACCTTCTGCATGCAGCCCCGCCCCACCTTATACTTACATACGCCCGATCTTGACCCAGCATGGGCGTAGCCGCTCTTTCAGCTCTCTCCCTCCTCATTGGCTCAGAGACAGCAGCAGGAGCCTGGTGCTTTTAATCACAGTCAGTGAGGAGGGTGTGGGGGTGGGTTGGGACTATGCCTTGCTCTGTGTGTCAAAGGACACACAAATTAGGACTATGGAGTGAGAATGTATAAGTGCCCCCAGAGCAAGCAGCTTGCTATGAGGAGACCTAGAGGGAGGGAGTAGCCAGGTGATGTGGCAGGGGAAGGAGATAGGGGCTGCTCTATGCATAATTATTGCACAGAGCAGGTAAGTATGACGTTTGTTGTTTTAATTTAAAAAATTAGCATTTACAATCACTTTAAGTTAAGAAATGTATTGAGCGACTTAACGGGATATTTCTACTTGGTAATAATTTGGGACTGGTTAAGAAGGTAGGGTTACTAATATTATGTTTGCACATCTATACACAGAGTGATAAATGGTTTTAAGGGTTTTTCTACAGCTGAACTGAAATTCAGTTGCTGATAAAAGTTTAGGATTAACTCCATAATGACCTTGTGTGATAAAATGCAAACAGGTAGTATGCAGTAATTTTTAGTAGCCAATCAGATTTTTGTTTGTCCACTCTTATGCCTCAGAGGACTGAATTGTGTGAAGTTTATATGGGTTACTGCCAGTGCAGATGTTTGCATAGCCAACCTAGGCCATAGCTTAGGGCAGCAGGCCTGCCAGGTGTGGCACGTCGCTAGACACATATTTTTCTGACTTTTTAGGTTCCAGACTGCCTTTGTGCCTGCCAAACAAATCCGACTCTGTACTAATCGTTGCTGTCCTTGCTAAGTTAGTGCATTTTTGTTTGTGGAGTGTACAGTTCACCTGCTTAGGTACCATACTAAAATTGGTTATCTGACTGGGGGTTAGACAGGGCTGGCACAAGACAATTGGAATAGGATGGCGGGAAGGATAAGTTCAGCTCTGCTTACTGCAAAACATTCCTCCTTGTGTTATAGTATTCTACTACTGTATGCTTAAGGGTTCTTCATCTTAGATCACAGACAGTGATGGCTTTACTTAATAATTAGCTCACAGAAGCTGGTAACAGGGTAGTTTTAAATACACAAGTGCAGAAAACTACAAGTTTTTGTTTGCTAGTGTTAGTTATTATGCAAAATGCAAGTTTGTGGGACATTCCTTAAGTTCATTACACAGGCAGTATACAAAGCCTAAGGAAGAAGCTATATAATGACTGAGGAAGGAAACTAAGGAAGGATCTGAATGCTTCTATCTTTAGTAACTTAGGTTATCTATGAAAAGGGTTATCACCTAAACTCTACTCTTTCTGCATTAAACAGTGGCTGAGATTGCACACAACTATACGACAAATACAATAGTGCTATTCAATGTATCATTTTTAATGGTCAGATTCAGTTCACTTGCCGCCCGCCATATAGCAAAATGCGAGCAGTTATTGAAAGTGGTTTCAATACCCTGACCGGTGGTCATATGACGTCTTTAGGATATTAAGCTGCTGCGTGTCCCCGGGGGCACGCATCGTGGCAATTGTCGTTGTGGGTTGCCAGTCTGACACATCAATGCCACCTCATCAGTGCCACCTCATTGGTGCCACCTCATCGGTGCCCATCAGTGCCGCCTTATCAGTGCCGTCAGTGCAGACCCATCAGTGCCCATCAGTGAAGGAGAAAACTTAATTATTTACAAAGTTTTGTAACTGAAATTTGTTTTCAAAATGTTCAGTCTTTTCTTTATTTGTTTAGCAGAAAATAAAAATCCCAGAGATGATCAAGTACCACCAAAAGAAAGCTCTATTTGTGGGAACAAAATGATGAACATTTAGTTTGGGTGCAGTATAGCATGACTGCGCAATTGTCATTCAAAGTGCGTCAGCGCTGAAAGCTGAAAATTGGTCTGGGCAGGAAGGTGTAAAAGTGCCCAGTATTGAAGTGGTTAATATAAAGTGGGATGCATTTTACTTAAGACATGTATAAACTTCTAGCTAATTTCAGCATATTCTGTTGTACTATTAATGCAATGACACAAATGTCTGTATCTATAGCCTGCATTTACCTTCATGATAAAAGCTGGCTATAATGCACATATAGCATAGGTAATTGGACAGCCCATCCCAGTGGCCACAAATAAGCATACAACTTTGTATTTAAAACCAATGAGATGCATTTGCACTGAATATGTTAACACTCTGCTTTTACCTCAATGCTCAAACATGGTTTGCAGCAACTGTGAGTTGCAATGCAAATCTGTCACCTGTGTGCAAAGGGGCACCATGTAGCTAACTAGCAGGTTGCTGTTGACTTTTTTGATGTCATCAAAATAAGATTTGAACCATAATTCTTAGGCTCATTATAGATATCAGAGGGCATTATTATACTTCCCAGACGTTTACCAAGGGGTTACCCCAGTGTGCATGTTTATTTTCTGTGTAGTTGTAATCGGGGAACATATCTGGGCTCCTATGTTAGCTCATTTACTAAGTTCTGTATACTACACTTACAGAGGTCAAGTACACAGTCTACTTGCCTTTAGTAAATCAACTCCATAGTGTGATCAATCCCAACAAGTACAATTATCTTCAAGGAAACAATAGCAATGGCTTGATATATCCAACATGGTCAGTTGCCATTTCCACATATTTCAGTTAACAAGGGTTGTTTTCTCATGTTTATGAGTACCATAAAAACGGAAAAGGACAGGCGAAAAAAAAAAAAATGTGTTAAAGCGGTAGTAAACCCGCATTTTTATTTATTTTTTTTTAAAAACCTGCAAAGCAAAAGGCATAATGAGCTAGTATGCACCGCATACTAGCTCATTATGAAATACTTACCTTAGAACGAGGCCCCGACATCTCGCCCGATCCACGCCGAGAAAGCCGACATGCTCCCTCGGCGTCTCTTCCAGGTATCGCGGCTCCGGCGCTGTGAGTGGCCGGAGCCGCGATATCGTCACTCCCGCGCATGCGCGCGGGAGATTTAAATCCGGCCGGACGAGCGCTGCCGGATTTTCGCGGAGAGAACCCCCTTGTGCGCATGCGCCGCTGCAGTCAGCGGCGCATACCGAGGGGAATATCTCCTAAACCGTACAGGTTTAGGAGATATTTTTTTTACCTACAGGTAAGCCTTATTATAGGCTTTCCTGTAGGTAAAAGTTAAAAAAGTGGGTTTACTTCCACTTTAATTCAATCATCAATACTTCAAAAATACCTTCGCCCAAAAATGATTCCACTCTCTGTTTACATATTGTGGTTGATTTACTAAAGGCAAATAAGCTGTCTAATTTGCAAGAGTAGTTGCACTTTGCAGGGGAATTTGCTTCAGAGCTTAGTGGATATAGTGAAGTTTAACTATCCAAAGAATACCTAATCGTACAAAAAAAAATTAAAGAAAAGTAGTGTTTCTTGCACATGATTTGATGATGTAAGTTGGCAGAGCTTCACCTCATTCATTAAGCTCTGGGGATAATTCCCTTGCAAAGTGAACAGTCAACCCCGGTTCGCACTAGAATGTGGTGCTGGAAACCCCCATGATCCTTGCATGTTTCTTGCTTCACGTTCAAAATGCACTGCCCTTGCGATCTGCAGTGGTTGTCAGTGCAATGTTGACAACACCCCAAATGCAGGTCGCAAATGCAGTGCGTTTGCCTGTATCAGACTGCATGGAGTTAAAGTACCATGCAATCCAATTGCAGAGCATTTCCCAAATTAGTGCATGCACTGCTTTGGTGCGTTGTGGTGTGATTTGAGCACAATAAAAATGAGTGCAGTTTCTGCGCGATTCAGGGGTGATTCATAGGAGTTGATTTAGTAAAGGAAAATAGTCTGTGCACTTTGCAAGAACAGTTGCTCTAGAGCTTAGTAAATGAGCAGAAGCTCTTCTGACTTCCATCATCCAATCACGTGCAAGCAAAAATGCTGTTTTTTTTTGTCCTTGCATCATTGCATGCGATTGGGTATTCTTTGAAAAGTGAAGTTTTATCTCATTTACTAAGCTCTGGATCTACTACATTTGCAGAGTTCAACTGCACTTTGCAAAGTGCATAGTCTATTTGCTTTTAGTAAATCAACTCCTTAGTGTGATCAATCCCAACAAGTACAATGCTGAGATGAGCAGTATGCAACCTTTTGAGAAATATAAAGTGAGAACAAACCTACACATCATTTATTTATTTATTTTTAACAACAAGGAAACCCACAAATCAAAGTGCCAGGCTGTTCCTTTCTCTATCAGCATTCTTCCTCTACTGTTTGAAGTCCTAGCCTGTTTGTTTATCAGAGGTTTATACTAATACAGCTTCTTCCCTCTTTGCTTCCAAACTAGGGAATGCATTTTTTTTCTTATCTGATTCATAACCATCACATGTGTAGTATATGTTTAGCCATTGCTATTTAGAGGATCATCTGTGGTGTTTGTATCTTCATACAACCACCCATAACTGATCTGTGGTGCCTGGTCCTGCACAAAGAATGTAAAAAATGATTAGATACAAAAGCAGCATCCACAACAGCTGTCAGTAACTGTCCACCCTTTTTTGCTGATGGAATTCCTATAGTGCTTTCAAAGTGTGGTACCCTCTACGAGGCATCTACTGTAATCCTTCTTTAAAGTTTTTTTTTTTTATAATTAAATAATTATAAAAATAGAAATAGAAACAATAGATCATTTTCAGGGATATACACTTTTTTGTGTTTTTCAGTAATCAGTCCAATCTATGATGAGCCAATAAACAATTTTAACGTGTATGTATAGCCAAAAAAAATTTTCATTTTGAAAGAAGTAGTGAATAGTAAGTAAGGTCCCTTGTAATATCAGCTTAGGCTGTTTGTCTGTCCTTGGGAGACTTCAAAGTGAGCACGATTCCCCTCTAAGCCCTTGTACACACGGTCGGACATTCCGACGGAAAATGCCCGATCGGACCGTGTTGTCGGATAATCCGACTTTGTGTGGGCTCCATCGGACTGTTTCCATCGGAATATCCGACGGACAAAGTTTTAGAGCTGGGCTATAAAACTTTCCGACAACATGATCCAATCGGACTTTGTCCAATTGTGTGTAGAGAATTCCGATCGGACAAAGTGCCAAGCATGCTCAGATCAAATTCCTAGACCAAAGCTATTGGCTACTAGCCTGAACGTAGTCCCGTCGTAACAAAATAACCTCATCACGTTACGTACGATTGGATTTTCCGACAACTTTGTCCGACCGTGTGTATGCAATTATGCAAGTTTCGGACAAAATCCGTCAGACAAAATCCAACGGATTTTGTTGTCGGAATGTCCGACCGTGTGTACAAGGGCTTAGACAATTGTCATTGGATCAAATATTCCCTTTGGAAAATTTACCCAACTGTATGTTAGTGACAACTTTACAATTTTGGATTTCCCATCACTTTTTTCTCCATCAGAGTGAATTTACCTGACAAAAAAATTGTCAGCGATTCAGTGATTCTAGGTGTTCCATACTTTATAAAAAAAAAAAAAGTTATAGCTCTGTCTCTCCTTTAATAAGCCAAAAAATGTGCTTCTGTTGATACCAATATAGAACATTCAAAATCATTAGATGCCATTTGTATTGGTTGTCTAACTCCTGTGGTTTGTACAACCATGATACAATGAGAATTATTCTGAGATTTAAAATCTATTGTGCTTCTATCATGCACTAAGGCCTCTTTCACACTGAGGTGCTTTACAGGCATTTTGTGCTAAAAATAGCACCTATAAAGCGCCTGTAAACTGCCGCTTCTGCAGCCCCAGTGTGAAAGCCGGAGTGCTTTCACACTGGGGCAGTGAGCTTGCAGGACAGGAAAAAAAGACCTGCAAGCAGCATGCATTTCAACCATCCAGGCTTAATTGTAGTGATCGTCTATGACTAGGTCATAATGAGTGAAATGTGTTGGGGTAGGTGGTCTTCAGGCTTCGGACATGAACAGCTCCTCTTTGACCCGTTCTTGGGACACAGTAGGGAGTACAAGCTTGGAGGATTTTTGGTCTATTTTAAGGAAGCTTATATTTTATGTTACTACAATATTTACTTTAATTAGTGGCCAGGCTATGAACATCTAAATATTTGCATACTCCTAGCAAGCATTTGGCTGGATTCACATAAAGTATCTCATGAAAGTGAGTACACCCCTCACTATTCTGTAAATATTTTATCTAAAGTAGTGAGTGTACAGCTTGTATAACAGTGTAAATTTGCTGTCCCTCAAAATAACTCAACACACAGCCATTAATGTCTAAACAAAAGTGAGTACACCCCTAAGTGAAAATGTCCAAATGGGACCCAAAGTGCCAATATTTTGTGGGCACCATTATTTTCCAACACTGCCTTAACCCTCTTGGGCATGGAGTTCACCAGAGCTTCACAGGTTGCCACTGGAGTCATCTTTCATTCTTCCATGAGGACATCACAGAGCTGGTGGATGTTGGAGCCCTTGCGCTCCTCCACCTTCCTATTGAGGATTCCCCACAGATGCTCAATAGGGTTTAGGTCTAGAGACATGCTTGGCCAGTCCATCACCTTTACCCTCACCTTCTTTAGAAAGGCAGTGGTCTTCTTGGACGTGTGTTTGGGGTCATTATGTTGGAATACTGCCCTTCAGCCCAGCCTCTGAAGGGAGGGGATCAGGCTCGGCTTCAGTATGTCACAGTACATGTTGGCATTCATGGTTCCCTCAATGAACTGTAGCTCCCCAGTGCCAGCAGCACTCATGCAGCCCCAGACCATGACACTCCCACTACCATGCTTGACTGTAGGCAAGACACACTTGTTTTTGTACTCCTCCCTTGATTACCGCCACACACGCTTGACATTATCTGAACCAAATAAGTTTATCTTGGTCTCATTAGACCACAGGACATGGTTCCAGTCTGCTTGTCTTCAGCAAACTGTTTGTGGGCTTTCTTGTGCATCTTCTTTTGAAGAGGCTTTCTTCTGGGACGACAGCCGTGCGGCATATGGTCTGAGCACTGACAGCCTACCCCTTCAGCCTCTGCAGCAATGCTGGCAGCACTTATACATCTATTTCCCAAACACAACCTCTGGATATGATGCTGAGCATGTGCACTCAACAGCTTATTGGTTGACCATGGCGAGGCTTGTTCTGAGTGGAACCTGTCCCGTTAAACCACTGCATGGTCTTGGCCACCATACTGCAGCGCAATTTCAAGGTCTTGGCAATCTTTTTATAGCCTAGGCCATCTTTATATAGAGCAACAATTCTTTTTTTCACATCCTCAGAGAGTTCTTTGCCATGAGGTGCCATGTTGAACTTCCAGTGACCAGTATGAGAGAGTGAGAGCGATAACACCAAATTTAACACACCTGCTCCCCATTCACACCTAAGGCCTTGTAACACTAACGAGTCACACCAGGGAGGGAAATGGCTAATTGGGCCCAATTTGGACATTTTAACTTAGGTTTGTACTCACTTTTGTTGCCAGCAGTTTATACATTAATGGCTGTGTGTTGAGTTATTTTGAGGGGACAGCAAATTTACACTGTTATACAAACTGTACACTTACTACTTTACATTGTAGAAAAGTGGAATTTCTTCAGTGTTGTCACATGAAAAGATATAATAAAATATTTATTTGTCTGAATTCATGCCTGAACCAGACCCAAAAATGCACATGACCCTTTTTAAAACCGCACCGCGGCTGCCCTTGGCAAGTCATGAGAATTGGAAGCAGTTAAAAACACATTCAATTCGCACATATGGGAACCCGACCTTAGAAATTAGAAGTCTAGAAAGCTGTCAAGTCACTGCTGAGGGGGGTAAGCAAGGTGAATTGAACTTGTGAAAATGCTCCATAGGGCATGCAGATACAGAGGTTAGTGAGAGTTTGTTTTGAAGCTTGTTTACTGATTTTAAAAAGTGACATGTAATGCCATTTTTTTTGTTAACATTTTGGATAACATAGGGAAGGGTTGAATCCCTTGTCAGCTTATTTTTTTATTTATTTTTTTGCATTCTGCACACTTTCTCTGCACTTTCTGCCCCAGGAACCCAACAGGAAGTGAATGGAAATCTCTACAAAGGGGGGGGGGGTCCCTCTTAGACAATTGTCACCAGAACAGGTGTCTCCAGCAGAAGATTTACCCTTACTTCTTGTTCTGGTGACAACTTTTGGATTTCAACGTATTTCTTGTTTGGGTGGCAATAGCTACCAGAACAGACTGAAAGGATGAACTCGGAAAGCAATGAAAAAAATTGACAGGATTTCTAATCCTTTGTTTCGCTAACGAAAAAAAAAAAAAAAACATTACTTATATGCAAGATTTTTAAAACATTAATGTGGGGAAGTATTGGAGAAATTCACCCTGACTTTCTATCCTGATTACTATGTTTTACTAGACAGGAAGTGAGGGGAAATCTCCAACAGAAACAGACAGGAATACTAATGATTAAAGTAGGGGAATGTTAGGATTCCTGTCAGATATATATACATATTTTTCTGTCAGTGTTTCATACTGCAGATTTTCTCTTACTGCTGTCTGTTGAAACCATTGTCACCAGAACATGAAGTGAGAGTAAATCTCTTTAAAGAGGAAGTAAAGCCTCAGTAATATAAAAAAAAAAAAAAGCCTGCAAGACAAAGGCATAATGAGCTAGTATGCATAGCATACTAGCTCATTATGAATTACTTACCTGAGATCGAAGCCCCAGAAGCAGTCCTAGCTCCCCTCCTCCAACGCCACCATCTATCCCGGAGTGACTTCTGACTATCGCGGCTCCGCTGCTGTGATTGGCTGGAGCCACAATGACATCACTCCTGCGCATGGTGCCGCCACTAACGGCATGATCGCCGTTAGCAACGGCATGCTCAGTGCGCCTGTGCCCCGTAGACAGTGGTCCCGCTATTTCTGCAAATATCTCCTAAACCTTTTAGGTTTGGGAGATATTTCTTGCACCTACAGGTAAGCTTTAATCTAGGCTTACCTGTAGGTTAAAGTGGTTGTAATGGATTTACAACCACTTTAACAGAGCTCCAGATAGCTGTGTTTCCATGCTGTACTTCTCTGTGTAAATATCAGGCTAAGTTGGACACTAAAAAAATCATTTGGCAGGTACAATACTGTGTGTTTAAACTGTCGTTGCCATCTTTGTATTTTTTTGGGGGGCGGGGGATTTTTTTATTGCTGTACTTGTCTCCATACCCTAAGGCTAAACTTTGGGTCTATGGTTTGCCAGCCCTTACATTTATGGCTGGGATAGATATAGATAATAAAACACAGAGGACTGAAGATAAAACAAAGGTCAACACTGGGTCTTTGCCGAGGGTTTTATACTTCTAATGATATCCCTGACAACCTTCTTTATTTCTAAAAATAATAGCACATTGGTGCAAAGTAAATATGTGAATATTGTATAGCACATTACGAGGATGTATCCATATCTAATTCAACTTTATCAACATTGACAGCATAGAAAAACCTGAGATCTATCCTGATTATGTGAATTTTTCTTGGCTCCTGCTGAATGACTTTTATTCATAGACATGATGAGTCTTTTTAGAAATGTGTATTCCACATACATCTATATGTTTCATGCAGCCTTTTTCAGCTTGATTTCAGATACAAAAACATGTTCTGATAAACCAAGAAAATAAAAACAGAAAAACCCTACTATACATTATTTTTTTTGGTGACTTCCTTGGCCCATTTAAGATAAGATTTGATGATACTGAAGTAAACGGGGATTACACTGCCATCTAGTGTTCATTAATTAAACTGCCCATATCAGTAAAAGAAAATACAGTAAATTGAAAAGTATAGATGCGCGCGCATTTTTTACAGTTCTGTTTCGTTTATATATCAGTTTAAAGTACATTAGCTCACTTTAATGTATAAAACTGTCTGTAAACAGAAAGTATTTAACTGATAAAATATCTTGGATATAACAAATATTTAGTTTTTTGTATTAATTTTTTATTCAAGTTTAGTTGAAGCGTTTTTTAACTTACAAAAAACCTGGCTGCTCCTATCTGGTTCTGCCCTCCCCCCTGTAATCTGACCACGGTGTATCATGGCTGCTGATCCCTGACACTGTGGTCAGTTTATGTTCCTCCATCAGCCGCTGCTATCTACAGCTCTCCTGTGTCTCCCTCTGTCCTCCTCCACCTCTCCTCCCTGCTTGTCAGCTCTATGTCAGGGCCCGTCTCCCCCCCCCCCCCCGCTGCTGTATTAACTAAGTAAAGATCACGCAATCCCCTGGCTTTCAACTTTCAAAATATTAAGTGTCCTTTATGTGTGCTTAATTTAAAAAAAGTCATTCTATACCCAATTTAATAGCGCCGATATGCGACTGGCTCTCTCCTCCTCTCCTCTCCTCCCCCCTACTGACGTCACTGGGGAATTTCAGCCCCCCCCCCCCCCTGCTGTACCTGTTAGATCAGGAGAGAGGAGAGCCAGCCAGTCACGTGGGCACCGATGGGCGGTATTAAATCAGGTATAGAACATTTTCTTTTATTTTATAAAGCACACATACTAAACACTTAGTATTATGAAAGGCAGGGGATTGCGTGATTTTTACTAAGTGAGTTTACAACCACTTTAATACTGTTTCCATTCTGTTGACACTTAAAGTATATGTAAGCTCTAACAATATATTTCTCCCTTTTTGCTCCCTTTTTGGCCTGTTCAATAAACCATTGAAAGTATTTTATGAAATCTGACAGTTCAAAAAAAAAAAAAATCTGTTTATCCAGACAGAAATCTTGGGACCTAATAACTTCCTGCACTCTCTGCCTCTAGACTATTATCATTGAGCATTGTTCTTTGTTATCTTTGTGAACTACCAAACATTGTAAAAAAATTGAAAAAGAAAGGAAGATGTTCTGTACTGCTAAAATCCTCTTAGTTCTAGGGCATAGGTGCTCAACCTGTGGTCCTCCAGCTGTTGCAGAACTACACGTCCATTGGCATTGCAAGCCACAGACAGTTAAATGCATGACTCTCAAAGGCAGAGGTCTGATGGGACTTGTAGTTCCACAACAGTTGCAGGGACACAGGTTAAGCACTCATGTTCTAGGGTAACAATGCTGCTCAGTATGGTTGTCACCCTATGACAAAAAGTGTGTTAATTACAGGATTACTGGGTTAAAAAAATAAATAGTGCAAACACCAGATGTAAGGTCTGCTAAGCTGCAATACATTTTTGTTTTTGGGTTTAGATATGCTTTGTCTGTTGGGATAGATTATAAATACAATGGGTGTTTTAATTTCTGTAATACCCACTAAATGTCATAAAGAAGAAAAATAGATTAAATTCATGATTTTTTTCTTTCATTTAAATGTGTGCTGTCTGAAAACACTAATATGCACATCCTTCTGTATGGACAAATGGATAAACTTAAAGTATTTATTTTCTGAATATACTGTACACAATATATTTGTACACGGATGCTGATATCTTTCTTTTTCCATTTGCAGTTGAGCAGACAGAGCCTGCAAAAGTGATATTGAATGGGGAACAGGAGGAAAACATGGAGGTCGCTCCTAGTGACAACGCTTTAAAAGAGAAAACAAAGGAAGATGGCCAAGCCGAGACAGAAGAAATCAATGCTATAACACCAGTGTCTGAAGAAAAAGCAGAGTCTCCAGAACAATCAAATGATAATCAATCAAGTGAAGTGGGTTTCAAAAAAGTGTTTAAATTTGTTGGCTTCAAATTCACTGTAAAAAAGGATAAAACTGAAAAATCAGAACCTGTACAACTCTTAAATGTGAAAAAAGATGAAGCTGAAGTAAATGGCACATCCTCCCAAGAAGAGCATATCAGTGCTGCTGCGGAAGGCAACACACAGACACAGCAGGAAACCAAAGAGGATCTCCAGCAAGCAGAAAGTCTAGATGGGGCTCCACAGCCTGTAGAAAGTCCAGTTGAAGTACCCGAGGAGGCACAAATGAAGGAAGAATCACCAGAGACACAAAATATTAAAGAACCAGAACCAGAAGTGGAAAAAGATAAAAAGTCTCCAGAGTCTCCAACAAACACAGTTGTTGCTGATACCTCTTCCCCGTTTAAGAGATTTTTTACACAAGGTTGGGCAGGGCTGAGGAAAAAGACAAGTTTCAAGAAATCAAAGGAAGAAGATCCTCAGGAAGTAGAGAAACACATTCAAGTTGAAGAGCAAGAAAAGACTGAAGCAACAGAAGCTGTAAAAGAGGAAGGTGAAGCAGAAATAGAAATTGTTGAAGAGCAGGCCTTAGTACCAGAGGAATCAAGTAAATCTGCAAGTGAAGAAGTAAAGTCCTCTAAAGAGGAAGATTCTCAGATCTCTCCTGAGGAAACCAAAGCAGAGAAAGCACTATCTGATCAACCAGAAGACCAAAAACCAGAAGAAACTGTGAAAACAGATGAGGGTACAATGCAGGTAACAGAAGACAAAGAAAATGTTCCTGAAATTTCTGCATTGAGTATCTCAAGTGAGGTAAAGGCTGAAATTGACACCTTGGAAATTAAACCTGAAAAGCAAATAACAGATGTACTCAGTCCATCATCTGTTGAGGTAACAAATGAATCACAGCCGGAAGTAGCACCAAAAACTGAAGTACCTGCAAGCGATCAGTCTGAGTTGCATTCCAGTACTGAAAGTGCTGACCCGGAAAAAGGGCAAGAAGTAATTACAACAGAAGCTGAACTGTTATCCTCTCAAGAGAAGGTTAAGGCTCAAAGCAGTCCTTTGAAAAAGCTTTTCAGCAGCTCTGGACTAAGAAAGTTGTCAGGAAAGAAGAGCAAAGGAAAGAAAGATGATGATGCTAAGGCAGACGTGACTGCAGAACATGCACTTGCTTCATCTGAGTCACCAGAGGCTGCAGAAGTAAATGGTGGAGATAGCTCAGCCTCTTCTCCTGATGAGTCAGCAGAGACTTCTCCAACAGAAAAGCCAGTAGAGGAAGAACCACAGGCGGCAGACTTGGAAGGTGAAGGAGCAACATCTGATGGTGAAAGAAAAAAAGATGGAATTATGCCATGGGCCTCTTTTAAAAAACTTGTCACTCCAAAGCGACGTCCAAAGAGACCATCTGAAAGTGATAAAGAGGATGAGCTTGAAAAAGCCAAAACCTCAACTTTGTCCTCTACCGATAGTGGAGGTTCAGTTGAAAATCAAGAAGAGATCAAAGAACCCGGCGAGGAACAAAGACTTGAAAAAAGCACAGAAGAAAATAAAAAGAAAGCTGACAGTTCAGTTTCATGGGATGCCTTAATATGTGTTGGCTCTTCTAAAAAACGAGCTAGAAAGACTTCAGATTCAGATGAAGAAGAAATTCAGAGATCTCTTGAGGAAAGCAAGAAAAATGAAGGAGAAACAGTACAAACTAAAGAGCCTGAATCTGAAAGTCCAATCACAAGTTCACAAGAACAACAGGTTCAAGAAAGCCCATCACCAGATCAGGCTAGTAGCCCTACAGAAGGAGATGGGGTATCGACTTGGCAATCATTTAAAAGACTGGTTACACCCAGACGAAAATCAAAAACTAAAGCAGAAGAGAAAACTGATGAAACTGCTGTAGTATCTAATCCAGAACAGTCTACCTCAGAGGGTGAAGGCGGCAAGGAAGAATCTTGGGTATCATTTAAAAAGTTGATACCTGGGAGAAGGAAGAAAAGATCAGATGCCAAACAGGAGCAGGCTCCCCTCAGTGCTGATCAAGCAGTACATGAAAGTGCTGAAGATGACTCGGATGAACCTGCAGTAGTTCCTTTGGCTGAGTTTGATGCAGCTGAGCTAGAAAAACTAAATGCCCAGAAGTCTGTTGAAGTATCTGATGCAGCTGATGTTTTAGGTGAGCAAAAGGAGTCACTTGAAAATCCCAGTGATGAACTTATTCATGCAGTTACAGTGACTTTAATAGAGGGAGAAAGGGCAGCCACTAGTCTTGAAGAAAGGGCTCCATCCTGGATTAGTGCAAAGGTTACTGAGACTATTGAGCATGCAAAAGAAGTTGAAGAAACCACAGAAAAAATTAAAACTGAAATTACCGTTGAAGAAACTGTTGTATTTAGCACCGTTTCACAAGTTATGGCAGAAACACAAAGTACTTTAATTAATGAAGTTGAATTAACGTCAGAAGCCTTAACTGCTCTGGAAGAGGCAATAGAAACATCATGCGCAGAAGAAACTACTGAAATGCTGTCTGCTGTTTCACAATTAGGTGAATCAGTTTTGTCTACTGAGCAAGCTACACCTGTGCCAGAAGATGATGCAAGTGTACAAACTCTACAAGAACAAAAACAGCTGACTGATAATATATTACATGCTGTTGCAGAAAGTGCAAAACTTTCCTTCGATATTATAAAGTCAGAAAGTGTTACTGTCTCACCTGATGTAAAGGAGGATTTAAAGGAAACAAACCTGGAACAGAGTGCTACTACTTTGACTAGAGACATTTTTACCGAACTTGTAGAGAATCAAAAGACTGTCTCCAGTGTGGTGGAAGAGCATATTGAGGAAGTCATCATTACTGTTACCAAGAAAACGACTGAAAGCATCGCAACTTCTTTAGATGAAACTGTACAAGTTATATCTGTGGAAAAGCTTAGTGAGTCTACTGTGGAACAAACATCAACTGTTGATAAAGATGAATCTGAGAAGCCCAGTGTCTGTGATTCTGCTTATGATCAGGATACAAAAGGTTCCTTCAAACCTGTTTTATATGCAACTCTTGAGAAATCAGGTGAAGATTTAAAAAATTCTGCTGAAGTCCAAGTGACAGAAGAAACCTTAGATAGCAGTGAGACAAAAGTAGTGGTTGAAGAACAAATTACAGAGCTTGAGACTGCTTACAATGAGCTGTCTTATCAAGAAATAGCAGACCCTTTTAAAGGAGAACAGACTGAAGAATATGATTCCATTTCTGTTTCTCTTTTGGCTAAGGAATCTGAGGTTGATATTCCAACTGTAGGTGAGTCTGGAGTTACCATTTCATTTGAAAACCAGTTGCATGCTGATGAAAGTAATATACAATCTGAAGAACGTGTTTCTGTGCATACAGATGTGCAGGCTGAAATGAGTGTCCCAATCTCATCTGACAGAGAAGCTAAAGAAAGTAATACTGTGTCATCTAAGCCGCAAGAAGATGCTATTGTTGCATCAGATGTGACGTATGTTAAAGAACCTGCCCCTATATCAGCTGAGCTACAATTTAAAGATGATGCTCCTATGTTACTAGAGACTGAGCCAGATGTGCAGAATGAAGGTGTTCCAGTGGCAACTGAGATGACAGCCCAAGAAGGTGCTCCTGTGGCAGATGAAATTAAAGCTGTGGCATTTGAAATGAAAGCTGATGAAAGTATTCTAGTGGCAACTGAAGTGGAACTGAAAAAAGAAGGTGATCTGGTGCTGCCTGAGGTGCAAACTGAAGAAGTTGCTCCTGTGTTAGCTGAGATTAAGGTTGAAGAAAGTACTACTTTGCCAGCTGTGTTGAAGACTGAACTGAGTGATACTGTGTCACTTGCTGATGAAAGTGTCCCTGTGTCAATTGAGGTGCAAACTGAAGAAAGTTCTCCTTTGTTGCCTGAGTCGCAAGTAAAAGAGTGCACTTCTGTGCCATCTGAGTTGCAGACAAAAGATGGTGCTCCAGTGCTAGCTGAGGTGAAGGCTGAAGAAAGTGATGCTGTGCCATCCAAAGTCCAGACAGAAGTAGGTGCTTCTGTGCTAGCTGAGGTGAAGGCTAAAGGAAGTGATACCATGGCACAAGAGATGCAGGCTGAAGAAGAATGTGCTCCTGTACCATCTGAGGTGCAGACTAAAGAAGCTGCTCCTGTACTATCTGAGATGCGGGTTGAAGAAGCTGCTTCTGTGGCATCTGAAGTGCAGGTCGAAGAAGCTGCTCCTGTGTCATCTGAGGTGCAGGTTGAAGATGCTGCTCCTGTGCCATCTGAGGTGCAGGTTGAAGATGCTGCTCCTGTGCCATCTGAGGTGCAGGTTAAAGATGCTGCTCCGGTGCCATTTGAGGTGCAGGTTGAAGAAGCTGCTCCTGTGCCATTTGAGGTGCAGGTTGAAGAAGCTGCTCCTGTGTCATTAGGGGTGCAGGCTGAAGAAGCTGCTCCTGTGCCATCTGGGGTGCAGGTTGAATATGCTGCTCCTGTGCCATCTGAGGTGCAGGTTGCAGAAACTGCTGCTGTGCCATCTGAGGTGCAGGCTGAAAAAACTGCCCCTTTGCCATCTGAGGTACACAATGAACAATCTGCTTATCTGCCATCTGAGGTGGAGATGAAAGAAGCCATTTCTGTGCCACCTGAGATGCAGGTTGAAGAAGTTGCTCCTGTGCCATCTGAGGTGCATACAGAAGAAGCTTATTCACTGACATCTGAAGTGCAGGCTGAAGAAGTTGATCTGGCACCATCTGAGGTGCAGGCTGAGGAAGCTGCTCCTGTACCGTCTGAGGTGCAGGCTGAAGAAGCTGCTTCTGTGCTATTTGGGGTACAGGCTGAAGAAGCTGCTCCTGTGCTATCTGAGGTTAAAGCTGAAGAAAACACCCCTGTACCATCTGAAGTTCAGGCTACAGTAGAGGTTACTGAGATGCAAGCTGAAGATGTTCAAGTATTAACAGGAATGCATACTGAAGAAGATTTCCCTGTTCTGGCTGAGCCTCAAGCTGAATGTGCTCCTGTGCCATCTGAAGTTCAGGCTGATAAAGATACTTTTGTGCTGAATGAAGTACAGGCTGCAGAAGATTTAAAAGTGACAGATGAGGTGCAGGTTGAAGAAAGTGCCCCTGTTTCAATTGAAGTGCAAACTGAAAAAAGTTCTCCTTTGCTGCCTGAGTTGCAAGTAAAAGAGTGCACTTCTGTGCCATCTGAGTTGCAGACAGAAGATGGTGCTCCAGTGCTAGCTGAGGTGAAGGCTGAAGAAAGTGATACCATGAAACGAGAGATGCAGTCTGAAGAATGTGCTCCTGTGCTATCTGAGGTTCAGAGTAAAGAAGCTGCCCCTGTGCTATCTGAAGTTCAGGCTACAGTAGATGTTACTGTGACAGCTGAGAAGCAAGCTGAAGATGTTCAAGTATTACCAGGAATACATACTGAAGAAGGTTTCCCTGTTTTGTCTGAGCCTCAAGCTGAATATTTTCCTGTGCCATCTGAAGTTCAGGCTGATAAAGATATTTCTGTGCTGAATGAAGTTCAGGCTGCAGAAGATTCCAAAGTGACAGATGAGGTGCAGGCTGAAGAAGGTGCCCCTATGTTAACTGAAGTGCAGACTGCACAAGAAGCTTCAGTGACAATGGAGGTTCAGGTCGAGGAATGTGTTCCTGTGTTGGCTGGAGAAAATGTACCTCTTCTTACTGAGGTCCAGACTGAAGAAGGTGGCCCTGTGTCAGCTGAAGTGGCTGCTGAGCATGTCCCTGTGTCAGATGAGTTTAAAGATGTAGAAAGTGTCTCTGTTACCAAGGAAAAGCCAGAAGAGTATACTGCCTTGTCAAGTGAAGTAAAGATTAAAGAAAGTGTTCCTTTTTTGCCTGAGAAACCGGTTGAAAAAGACATTGCTGCATCAACAGAGCTACAAGTTGTAGAAAGTCCCCCTGCATGTGTTGAAGGTGAGGCTGAAGAAGCCAATAATATGTCAGATAAAGTTGACGTTGAAGCTACTACTCCTGGATTAGTTGAAGGAATGGTTGAAGAAGTAGTATTAGTCAAGGAACAGGCTAAAGGAGAAGTGTTGGCTGAAGAAGATGTTCCAGTTTCAGCTGAGGAGCAAGATACCAAAGATGTTCCTATTTCAGGTATTGCACAGGCTAAAGAAGATGTCTCTATTTTATCTCAGGGGCAGATTGAGGAAGGTGTAATTACATTAGATGAAAAGAAGGTTGATAAAGATGTTGCATCAGATGAATGTGTTTCTGATGTGCAGACAGAGAACTTTGAGCAGACTGAAGAAAGCATCCTAGCAAGTGACATCGAAAAAGTTATTTCTGTTGTGGATGATCATTTTGATAATACTGGTACCACAAGCGAGCCACTCAATGTTGAAGATACAAAAGCTCTGGGTGAGGAAGCAAAGGAGGCAGGGGAATTTACCATTGAACAACATGAAGATAAATGTGAATCTGGGTCCCTAAGTAACGTAGTTGATCAGATATCACTGATTCAAGAAGTCACAAAGGAAGTATTCACAACTGACATTCCAGAATTTGAAACTTCAGAGGCTAGCACTGTGTCTGAGACAGTTACAGCTGCTGCAGTAGAAGAAAATACGTTAGAAGAGACTGTTAAACCTATTGAAACACCATCAGATTGCATACAGCCTTTTGAAAAGCCTGACCTAAATTTACAGTCAGAAGACCACACCAAAAATCCAGAGGAGGCTCCAACCTTAGTGGCATCTGTTTCTCAAAAGGCTGCAGCTATTGTAGATGCTGCAATTGAAGCAGCAACAAATTGTTTTGTGGTAGATGCAAGCAGCCAAGATGAAACACCTAAAGGCACTACTCTAACACACCAAACAGAAGAAACAATTGTAGAAACAAACAACACTAAAACCAGTATTACCACTACTGTACATATTACAGTTGCGACAACAGTGGAAAAAGTTATAGAAAAAATGAATGATCATGAATGTGTCAGCACTGAAAGACAGAATCAGGAAGATGAATTTGTTTCCCAAGTTCAAGAACCTGTACATGAACCAATAAATGTCCTTAGTACTTCAGCACAAACCAAAGGAATTGAAACAGATGACAAAAATAAACCATCAACCCAAGAATTTGTCGTCATTTCATCTACTGATTTGGTGGACTCCGAACCAGCAGGGACCACACTTAACGTGGAGGAAGAAAGCAAACCCTCTCCTATCAGCATTCAGGAGGATATCCATAAAACATCCATCCAGACAGATTCTCCTTCTACAGATACCCAAGAAAAGGCACAGCCTGTGGAATCCTGAGATTGAATGTAAGTGAAAGAATGTATGTGAAGGTTAAGGGCACTGAAATGCATTTATTGGATATATGAAAGCTTCTGGGAGACCTGTCCTGAGAGAAGCATGTATGATGCCATTCTGAAAAAGCTGGTTGCCTAAAATGTTGTATACCACTGGGTTTAATACTTTGTGGGTTACCAACCAGGAATAAGCATATAGCAAGTAAGAGTGAAATCAGATCCCCTGATTTGCATGTTTGTTCCTGGCCTGATACAAGTATGAAAGCCAGGCAGACGTTTTAAAAAAGAGAAGTCAGTAATGGCAGCCTGCACATTCTCTCAATACAAATTTCCTTTTAGTGATCCAGTTTTCACATTCAGTGCAGTGATGTTAATCTGAATGTGCTTTTCAAATGTGTGAGATGCATTGATTTATATGTTTTAAAATTAAAGAGACCCTATCACTTTGTCCATTTAGGGTGGGGATAAGCAATTAGCGGACCTTCAGCTGTTGCAGAACTACAAGTCCCATAAGGCATAGCAAGACTCTGACAGCCACAAGCATGACACCCAGAGGCAGAGGCATGATGGGACTTGTTTTGGAACAGCTGGAGGTCCGCTAATTGCATATCCCTGATTTAGGGTAAAGTGACAATGGGGTTGATTTACTAAAATCTGGTGCAGCTCTGCTTAGAAACCAATTGACTTTTAGGATTTTTTGTTGGCAAAGCTTAAAGTGGAAGTAAACCCATGGATTTAAACAGTTAAAAAAAAAAGGCATGCCGGGAATGCTAACTGCACATTGGCTGTGCTCTCAGCCAAACTATCAAACCATCCAATGGCTGGTGTCATAATGAATCACATGTGCAGCACCATAGCAGTTGAAGATTAAACAGAGGCAAAGATGGCAGCTTCCTTGGCTGAAAACGATAGGGGAGTTTACTTCCACTTTAATTGAACAAGCTAAAGTTAGAAGCTGATTGGCTAACATGTACACTGCAGCAGATTTTGCACTTTCCGGTTATAGTAAACCTCTGTGTCTCTGTAAATCCCCTCCCCCAAAAACCCTTTGAAATCAAATTTTCAGTGCTCCCTCTACATTTCTGCTTCCATCACTACCAACACTAAAGTCCCTAATATCAGCTACTGCAGAACGCTAAGGGGAGCAGTGGCATCACTGCCTCAATCATGTGATAGTGCTTGGGCATGGGGAGAGAAAGTCAGATGCTTCTCCATACCCAGAAGCACTAAATATTGTAGCTGAGCATAATGGAGGTAGTCACAGTGAGGGAGAAGTTGGCATAGGAAATATAACTGGGTTAGGTAGAGTTGTGTCACTTTGCCATGACTGGGCAAGGGGACAGTGCCCCTTTAAGCTGTTATACCCCTTGTTTTGTGTTCAAAATAATCTTGATCATCTGGAAGGTAGTTTCACAATATTCCTTTACAAATGTAGTGAAACTGTGGACAGGTGGTCAATTTTTTAAAGCTGAACTCCAGGTATGGCTCTTATTGCATATTTACATTGGTCCAACCTGGACCAATTTATATATATATATATATATATATATATATATATATATATATACACAGTATCTCACAAGTGAGTAAACCCCTCACGCTGTCCCCTCAAAATAACTCAACACACAACTATTAATGTCTAAACCGCTGGCAACAAAAGTGAGTACACCCCTGAGTGAAAATGTCCAAATTGGACCCAAATGATCTTTTTTGTGGGGCCACCATTATTTTCCAACACTGCCTTAAACCCTTTGGGCATGGAGTTTACCAGAGCTTCACAGGTTGCCACTGGAGTCCTCATCCACTCCTCCATGACGACATCATGGAGCTGGTGGATGTTCAAGACCTTGGGCTCCTCCACCTTCTGATTAAGGATGCCCCATAAATGCTCAATAGGGTTTATGTCTGGAGACATGCATGGCCAGTCCATCACCTTTACCCTCAGCTTCTTTAGCAAGGCAGTGGTCCTCTTGGAGGTGTGTTTGGGGTCGTTATCATGTTGGAATAATTCCCTGTGGCCAAGTCTCCGATGGGAGATCATGCTTGGCTTCAGTATGTCACTGTACATGTTGGCATTCATGATTCCCTCAATGAACTGTAGCTCTCCAGTGCCGACAGCACTCATGCAGCCCCATACCATGACACTCCCACAACCACCATGTTTGACTGTAGGCAAGACACACCTGTCTTTGTACACCTCAAATGGTTGCTGCCGCACACGCTTGACACCATCTGAACTAAATACGTTTTATCTTTGTCTCATCAGAACACGGGACATGGTTCCAGTAATCCATGTCCTTAGTCTGCTTGTCTTCAGCAAATTGTTTGCAGGCTTTCTTGTGCATCATCTTTAGAAGAGGCTTCCTTCTGGGACGAAAGCCATGCAGACCAATTTGACACAGTGTGCAGCGCATAGTCTGAGCACTGACCGGCTGACCCCCCCACCCCTTCAACCTCTGCAGCAATGCTGGCAGCACTCATATGTCTATTTCCCAAAGACAACCTCTGGATATGACACTGAGCATGTGCACTCATCTTCTTTGGTCAAACAATGGCGAGGCCTGTTTTGAGTGGAACCTGTCCAGTTTCAGGGTCTTGGCAATCTTGTTATAGCCTAGGCCAGGGATATGCAATTAGCGGACCTCCAGCTGTTGTTAAACTACAAGCCCCATCATTCCTCTGCCTCTAGCTGTCATGCCTATGGCTCTAAGTCTTGCTATGCCTCATGGGAATTGTAGTTCTGTAACATCTGGAGGTCCGCTAATTGCCTATCCCTGGCCTAGGCCATCTTCATGTAGAGCAACAATTATTTTTTTATGCTCCTCAGAGAGTTCTTTGCCATGAGGTGCTATGTTGAAGTTCCAGTGACCAGTATGAGAGAGTGAGAGCAATAACACCAAATTTAACACACCTGCTCCCCCTTCACACCTGAGACCTTGTAACACTAATAAGTCACATGACACCAGGGAGGAAAAATGGCTAATTGGGCCCAATTTGGACATTTTCACTTAGGGATGTACTTACTTTTGTTGCCAGTGATTTAGACATTAAAATGGTTGTAAACCGTGTACAACCACTTTTTGCTACAGGTAAGCCTATAATAAGGCTTGCTTGTAGCTACCCCGGATATATCCTAAACCTGCATGTTTTAGATATAATAAAATATTTACAAAAATGTGAGGGGTTTGTGAGATACTATGTGTGTATATATATATATATATATATATATATATATATATATATATATAAAATATAACATACTTGTGGGATCGCTGTGGAAGTGCAGATTCACTATAGTGATTGCTGCTACTACTACTACTACCCTCTGCATAGTGAACACAGGGCGTCCCTCTTTTGACAAAGCCACCTTTCACAGAATGACTTGTATTTTTTTCTATGAATACAAGCCATTCTCTGATTGAATGAGGTGGGATGGTGACATAACAATCATAATCCAAAAGCTCCGACTACTACAGTGATCACCTTAGGGTTATACAGGTATTTGAAGATTTTTTACCTTAATGCAGAGAATGTATTAGGATAAAAACCTTTTGAGTTTAGAACCACTTTAAAGTCCAGTAATCTCCACAACTAACAGTGGCACTGCTCTCACAACATAGATTTTGTGCTGTGTTGGAAAGGACAGCATAAAGATAAATGCAATCAACACATTACACTTGCCTCCCACAGTTCTTTAATGCCTGGCACGTCAGCGTCAAATTCTATTCCACCATGTATTTGAGCTTGCTGGCAGCAAGGATGAATGCTGCACCCTTGCCTTTTGGGCACCTGAAAACATCCAAATTTGATGCTAATGGGGTAACATGCACATGAGGTCTTAAGTGGAATTAATTCCACCTATCTTTTGGAGCTGAAGATGGTGCCATCTTATCCTCTGGTTAGATCTGCAGTTGCCATGGTGCTGCACAAGTGATCAGCCATGATACCAGCCATATGAGGGCTTGAAAGTTCATTAGAGAGCTTACATAAGCACGCTGGCAACTGTGATGGTTGCCACCTAAGATCGGCCTTGAATGTAGCATGCACTGCACACTTGCTATTAGGCAGAAAACCACCTTGTCATGTTTAAATATTGATTTAATAACATTTGTTTTAAACATTTCTAACTTGGGGTTTCTTGTGGGAAACAGCTAAATCAATAAGTTTAGTTCCAAGAAATTTTTTTCAGTTCTTCTTGAAATGGTATTGGTGCACACATGAAGATGAAGAGTCTGAGATAGATCATCCATTTGTATCCTTAAAGCAGAACTCCACCCAAAAGGGAATGTTCCACTTTAAGTCCTTCTCTGCCACATTTGTCATGCCTTTTTTGGGGGGAGTGGGTACCTAGTTTTGACAGGTACCCACTCCAACTTCTGCTCAGATAGCCTAGGCAATCTAAGTGGCAGTTCTCCTCTCCCCCTCCTTTCCTGCAGTCTTCTGGGACACTTCACAGGTGCCAGAAGACAGCGGGGCTATTCGCAAATTGTAGCCTGTCTCGCACATGCACAGTGGGCAGATGGCTGTGAAGCCGAAAGCAGCATAGCCGGCTGCCCACACTTAGATTGCCGGTGACGGGAACCCAAAGACTTGTGAATAACTACAGGATCTGTAACTGCTGACTTTTAATTTTTATTTTCCATAGTGGAAAACCTCTTTAATTGTCCTTGTCAATCACCATAGTCCTGACCCTGGTAATTGGAAGAATAGGGAGACATTTGCTGGTACAAAAAATGTCGGCCGACATTCTGCCCGTGTGTATGTTGGTCTGCCTGTTTGGCTGGCTTCTGTCAGACATGCATGCTGGAAAACCATCAGCCAAATGACTCCTGATCAGCGCTCTCAGCCAATGGCAGAGAGTGCTGACCGGAGTGTTTTGTCATAACACAACAGCTTAGCAAGGGAGATTGCTGGACTAACCTTGCATAGTTAGTTAGTACAGCCGCTCCGAACGGACCTGTCAGTTTTTTTCTGTGCAACCTGCAGGCTTTCACAAAAAAAAAACTGTAATTTGTACCAGGCTTTAGTCCTGACTCTGATAATAGGAATAATTATAGATGTACTATCATGCTAGATTATCCTTTTTTACTCTGATCAGTCACCATAGTTCAGATTCCTGATGTTTATTTAATGTAGATGTATTATGCTTTTTCCTGCATTCAAATATTTTATGGGTGGCAGAAGCCTTGGAATTTAAATTGCTGTCTCTGAAAGTGATGATAAAAGGAAAGCAGTTTGCCCATTATATAAACAACATACACTATTGCGTGTGCTAAATAACACAAGTATATAATAAAGTAATGTTCCTACAAATCTCTCCTCTTGCCTAATGGGTGGAGATACACTGAACACAGGGGTGGCTGAAGGGTAGAGCCACTAGGGACATTTTTTTAGTCCCAAGATGAAAAAGACCTCATTATAGAAAATAAATTAGTATTCTCAAGTCTATGATACAAAATGTTAGTGCTTGCATTTAATATTACCCTTAAAGTGACGTCAAACCCAAAAAATATAATATATTGTAGCTTACCAATCATTAGATGTAGTGGCTGTATTCGTTTTCCTTTTTTAGGCTTTTTCCCTCTGCTTTCACCTGGTGATCTGCCCAGTAACACACCTTCTATATTAAAGTGCCCCCACTCTGGATGAAGGAGCACAGGGTCATAATTGTACAGCAACATTGTAGGTCTTGTGGGAGGGGAGTGTTAGATGTACAAGCAGATTTAGTTACACAAACAAATTTAAGCCAAACTCCAGCTCACACTTTATAAGCAATTACAGCAACATTTTCCTTTCCTTTTGAGGTTTTACATGAACAAATACAATCTGGTCATTGTAAGCACCCCTGTCAGTGGCAAATAGTTTGTTGCATCCTTGTAACTGATACATCTGCAAAAGAGTTTGTTTTTTTGAAAAACAACAGACTTACTAGGTCAGATCACCAGATGAAAATAAATGAAAGAAAGTCTAAAAAAAGAAATCGAATGCAGCCATCACATCAATGAATTGGTAAGCTGCAATATAATAAATGTTTGCTAATGGCTTTAATACTGCTTTAAATATTGACCTGCGTTTGCAAGTACAGTTATTCATACAAATTGGTTATAACATTGGTAAATATTAATTATACATCCCAGTACTAATACTAATCTTTGCTTTCTTAAATAGGTTTTCAAGAAGCATTACTGAAGAGATAAGAATGTGAAAACTCTAATGTGAAAAAGCTGATTTTGAAGAATGGAGCGCTTCAGCCCTCACGAAAATATGCGACAATCCTGAGGTTTCACCAGGAGCTTAATTCAGAAATTGTCCCCCAGTTTCAATCTGATAAATGTCCTCCTCGAGGCTTTCCTGTATTCTTGATTAAAAAGCTAAACTACATGACGCTAGGGAGCTGTATTTCCAATTGCCTGGTGTGTGATATAAAAGCCTTTTTTTTTAAAAGTTTGGCTTAAAGCTGTATGTTTAGCAATTACAAATATCTGAACGTATATTATCAGTGTTCTAAAATCTTGTAAACGTGTTCAGAAACGATGGGGGACACCTTGTGTATTTGTTTATACCTTTAAACCTGTTCTCCACTTTATTGTATATTTTCTTTTTCAAGTATATATGTATTAAAGAAGAACAAAACAGCAAACTAACCAAGCATACAATGCCTGTTAACCAGAAATAACTGCATGTAAAAAAATTTAATATATCTGCAGCTTTCCTTTAAAAAAGGACAATTTCGTTAACCAAAGCCAGACTTTAATGCTAAACTTGGAGAAAGCAGGAATTGGTTTGCTGTTTTATAGTCTTCTTAAGAAAGTTACTGGCTTAAGAAAAGAATCTGTAGAAGTTATTGTTTACGGTGACATTTAAATTATTACTCAGAGTTATTATAAATAATACATACCTATATATTAAGTGCACTATACAATTTATTAAGACACATTTTCAGCCTCTTACTTTAGCTTCCTTTCTGTAGGTCACATAGATGATCTGTGTAAGTGCAAGTTTGCACCTAAACTATTGGTGACAAAAGTGACTACCGTAGAACATACTTTAGCAGTTTTTATTTGCGTTTTTTTCTTTGATGGTTCTTGCAGCCCAAGCGGGGAACCTTTTTTTTCTAATCTGGAAGACTTTAAATTGGCTTGATAGCACCATTTATGGGACTGATCTTTTTTTAATGTATTTTCATTATGCTTCTGTACATTTTGCTAAACTGGGATTTATAAACTATGTAAGTTTAAATAAAAACTTTTGCTTTAATTTGTTTTTTTCTCCATTTTTTTTCTATAAGGTTACATGACATCTCTTCCTAGGTACAATGTATGGCCAAACGTTTGTGTATAATTGACCACCACACCAATATGAGCTCGTAGGACCATCCTATTCCAAATTATTAATTCCTTGTTTTGTTTAATGGAAAGGAGAAAAACTTTTACTTACCCAATCCTCTGCTCCCCCAACAGGCAGCGCTCCTTCTTAGTTTGGCAGTGGACTGCACCTCTGCATGCCCATATCCAGAGTAGGGCGATGGACCCTGGTCTGGTGTTGATGATGTCAGGACTCTAGACCTCTGGAGCATGGGGTTGTGGAAGTGCTGGCATTGGTCTAGCTGTGTGAGTATAGCCCCTCTGCAGAGAATATTTTTTTAATTCCCAGAGTTGGAGTTTAAGTAATAAGTGAAGGGTACTTTTAATGATATATATTTTAGACAATTGTTCACTTCCAAACTGATGGCAACAGTTTAAAAGGCTCTTTTATGTCCCACAATGAACAAAGTGCACAAAGCCCAGTCCTTAAAGTGGAAGTAAACCCATCCATAAAACAGTTACTTTTCCAGCGTGTGCCGGAAATGTAACAATCCCATTGGTTGTGCTCGCAACCAAACTGTCAGACCATCCAATGGCTGGTGTCATAACTGATCACATGTGCAGCACCATGCCAGTTGTAGATTAAACAGAGGCCAAGATGGCAGCTTCCTTGGCTGAAAATGATAGGGGAGTTTACTTTCACTTTAAAGACTCAGTTTCCTAAATTTGATGTGGAGGAATTGAAATGTCCTGTACAGCAACCTGACCTTAACCCAACTGAACTCATCTGGGATGAATTGAAAAACTGACTGTGAGCCAGTTCCTCACCTCCAACAGCAGTACCTGTACTTTTGAGAACCAATGTTGGTATAAACCAGCTACTAATGTCTGCTTAGTAAGTAATGCCTTAGTTCAAATTTACTTTTCTAAATAACTAGTCTGAACATAATTAAAGCATGGTTCCAACCAAAATGTTTCATTTTTTAAGTTTTGGCTAGAATGGTTAATAATTTCTTGATGCCTGTGCAAGAAATAGAGGGTAGTAGTCATTGGTACAGGAAAACAAAACTGCAACAAAAAACAGTATGGCAAACTGTAACCCTTTCTAACTCTACTAAAATGTGTTCTTACTTTTGTCTATGTCCATGTTGGAGAAATTTTCTATTTTCGTTTATGATCATGGCGGGAGGTAAAAGGAGATCTCCCCAACAGGGACACAGAAGAAAGAAAAACCTGATGAACACTCTTGCACTTCTGGGTATGAAGGAAAATTTGACTTACTCCCCTTCCTCCTGTGATGCATTACTGGATGCCCGAGTGATCAATCACCCTGCACCAATGCTGTCATGTGTGGCAAGGAGAGCCCTATGTAACCTCTGACAAAATTACATTAATATGTGAGTAGCAGTGTAGTGAAGGTGAGGAAAATGTAAATATACTAATGGAAAAAAAACAGTGTACTTGCCCAAATTCTTTTTTATTATTATTTATATTTTTGCATAGAGTTGCAAAGGGTTAAAATCATCTGGTGTTTTTTCTTTTTGAACCCCAATAATAGCAATCAGACTTTGACTGTCAAACTCTTAATTTCTCCAAGTAAAACTAAGGTTAATATGACACGTTCAATTACAGATTATTAATAAAGTTAATAATAATAGGTAATAAAGTTACATTTATTAATAGCATTATAAAAAACTCTTGGCGAAGTAACAATGAAAATACTACTGGTACCAGTAACTGCCTCTATATATCCACAACAAACACGTAAATATTTAATACCAGGAAGGCTGGTAGAGAGCCTGCACATAGATAAAATCCATAAATTTGCAAAGACCACACTGGGCACTACTGGTACCAGTAGGATTTTCATTATTACTTGGCTAAGAGTGCTTAGCTCATGTTTTTCAACATATGTTGTTAATAAAGGTAAATTTGTTTTAATTTCTAACTGAACATGTCATAGTAACCTTACTTTTGCTTGGAGAAATGAAGGGGTTGGCAGTCAAAGTCTGATTGTTAATATTGTGGTTTATTTAATACTTATACTGATGACTCCCAGCCAGTGGTTATATATTTTTTCATTCATATATAGTTTTTCTATATTTGAAGAAACATAGACCTGGTTGAGTTTTTTATTTTATTTATTTTTTTTATTACGTTTTTTTTTTTTTGCCATCTGTATCCCATGCAGGGATCTCCCTTTGCATCCTGTCCTGTGGCCATAACAAGATGTGAGAGAAAATCTCTAGAAAGGGGAAACAGCTGTTACGACAAGTGATGGAAAATTTCCCCTCTATTCTTATTCTCGTAAAGACTAAAATTTTGGGATTATTCCTCCATTTATGCCCATATGACCATCATCACCAGGACAAAACATGAAGGGTGAATCTCCTGAGCATGAACACAAACAGGAAGTGAGAGGGAAATTTCTACAAAGTGGGGGGGGGGGGGGGGGGGTGGAATTCCCCTCCTAGTCAGCTGTCACCTGAACAAATGTCCCCATCTGAAGATCTCCCCTGATATATTGTTCCGGTGATAACTGTAACATTTAGAATTTTCAATCACATTCTGCATTGTGTAGGCTTGATCCCAAGTTATCACCATCAGAAATCCCACCCTGAGAACTGATGTGTAGACGTTGTAGATAGGAAGTTGCTGCAGGAGATAAGTAGTGTTGATATACAGCAAGAAATAAAAAAAAGGTGAATTTCTGTTTCGCAGTTTTCTCAGAGAGGAGAAGATTATACACTTACTCTATTAAAACCAGCCATGTATCAATATTGCTGGAAGTATTTTGTTAATGTGAGCCAAATCTTTCAAGGTTTTAAAAGTGGATTTTAATAAATTGGTTATGCAATGATGGTGTGCTTTGTTTAGTATATTTGTGTGGTGACCATATGGAGTCTGAGCAGAACTGAGCAACCCAGTGGAGTGAGGTTTCTGTGAATGAAATGTATTGCATTGTTAATGGTAAACTTCTTGGCATCCCATCCTTTCTTTAATAGGGAGGGTAGTTATAAGGTAAGTGCCTTGTCAATAGAGAGTGTAACAAAGGTTGGTGGCAACTGGGAAGATAATTAATTCACAATTGAACTAATTATTTCTTAATCGTGCTGAGCTCCACTGGAGCAATCCTTGCTGGGGCTAGCTATGCAGCCGGATCCAGTCAAAGTGTCTTTTTAGTCCGAATTGAATGGTACCTGGGCCCCGTGGTGGAAGAAACAAGGTTTAGCCCGTAACGCTACTCTTTCTAGAGAGCTGGACCCTGGGATCCAGTGCTTTTGTTTTTTTCAGCCATAATTTTTTTTTCTGGCGGGGTGCTATTACTGGTGGCCAATGCAGGTGGACAGTACATTTTTGCCATTCAGGACGACCTACTGACCTATCGATGTCACTGCTGTAACAAAGTATCTACAGGGGAGCTGCCAATGAAACAATTTTCACACATCAGCACTACTTCCTACCTTGATTTCTTCTCCTGTGGGATAATCAACGGGAGGTAGACAGCTCTGCACTGGGCAATACAGCTGAGAAAAATGTTCCTAACATGATCCCATCTGCACATTTAGTCATGTGCCAGCATAGGCAGAACCTTAGAATCCAGGCCTATTTATACAAAGAATTGAACGCTTTTATTAAATTGAAAGGTATATTTAGTGGAAATGCTTCAGCAAGTCCCACTATTGTTATTTGTTTTTTTTTATTTAGTGGTAATGCTTCAGCAGTCCCTCTATTTGTTTTTTTATTTACTAGTGGGAATGCTTCAGCAGTCCCACTATTGTTGTTCATTTTTTTATTAGTGGGAATGCTTATTCTTTTTTTAATTTTAATTTTAATTTTATTCCGTACGTTTCTTGGCTCTGCCTAAATTCTGCATACTTTCAGCTAAGTAAAACCATTCAACTTTTAAAATGTTCAGATCTTTCAGCTAATGATGGGACTTCTTCAACTTTTTTCTACTATTTATGCTTTTTAAAATATTAAGCTTTTTAACACTTTTTTTTAACTTTGAAGTGTATGAGAGCATGCTTCAAATCCTTAAAATTTTCTTCCGCTCCCAAAAGTTTCAGCTCCTTCATACTTTCACCTACAGACGCCAAACAAACTTTAAAATGTTCACAAAATGTTCAGCTATCTGGCTATATCTTTTCAGTTTGATATCTTTTACAGTTTTCATAAAAGACTGTTTAAAGTGGTTGTAAACCCTTACAAACCACCTAGATTAAGGCTTACCTGTAGGTCCAAGAAATATCTCCTAAACCTACACGGTTTAGGAGATATTTACAAAAAGAGAGGCACCGCTGTCTATGGCGAATGCACCGTAGACAGCGGTGCGCCTTGGTCGGCAAGCCTTGGTAATACCGATGTATGAATCAATGTATCAGAGTGGCTTCTCAGTGCGGTTTCCACATCTGATAACTTGTTTAAACATCCTTCCACAACTTCCATATCATTCACAAGAGCCTAAGTTTGAAAAAAATAAAAAAATAAAGGTGACCCCTTTGTACAAAGCAAACATAAATGTACCCAACTATTCAAACTCTTGCTATGTTAAAATGATGGTGTCAAACTTACTCTTTTAAGTTTATCTAAATGCAATCAATAAAAAAGCATTGTAAGTTACCTTTATAGACGTTTGCTGTTTGCCGAAGTCACTCCCTGCTTTAGAAGGACAATGCTGTTGTCTATAGTGCCACCCACTAAAGGTGATGTACAATGGCTGGAAAAGATCACTATGCTGATATGCCGTTAGCGGCGGCTCCCGTGCGCATGCGCGGGAGTGACATCATCGCTGCTCCGGGGCTGTGTGTGGCGGAGCAGCGATACCCGGAAGAAGATGGATGCTCCAGACTACAGCAGTGACATCGCTGGCTCCTGTGTCAGGTAAGTGACACATAATGGACCACTATGCGATGCATAGTAGCCCATTATGCTTTACCTTTGCAGGGAAACAAAGAAGAAGTAAACTCATCAGGATTTATTTCCTCTTTAACCACTTCCCGACCAGCGCACGACGATGTACGTCGACAGAATGGCACAGGCAGGCATATTGGCGTACATGTACGTCCAATCTTCAATGCGCCCTGCCATCGGGAGCGCGCCGCCGGCGGCGCACTCCCACGCTGGTCGGGACCCCCGTGAGTCCGGTCGCGGGACCCGCGGACTAGATCACCGCGGGCATCCCCGCGATCGTCTCACGGGACGGCTGAATGGAGGAAATGCCGTGTAAACAGCATTTCTCCATTCTGCCTAGCAACTAGTGACGCTGATCTCTGCTCCATGTGATTGGAGCAGAGATCAGTGTTCACTAAATGAAAGCCCAACCCCCCCACAGTTAGTAACACACCCCTAGGAACACTTGACCCCTACACTGCCACCCACTGGTTAACCCTTTCACTGCCAGTGTCATTTACACAGGAATCACTGCATTTACATAGCAGTGATTACTGTATAAATGACAATGGTCCCAAAAATGTGTCAAAAATGTCCGATGGATCCCCCACAATGTCACAGTCACAATAAAAATCGCTGATTGCCGCCATTACTAGTAAAAAAAAGATAATAAAAAATTATTAATAAAAATGCTATAAAACTATCCCTATTTTGTAAACGCTATAACTTTTGCGCAAACCAATCAATAATCGCTTATTGCGATTTTTTTTACCAAAAATATGTAGAAGAATACGTATCGGCCTAAACTAAGGAAAAAAAAAGTTTTTTTATATATTTTTGGGGGATATTTATTATAACAAAAAGTAAAAAATAATGCGTTTTTTTTCAAAATTGTCGCTCTATTTTTGTTTATAGCGCAAAAAATAAAAACCGCAGGGGTGATCAAATACCACCAAAAGAAAGCTCTATTTGTGGGAAAAAAAGGACGTCAATTTTGTTTGGGAGCCACGTCGCACAACCGTGCAATTGTCAGTTAAAGCGACGCAGTGCCGAATCGCAAAAAGTGGTCTGGTCTTTGACCAGCAAAATGGTCCGGTCTGAAAGTGGTTAAGTTTAGTGATCATTTCAGGAAATGTTATTGATTAAAGCGGAGGTCCACCCTCATTGGAATCCTCCCCCCCTCCGGCGCCACAATTGGCACCTTTCAGGGGGGAGGGGGTGCAGGTACCTGTACCGTACAGGTATCTGCACCCACTTCCGGCTTAGAAGGTACGCCCCTTTCCGCAGAATCTACGCCCCTTTCCGAAAGTCCCCTGCTGCCTGCTGGGAAACACACGGATCCCAGAGACAGCGGGGACCATCTTTATTGCGCAGCGCGACTCGCGCATGCGCAGTAGGGAACCGGGAAATGAAGCCAAAAGGCTCCACTTCCTGATTCCCATACCCAAGATGGCGGCGGCAGCACCCGAGAGACGATCGAGAGATCGGCTTCGGGTGCCGACATCGCGGGCGCGCTGGGCGGGTAAGTGTCACTATTTTAAAAGTCAGCAGCTGCAGTATTTGTAGCTGCTGGCTTTAAAAAAAAAAAAACGTCCGACTCCCGGCGGACTCCCGCTTTAACCACTTGCCGACCGCCGCACGACGATGTACGTCGACAGAATGGCACGGGCAGGCATATGGGCGTACCTGTACGTCCCTGCCTTCCCGCGGGTGGGGGGCCCGATCGGGCCCCCCCCCGGTGCCAGCGGCGGTCGGTATCCATTCAGGAGCGATCCGGGATGAGGGGGCGGCCATTCGTTCATGGCCACCCCCTCGCGATCGCTCCTGACGAATGGAAGTGAGGCGTGACATCACTTCCTCTCCTGTAATGTAAACACAGGCAGAGGAAGTGATGTAATGTAATTTGCATTGGTGTCATTTGTGACTGTAATAACTGTTAGGGCAGTTAGGGTTAGCCCCCTTTAGTTCTAAGGTACCCCCCTAACCCCCCCAATAAAGGTTTAAACCCGTGATCACCCCCCGTCGCCAGTGTCACTAAGGCTGGGTTCACATTGCAGCGGTTTATGAGAACGGATGTGATTCGCACCGCACTGCAGTGCAAATCACATCCGATCTCTGTGCGATTGGAGTTCAGCCATACAGATAGTATGGCTGAATTTGCGTCGCACCCGCCGCACCCGCCGCAAATTCGCACGGGACCCTTTTTTTGGTCCGCAGCAGAATCGGATCACATGGGTGTTCACACCATGCGATCCGAGTTTGCAGATCGCACTGCGATATGCGAACTGATCTGGGGGTGTCATTAACATTTCACTGACATTCCCAGCAGTTCGCATAGGGCAGTGTGAACTGCCGCCGGGAGGCATGCGATGCGGGAACCCGCCGCGGATTCGTGGCGTTCCCGCATCGCTCCAGTGTGAACCCAGCCTAATAAGCAATCGTTTTTCTGATCACTGTATTAGTGTCACAGGTGACGCTAGTTAGGCAGGTAGGTATTTAGGTTCGCTGCAGCTTTTTATAGCGCCAGGGACCCCCATATACTACTGCATAAAGCCCCCTGATTGCCCCCTAGTTAACCCTTTCACCAGTGATCACCATATAACTGTTACAGGTGTCGCTGGTTGGTTAGTTATTTTTTTATAGTTTCAGGGCACCTGCCATTTATTACCTAATAAAGGTTTAACCCCCTGATCACCTGGCGGGTGATATAAGTTTGAGGGTCAGATAAGGTCTGCGTCGCCCCAGGCAGCGTCAGGTTAGTGCCAGTACCGCTAACACCCACGCACAAAGCATACACCTCCCTTAGTAATATAGTATCTGATCAGATCTATATTAGCGTCGCCAGCAGTTTATGTTTCCCAAAACGCATTGTTAGCAGGATCAGCCCAGATACCTGCTAGCACCTGCGTTTAGCCCCTCCGCCAAGCCCAGACCAGCCCACCCAAGTGCAGTATCGATCGATCACTGTCACTTACAAAACACAACACACATAACTGCAGCGTTTGCAGAGTCAGGCCTGATCCCTGCGATCGCTAACAGTTTTTCTTGTAGCATTTTGATACAGTCGCTGACAGCCTAGCTGTTTTTTTACCTGTGAGTCTCACTAGTGTACCCCTAAATTTAGGGGTGTCTACTTTCCAAAATGGGGTCATTTGGGGGGGGGGGTTTGTGCCATCTTGGCATTTTATGGCCTTCAAAACTGTAATAGGTAGTGAGGAGGCGGTGCTTGGTTTTCGGGGCCCCGTACGCGGCTAGGCTCCCAAAAAGTCCCACATATGTGGTATCCCCGTACTCAGGAAAAGCAGCAGAAATTATTTTGGGGTGTCATTTCACATATGCCCATAGCATGTGTGAGCAATATATCATTTAGTGACAACTTTGTGGAAAAAAAAAAAGTTTGTAATTTTCCCGCAACTTGTGCCAAATATAAAATATTTTATGGACTCAACATGCCTCTCAGCAAATAGCTTGGGGTGTCTACTTTCTAAAATGGGGTCATTTGTGGGGGTTTTGTGCCATCTTGGCATTTTATGGCCTTCAAAACTGTAATAGGTAGTGAGGAGTGAAGTCAAAAATTTACGCCCTTAGAAAACCTGAGGGCGGTTCTTGGCTTTCGGGGCCCCGTACGCGGCTAGGCTCCCAAAAAATCCCACACATGTGGTATCCCCGTACTCAGGAGAAGCAGCAGAAATTATTTTGGGGTGTCATTTCACATATGCCCATAGCATGTGTGAGCAATATATCATTTAGTGACAAATTTGTGGAAAAAATAAATAAATAAAAAAGTTTGTAATTTTCCCGCAACTTGTGCCAAATATAAAATATTCCATGGACTCAACATGCCTCTCAGCAAATAGCTTGGGGTGTCTACTTTCTAAAATGGGGTCATTTGTGGGGGTTTTGTGCCATCTTGGCATTTTATGGCCTTCAAAACTGTAATAGGTAGTGAGGAGTGAAGTCAAAAATTTACGCCCTTAGAAAACCTGAAGGCGGTTCTTGGCTTTTGGGGCCCCGTACGCGGCTAGGCTCCCAAAAAATCCCACACATGTGGTATCCCCGTACTCAGGAGAAGCAGCAGAACTTATTTTGGGGTGTCATTTCACATATGCCCATAGCATGTGTGAGCAATATATCATTTAGTGACAAATTTGTGGAAAAAATAAATAAATAAAAAAGTTTGTAATTTTCCCGCAACTTGTGCCAAATATAAAATATTCCATGGACTCAACATGCCTCTCAGCAAATAGCTTGGGGTGTCTACTTTCTAAAATGGGGTCATTTGTGGGGGTTTTGTGCCATCTTGGCATTTTATGGCCTTCAAAACTGTAATAGGTAGTGAGGAGTGAAGTCAAAAATTTACGCCCTTAGAAAACCTGAAGGCGGTTCTTGGCTTTTGGGGCCCCGTACGCGGCTAGGCTCCCAAAAAATCCCACACATGTGGTATCCCCCGTACGCAGGAGAAGCAGCAGAATTTATTTTGGGGTGTCATTTCACATATGCCCATGGCATGCGTGAGCAATATATCATTTAGTGACAACTTTGTGAAAATAAAAAATAAAATAAAAAAGTTTGTAATTTTCCCACAACTTGTGGGAAAATATAAAATATTCCATGGACTCAACATGCCTCTCAGCAAATAGCTTGGGGTGTCTACTTTCTAAAATGGGGTCATTTGTGGGGATTTTGTGCCATCTTGGCATTTTATGGCCTTCAAAACTGTGATAGGTAGTGAGGAGTGAAATTACAAATGTATGCCCTTAGAAATCCTGAAGGCGGTGCTTGGCTTTCGGGGCCCCGTACGCGGCTAGGCTTCCAAAAAGTCGACCACATGTGGTATCCCCGTACTCAGGAGAAGCAGCAGAATGTATTTTGGGGTACAATTCCACATATAACCATGGCATGTGTGAGCAATATATCATGTAGTGACAACTTTGTGTAAAAAAAAAAAAAAAAAGAATTTTTTTGTCATTATTCAATCGCTTGAGGCAAAAAAATAAAATATTCAATGGGCTCAACATGCCTCTTATCAATTTCCTTAGGGTATCTACTTTCCAAAATGGGGTCATTTGGGGGGGTTTTGTACTGTCCTGCCATTTTAGCACCTCAAGAAATTAGATATCATTTTTTTTCAAAATTTGCGGTCTTTTTACGTTTATATCGCAAAAAATAAAAATCGCAGAGTCAGTCAAATACCTTTAAAAGAAAGCTCTATTTGTGGGAAAAAAAGGACGCAAATTTTGTTTGGGTACAACATTGCATGCCCGTGCAATTACCAGTTAAAGCAGCGCAGTGCCAAATTGTAAAAAGACCTCTGGTCATTGACCAGCAAAATGGTCCGGTCTGAAAGTGGTTAAACAGAGTGTGTATTGGGCTGCTTAGAGTGGATGATGTCATACCTAGAGCACAGGGCCTTAAAAAATTATCTTAGTTCCTTCTCTATAAATTGCTCTCATGCCCACAAGATCTACTTGTCATCCACAATTTATACATCAAAGCATAGGTATTTTTGTCTAGTTTCATGCAATATGCTCAGATTTGTGATACGCCTTTTACTTTTGGCTGGTTGAGCTTCCAAATAACAAGCATTCTACAATTTCTTCCATTGACTGTCCGGTATGAAATTCTTCACATTTCCCAGCGAAACGCACAGCCAACTTCTTTTTTAAATCACTGGCATGCACACATTTTTACGTTTATCAATATAAATTTTATACCGATACGTTACAGGCTGTGTGTCTCTAACGGTGAAGTCACTGTTTCGATAGCATGTACTGTTGTGGATTTATTAAGGCTTGTTTGAAGGATTCTCTCACACTGTCTCTCACTCATTAGGTGTAGGGATTGATGATCAAAAAGCTTTTAAAAAAAACTTTAAATATTCCACATCTTTCATACATTAGTGGTGTTGTTAAACTTTTTTAATGAAATTCATGTTTATTTTAAAATCCTACTTTTCCAACTATTCTCACTTCTTCAACTTTTTCTCAAGGATTTAAGCTTTTCTTTCAGTTAACTTTAGCAATTCAACTATTCAGCATTCCCACGCATTTTCTTCAGGAAACACATTTTCTAGTGTTGCATTATTTTTTTACTAGGTGTCTGTAAATAATAGATGGCTAGCAACCCTGGTAGGATAAGCAGCAAATGGGCAAAGTACAGTTTTTACTTGTAGGGCTGGAGTAAAATGACTTTCCCAGGGTTGGAAAAATCTAAAAAGATGTTACCTTGCAAGAAAAGAGCTCTAATACTCATCTCTCTGGCAGGCTTTTTCTCCTACCTCTGCTCTGTTCTGGTGATGCAACTTCCATCATTTACCTTGGTTTCCAACATTTCTAAGAATTTTGAATGCCTGTGTCCTCTGCCTTGCATTGCGATTCCATCCTCTTACTCCTATGTCACTACAGGACATCACATAGCAGTGATGTAGAGTCTAGAGAAAGGTACCATGACTAGTGATGGCCGAACGGTTCGCCCGGCGGTCGTTTCGCGGCGAATTTCCGACTTTCGCCGTCCGCGGGTTCGAACGCCTTTTTCCGTCGTTCGCCCCGGCGGACTTACGTGTTTAATGTATACAAGAACTTTAACCTTTCGTGACACGTTTATCATGTGTTACAGGACAACCAATTGAGACATGACAGCTCATGGACACTTGGACATTCCCCCTAACCTATAAATACACCCGATCCGGTGGCCATTTTACATTCTTTCTTCTGTCACTGTAGGGAAAGGATCCTGTGTGGAGTAGGGACAGAGAAAACGCTAGCTATTTGGTACACAAAAGTTCTTTTCAGGACTGGTATAGGTGTTAGGTCAGCAGCCTGAGTTTCTTTTGTCAGTTTAGATAAAGGGACAGAGCGCTGTATGCTGCTATTTTAGGGACAGCTCAGCCAGATTAGTCTTTCTTCATCATCATCATCATCATCATCATTAGCTGTTACTATCAGGTCCACAAAAGAGCTGTTCCAGCTAATCGTTCCAGCCTACTCTTTTTTGCCAATTTGTATAGGGACAGGCAGGAAGCAGTGTGTCAGGCAGTGAGGATAATTTTAAAGACTTGCTGTTACTATTAGTTCCACAAAGGTTCTTTTCAGGACTGGTATCAGTGGTACGGTAATAGGCTTGTACACGTATAATATTCTTTCTTCCAAATATAGAAAGAATATTATACTTGACTGCTGCCCTTCTGCTGCAGTCTGCTAATCATTCACAACTCACTTGTTCCACAAAAGTTCTTATAAGGACTGGTAACTTGGTCTGTCTAGGGTGCTACGGTACATAGGCTTGGGTGCGGTACAGTCTGCTGTTCTGTAAGGACCGCTATCGGTCCACAATAGATAGGGTTGCCGTGCACTACTGCTGACCGCTGCCCTATACTGCAGCAGTCCTTCAGCGGTATAGGGACTGACGCACAGTCTGCTAAACACTAATACACAACCTGCTTGGTCCACAAAAGTTCTTATAAGGACTGGTAACTTGGTATAGGGTGCTACGGTACATAGGCCTGAGTGCGTTACAGTCTGCTGTTCTGTAAGGACCGCTATCGGTCCACAATACATAGGGTTGACGTGCACTACTGCTGACCGCTGCCCTATACTGCAGCAGTCCTTCAGCGGTATAGGGACTGACGCACAGTCTGCTAAACACTAACACACAACCTGCTTGGTCCACAAAAGTTCTTATAAGGACTGGTAACTTGGTATAGGGTGCTACGGTACATAGGCCTGAGTGCAGTACAGTCTGCTGTTCTGTAAGGACTGCTATCGGTCCACAATACATAGGGTTGCCGTGCACTACTGCTGACCGCTGCCCTATACTGCAGCAGTCCTTCAGCGGTATAGGGACTGACGCACAGTCTGCTAAACACTAATACACAACCTGCTTGGTCCACAAAAGTTCTTATAAGGACTGGTAACTTGGTATAGGGTGCTACGGTACATAGGCCTGAGTGCGTTACAGTCTGCTGTTCTGTAAGGACCGCTATCGGTCCACAATACATAGGGTTGCCGTGCACTACTGCTGACCGCTGCCCTATACTGCAGCAGTCCTTCATTGGTATAGGGACTGACGTACAGTCTGCTAATCACTAACACACAACCTGCTTGGTCCACAAAAGTTCTTATAAGGACTGGTAACTTGGTATAGGGTGCTACGGTACATAGGCCTGAGTGCGTTACAGTCTGCTGTTCTGTAAGGACCGCTATCGGTCCACAATACATAGGGTTGCCGTGCACTACTGCTGACCGCTGCCCTATACTGCAGCAGTCCTTCATTGGTATAGGGACTGACGTACAGTCTGCTAATCACTAACACACAACCTGCTTGGTCCACAAAAGTTCTTATAAGGACTGGTAACTTGGTATAGGGTGCTACGGTACATAGGCCTGAGTGCGTTACAGTCTGCTGTTCTGTAAGGACCGCTATCGGTCCACAATACATAGGGTTGCCGTGCACTACTGCTGACCGCTGCCCTATACTGCAGCAGTCCTTCATTGGTATAGGGACTGACGTACAGTCTGCTAATCACTAACACACAACCTGCTTGGTCCACAAAAGTTCTTATAAGGACTGGTAACTTGGTATAGGGTGCTACGGTACATAGGCCTGAGTGCGTTACAGTCTGCTGTTCTGTAAGGACCGCTATCGGTCCACAATACATAGGGTTGCCGTGCACTACTGCTGACCGCTGCCCTATACTGCAGCAGTCCTTCATTGGTATAGGGACTGACGTACAGTCTGCTAATCACTAACACACAACCTGCTTGGTCCACAAAAGTTCTTATAAGGACTGGTAACTTGGTATAGGGTGCTACGGTACATAGGCCTGAGTGCGTTACAGTCTGCTGTTCTGTAAGGACCGCTATCGGTCCACAATACATAGGGTTGCCGTGCACTACTGCTGACCGCTGCCCTATACTGCAGCAGTCCTTCATTGGTATAGGGACTGACGTACAGTCTGCTAATCACTAACACACAACCTGCTTGGTCCACAAAAGTTCTTATAAGGACTGGTAACTTGGTATAGGGTGCTACGGTACATAGGCCTGAGTGCGTTACAGTCTGCTGTTCTGTAAGGACCGCTATCGGTCCACAATACATAGGGTTGCCGTGCACTACTGCTGACCGCTGCCCTATACTGCAGCAGTCCTTCAGCGGTATAGGGACTGACGCACAGTCTGCTAAACACTAACACACAACCTGCTTGGTCCACAAAAGTTCTTATAAGGACTGGTAACTTGGTATAGGGTGCTACGGTACATAGGCCTGAGTGCAGTACAGTCTGCTGTTCTGTAAGGACCGCTATCGGTCCACAATACATAGGGTTGCCGTGCACTACTGCTGACCGCTGCCCTATACTGCAGCAGTCCTTCATTGGTATAGGGACTGACGTACAGTCTGCTAATCACTAACACACAACCTGCTTGGTCCACAAAAGTTCTTATAAGGACTGGTAACTTGGTATAGGGTGCTACGGTACATAGGCCTGAGTGCGTTACAGTCTGCTGTTCTGTAAGGACCGCTATCGGTCCACAATACATAGGGTTGCCGTGCACTACTGCTGACCGCTGCCCTATACTGCAGCAGTCCTTCATTGGTATAGGGACTGACGTACAGTCTGCTAATCACTAACACACAACCTGCTTGGTCCACAAAAGTTCTTATAAGGACTGGTAACTTGGTATAGGGTGCTACGGTACATAGGCCTGAGTGCGTTACAGTCTGCTGTTCTGTAAGGACCGCTATCGGTCCACAATACATAGGGTTGCCGTGCACTACTGCTGACCGCTGCCCTATACTGCAGCAGTCCTTCAGCGGTATAGGGACTGACGCACAGTCTGCTAAACACTAACACACAACCTGCTTGGTCCACAAAAGTTCTTATAAGGACTGGTAACTTGGTATAGGGTGCTACGGTACATAGGCCTGAGTGCAGTACAGTCTGCTGTTCTGTAAGGACCGCTATCGGTCCACAATACATAGGGTTGCCGTGCACTACTGCTGACCGCTGCCCTATACTGCAGCAGTCCTTCATTGGTATAGGGACTGACGTACAGTCTGCTAATCACTAACACACAACCTGCTTGGTCCACAAAAGTTCTTATAAGGACTGGTAACTTGGTATAGGGTGCTACGGTACATAGGCCTGAGTGCGTTACAGTCTGCTGTTCTGTAAGGACCGCTATCGGTCCACAATACATAGGGTTGCCGTGCACTACTGCTGACCGCTGCCCTATACTGCAGCAGTCCTTCATTGGTATAGGGACTGACGTACAGTCTGCTAATCACTAACACACAACCTGCTTGGTCCACAAAAGTTCTTATAAGGACTGGTAACTTGGTATAGGGTGCTACGGTACATAGGCCTGAGTGCGTTACAGTCTGCTGTTCTGTAAGGACCGCTATCGGTCCACAATACATAGGGTTGCCGTGCACTACTGCTGACCGCTGCCCTATACTGCAGCAGTCCTTCAGCGGTATAGGGACTGACGCACAGTCTGCTAAACACTAACACACAACCTGCTTGGTCCACAAAAGTTCTTATAAGGACTGGTAACTTGGTATAGGGTGCTACGGTACATAGGCCTGAGTGCAGTACAGTCTGCTGTTCTGTAAGGACCGCTATCGGTCCACAATACATAGGGTTGCCGTGCACTACTGCTGACCGCTGCCCTATACTGCAGCAGTCCTTCATTGGTATAGGGACTGACGTACAGTCTGCTAATCACTAACACACAACCTGCTTGGTCCACAAAAGTTCTTATAAGGACTGGTAACTTGGTATAGGGTGCTACGGTACATAGGCCTGAGTGCGTTACAGTCTGCTGTTCTGTAAGGACCGCTATCGGTCCACAATACATAGGGTTGCCGTGCACTACTGCTGACCGCTGCCCTATACTGCAGCAGTCCTTCATTGGTATAGGGACTGACGTACAGTCTGCTAATCACTAACACACAACCTGCTTGGTCCACAAAAGTTCTTATAAGGACTGGTAACTTGGTATAGGGTGCTACGGTACATAGGCCTGAGTGCGTTACAGTCTGCTGTTCTGTAAGGACCGCTATCGGTCCACAATACATAGGGTTGCCGTGCACTACTGCTGACCGCTGCCCTATACTGCAGCAGTCCTTCAGCGGTATAGGGACTGACGCACAGTCTGCTAAACACTAACACACAACCTGCTTGGTCCACAAAAGTTCTTATAAGGACTGGTAACTTGGTATAGGGTGCTACGGTACATAGGCCTGAGTGCAGTACAGTCTGCTGTTCTGTAAGGACCGCTATCGGTCCACAATACATAGGGTTGCCGTGCACTACTGCTGACCGCTGCCCTATACTGCAGCAGTCCTTCATTGGTATAGGGACTGACGTACAGTCTGCTAATCACTAACACACAACCTGCTTGGTCCACAAAAGTTCTTATAAGGACTGGTAACTTGGTATAGGGTGCTACGGTACATAGGCCTGAGTGCGTTACAGTCTGCTGTTCTGTAAGGACCGCTATCGGTCCACAATACATAGGGTTGACGTGCACTACTGCTGACCGCTGCCCTATACTGCAGCAGTCCTTCATTGGTATAGGGACTGACGTACAGTCTGCTAATCACTAACACACAACCTGCTTGGTCCACAAAAGTTCTTATAAGGACTGGTAACTTGGTATAGGGTGCTACGGTACATAGGCCTGAGTGCAGTACAGTCTGCTGTTCTGTAAGGACCGCTATCGGTCCACAATACATAGGGTTGACGTGCACTACTGCTGACCGCTGCCCTATACTGCAGCAGTCCTTCAGCGGTATAGGGACTAAGAGTTTTGTCACAGGGTGATTTAAAAAATGACAGGCAGAGGAAGAGGCAGGCCCTTCCGCAGGGGTGGTAGGGGTAGGGCAGGAGCAACAGCCTTGAGCCAAAGTGGGAAGTTGCAGAAGGTGCGTTCAATTACTTTAAAGGACGCACCAGACTTGGTTGAGTGGCTCACTCAGCCTTATTCTTCTGCACCCTCCTCATCCTCTCGATCTGCACCCTCTTCTTCACTCTCTGCTATGTGCACCCCCAAAGACACTACCACCAACAACACCACCACCACCACATACCTTCCGCTTGAGTGCAAATGGGGGCCTTCATGCTCCAGTGTTTTAATAGGGACCCCCGTATAAAAAGCATGAGGGTCAAGGACCAGTACTGGGTGGCAACGTACTTAGATCCCCGGTACAAACACAAAATGGCGGAAATGTTACCGCCGTCGCAGAGGGCTGTCAGAATGCAGCACTTCCAGGCCTTGCTTCGAGAAATGCTGCATTCTGCTTTTGCGTGCGCTGGCAGAGGAGCAATTCCCACTCCCAGAGAAGGATTTGCGGGTACCAATCCAACAGCGCCTGCAAGAAGAGGCCGGTTTGAAGATGTGTTGGTGACTTCGGATATGAGGTCATTCTTTCAGCCGACCCATCGACAGGTGTCATCCGGATCCAGCATCAGGGAACGCCTAGACCGTCAGGTGTCCGACTACATTGGGTTAACGGCCGATGTGGACGCTCTGAGGAGTGATGAACCCCTAGACTACTGGGTGGGCAGGCTTGACCTCTGGCCAGAGCTTGCCCAATTTGCAATCGAACTGTTGGCTTGCCCCTCATCCAGTGTCCTGTCCGAAAGGACGTTCAGCGCAGCAGGGGGGATTGTGACCGATAAGCGTACTCGCCTAGCTCACGACAGTGTTAACTACCTCACATTTCTAAAAATGAATGAGGCATGGATCTCGGAGGAATTCAACACATGTGATCAGTAGACCATGTATATGTCTATAAACAATTTTTGGAATCAAGCACACAGACCTTCTTAATTCATTTGGCTCACTTCCCTGACCCAAAAAAGCACACCGTACTATATGCCCCTACCCTCCTCTTTGAAGAGGTTGAGCGGTGTCATATTTCTACTGGGGCTGCTTATTATGAGGGGTTCCCACCATCCCTGTGCTGTGCTGACTTCCTCCTGGGTGTTCTTATTATGAGGGGCTCCCACCATCCCTGTGCTGTGCTGACTTCCTCCTGGGGGTTCTTATTATGAGGGGCTCCCACCATCCCTGTGCTGTGCTGACTTCCTCCTGGGGGTTCTTATTATGAGGGGATCACACCATCCCTGTGCTGTGCTGACTTCCTCCTGGGGCTGCTTACGGTGCTGCTGTCAGCGCTGTATGTCACGGAGCTGCTGTCAGCGCTGTATGTCACGGAGCTGCTGTCAGCGCTGTATGTCACGGAGCTGCTGTCAGCGCTGTATGTCACGGAGCTGCTGTCAGCGCTGTATGTCACGGAGCTGCTGTCAGCGCTGTATGTCACGGAGCTGCTGTCAGCGCTGTATGTCACGGAGCTGCTGTCAGCGCTGTATGTCACGGAGCTGCTGTCAGCGCTGTATGTCACGGAGCTGCTGTCAGCGCTGTATGTCACGGAGCTGCTGTCAGCGCTGTATGTCACGGTGCTGCTGTCAGCGCTGTATGTCACGGAGCTGCTGTCAGCGCTGTATGTCACGGAGCTGCTGTCAGTGCTGTATGTCACGGAGCTGCTGTCAGCGCTGTATGTCACGGAGCTGCTGTCAGCGCTGTATGTCACGGAGCTGCTGTCAGCGCTGTATGTCACGGTGCTGCTGTCAGCGCTGTATGTCACGGAGCTGCTGTCAGCGCTGTATGTCACGGAGCTGCTGTCAGTGCTGTATGTCACGGAGCTGCTGTCAGCGCTGTATGTCACGGAGCTGCTGTCAGCGCTGTATGTCACGGAGCTGCTGTCAGCGCTGTATGTCACGGTGCTGCTGTCAGCGCTGTATGTCACGGAGCTGCTGTCAGCGCTGTATGTCACGGAGCTGCTGTCAGCGCTGTATGTCACGGAGCTGCTGTCAGCGCTGTATGTCACGGAGCTGCTGTCAGCGCTGTATGTCACGGAGCTGCTGTCAGCGCTGTATGTCACGGTGCTGATGTCAGTGCTCTGTATTACGGTGCTGCTGTCAGTGCTCTGTATCTCCTCCTGCACCCTCTTGTTTGCCTACCCTGGTCCCTGACCTTCCCTCTCCTCCATTGCCTTCATTAGCTCCATAGTCCTGAATTGTCAGAACAATTTCCCAAATAAAAAAAAAATGCTTGTAGTTATCGATCCCAAATTCACCTCATACATGTATTATGCTATTGTCCAGGTGGTGGGACTACGTGCTACCCCCTAATAATTACCCCGTGGCCGCAAATTCGACCTAAAGGTTTGCGAAATTCGCCTCCCATTGAAGTCAATGGAGCCCGCGGCGAACGGTCGTTTTCGCGAACGTTTGTGCCCGTTCGCGTTTCGCGTTCGCGAAACGTCCCGTCGGAAGTTCGTCCATCACTAACCATGACATGTGGTGGGAGAAACAGGCATCTGACACACTTTGAGGCTAAAAGACTTATAGAGGCTGTAGTACTGGAGCAGAGCAGAGGAAGACCGCAGTACCAGAGAAGCAAGTGTATACTTATAGTTACATAGCAGTTACATAGTAGGTGAGGTTGAAAAAAGACACAAGTCCATCAAGTCCAACCTATGTGTGGGATTATATGTCAGTTTTGCCTTGTATAACCCTGTATGTTGTGGTCATTCAGGTGCTTATCTAATAGTTTCTTGAAACTATCGATGCCACCCGCTGAGATCATCGCCTGTCGAAGGGAATTCCACATTTTTGCCCTCTTATGCCCCATACACATGGTCGGACATTCCAACCACAAAATCCGTCTGATTTTTTCAGACGGATTTTGGCTGAAATTTTTGTTGCATACACACCGTCGCAAAAAGTCGTCGGAAAATCTGATCGTTCTGAACGAGGTGACATCAAACACATACGCCGGGACTATAAACGGGCCAGTAGCCAATAGCTTTCGTCTCTTAGTTTATTCTGAGCATGCATGGCACTTTGTCTGAATTGTCTACACACGATCGGAATTTATGCGATCGGATTTTGTTGTGGGAAAATTTTAGATCCTGCTCTCAAACTGTGCGTCCAAAAATCTGATGGAAAAAGTCAGATGGAGCCCACACACGGTCAGACTTTCTGACAACATGATCCGATCGCACATTTTCCCATTGGAAAATCCGACCGTGTGTATGGGGCATTACAGTAAAGAACCCTCTACGTAGGTTAAGGTTAAACCTCTTTACTTCTAATTTTAATGAGTGGCCACGTGTCTTGTTAAACTCCCTTCCGCAAAAAAGTATTATCTCTTTGTGGGGTCACCAGTGTGGTATTTGTAAATTGAAATCATATCCCCTCTCAAGCGGCTCTTCTCCAGAGAGAATAAGTTCAGTGCTCACAACCTTTCTTCATAACTAATATCCTCCAGACTCTTTATTAGCTTTGTTGCCCTTCTTTGTACTCGCTCCATTTCCAGTACATCCTTCCAGAGGACTGATGCCCAGAACTGGACAGCATACAATAGGTGCGGCTGGACCAGAGTCTTGTAGAGCGGGAGAATTATTGTTTTATCTCTAGAATTAATCCCCTTTTTAATGCATGTCAATATTCTGTTTGCTTTGTAAGCATTGCATGCAATTGCTAAGTCTATCATCTACTAGGACCCCCAGGTCCTTTTCCATCCTAGATTCCCCCAGAGGTTCTCCCCCCAGAGTATAGACTGCATTCATATTTTTGCCACCCAAATGCATTATTTTACATTTTTCTACATTGAACCTCATTTGCCATGTAGTTACCCACCCCATTAATTTGTTCATAGGATACCAAATGCATGATACTTTTTCACTACCTAGCCACATAGAGGAGTACAAAATTCAAGAAGTGCTTTTAGGCTTTCAAGTGGCAAAAATTACGCATCTAATTTACTGACTACCTATAACATTTTTGGAGGCCCTGCTGATTGGGCTGTAAAACTTTCCCTTTCCTCTCACAGACACATGGTATACGACAGGTAAGAGACGGACGATTGAGATTTCTTTTACTTTCTGTGTGCCTACAGGACAGGAAACAAGTGGAATTTTCACCAAGGGGACACAGAAACCAAAAATAAACTCACAGGGGTTTTAACCCCCTCCCCATTAAAAAACTAATTTGCCACCACATTTAAAGTGTTACCAAACCCAGGACCCTGCATTCACTATATCTGGTCTCCCACTGTACACAGAACATGCAAATGCATTTATTTTAGTAAATATAAATGGCTAAATATCTCATCAGCAGTTATAGCAGTCTTATGACTTCTATCAATGTCCAGCCAAGCAGTGGTTAAAGCTTGTAGGAGGAGTTTTAATTCTCCTCTGACTGTCCAATGTGACTGCATGACGCCTGATTTTCTGTCAGGACAATGCTGATTGGTCCTTTTCTGATCATGAGAGTTGGGTGAATGGTTCTGGCCGAGCAAAAGTTCGGCCTGACCATCGCCTGTTTTCACTTTCTGTGAATACCCCAATTTGCAGGGCGGGATGTTTGCTCGCTGGGCGCCCCATAATTCACTGCACGCTGCACAGCCCTGATTGGGCAAAGCCTTGAAAGGGCCTGGTATGCATGGGGGGGGGGGCACACAATTTTTGTTTCATTTTTTTACTTTTTGTTTTCATTTTTGATAGTATTAATGCAAATAATTTTTTGTTAAAATATTGTTTTTACCACTTGCCGACTGCCCGCCATCAAAAGGTGGCAGTATGGCACCCCTGCATGAATCACTGTAGCTGTACGGCGGGTGCTTTAAGGAGTATAGGGGGCCTGTCACGTGATGTAGGAGCCAATGCGTGTGGCCGGCCGTCAATGTAGACAGACAGATCTCTGATCTCTCAGGGGAGTAGAGACAGATCGTCTGCTCCTAGTACTTAGGAGAAGCGATTGGTCTTCTCCCCTAGTCAGTTCCTTCCCCCCACAGTTAGAAACACACTGAGGGAACACACTTAACTCCTTGATTGCCCCCTAGTGTTAACCCCCTTCTCTGCCATTTTTACAGTAATTAGTGGTTATTTTTAGCTCTGATCACTGTATAAATGTCAGTGGTCCCAAAAGAGTGTCAAAAGTGTCCGATCAGATTCAGTTCTGATAAAAATCACAGATCGTCACCATTACTAGTAAAAAAAAAAAAAAAAATAGTAATAAAATGCCATAAATCTATCCCCTGATTTGTAGATGCTATAACCTTTGCACAAACCAATCAATATATGCTTATTGTTTTTTTTTTTTTTTTTTACCAAGAATATGCAGAAGAATACATATACCCTGAACTGAGGAAGACTTTTTTTATATATATTTCTTGGGGATATTTATTAGAGCAAAAAGTAAAAAGTATTGTTTTTTTCACAATTTTCTTTATAGCACAAAAAATAAAAACCTCAGAGGTGTTTAAATACCACCAAAAGAAAGCTTTATTTGTGGGAAAAAAGGACATAAATTTTGGGTACAACATCGCACGACCGTGCAATTGTCAGTTAAAGTGACGCAGTGCCATATCACAAAAAATGGCCTGGTCAGGAAGTGGGTAAATATTTCCAAGGCTGAAGTGGTTAAAGGAGCTGGTATGGAGTTAAAGGGGAACCCCACAACAAAATTAAAAGAAAGAATGGCGTATGGTCCACCCCAAAACCCATACCAGACCCTTATCTGAGTATGCAGCTTGGCAGGCCAGAAAAGTGTGAGGAGGCGCACCCCTGAACCATACCAGGCCACATGTCCTCAACATGGGAGGATGCTTTGGGATGGGGGGCTGTTTGACAGTTTTTTTATCGGTAAGGGGTGGAGCCATCTGACAACATCACCTGGTGACACTGTACCCTTGTGACATTACCGATCGGTGCATCCTGGGCCGCTGCTGTCACAAGGTGTGGTACTACCAGGTGACGTCACCAGGTGGTTCCACCCCTTACCTAAATAAGAACTGTCAAACAGCAGAGCCTGCAGTAAGCAGTTAGCCTTCATTGCGGGTGGAATAAAAAAAATAAATAATTGGGTCTGGCGGTGGTGGTGTCATGATTAACAATGGAGCTACATCGGGGAACATTGTGTTTTTATTTTTAATAAAGGAATTGTCAAAAACTGTGTGTGTGTGTTTTATTTATTTTTAACACTTTTTTTGTGAATGGGTATGGGTATCCCATACTCATTCACTTTGGGGGGGCCGGGATCTCGGGGCCACCTGCTGGGCTGCATGCTCGAATAAGGGTCTGGTATGGATTTTGTGGGGGGTCCCACACCATTTTTTTTACATTTTTTGTGGGGTTCCCCTTAAAATCCATACCAGACCCATATAGTGGGGGGGCATATACTGCTCCCCCCACTGTATACTGCCATCCCCATATACTGCTCACTGCTCCCCCCACTGTATACTGCCATCTCCATATACTGCTCACTGCCCCCCCCCCACTGTATACTGCCACCCCCATATACTGCCCACTGCTCCCCCCCACTGTATAATGCCCACTGCCATCCCCATATACTGCTCACTGTTCTACCCTGTATACTGCTCATTGCTCTGCCCCACTGTATACTGCTCACTGTTCTCCCTTGCATACTGCTCCCCCCATATACTGCTCACTGCTCTGCTCCCCCCTGTATACTGCTCACTCGCCCCCCCCCCCCCCCCCCCACTGTATAATGCTCACTGCTCTTTCCACATATACTGCTAACTGCTCTCTCCCTGTATACTGCTCACTGCTCACTGCTCTTTCCCTGTATACTGCTCATTGCTCTCCCCCCATATACTGCTCACTGCTGTAAACTGCTCCGACCCACTGTATACTGATCTCCCTCATATACTGCTCCCTGCTCTCCCCCAATATACTGTTCACTGCTATCCCCCTTATACTGCTCACTGCTGTAAACTGCTCTGTCCCACTGTATTCTGATCTTCCTCCTATACTGCTCACTGCTCTCCCCTATGTGGAGGGGGGGGGGGCACCACCTCCCTGAAATTAGTTTTCCACCTCCCTGAAATGAGTCTTTGCAGGTTGAGATGTCTGTATAATAACTAGAGTCCTGAGTATAGATGGAGCTCTAAAGACTTTGGATGACTTTAAGGTGGTGCACTTGTTGACTTTCTTTAGTGGAGTAGAGCAAAGTACATCCAAAAGGGCTTGTTAAACAGCAGGACTCTAATGGCGTTGGTAATCTTCAGTTATATCAGGCGGGTACTATCACTGACAGACAGAGTGTAACAGCATCACAGATTCTCCTAATTAAATGAGGCAGAGTAAGGCAGTTTAGTGTTCTGGCTAGCTCACCAAATCCTATGTCCAGAGGCCCAGGGAAGAAATGTCCTGGGACCGTTCCTTCAGATTGCCCGGCTGGCCACCTCCTCATGGAAACACTGCACACTGTCAGGGATGCATGGAGATGCACTTGGGTCTTCTCTTTAGCACTGGATGTCTACAGCCGACCTCCGAGCTATAACAGGAAGATCACCCAGGCCTGCAGCACTCTTCCCCAGCGTCCAGTCTTCTTCAAACCTTGTGATGATTGCCCCATCTCCTCAGATAATAAAGATGGAGTCCTCCCTTCTCTTCCTTCAGAGCATGCTGGCCTTAGACTTCTTTCACACTGGGGCAGGAGCGGTGTTGGAGGTAAAACGCCGCTATTTTTAGTGCCGCTTTACTGTCCTTTTACTGGCGGTATTCGGCTCTGCTAGCGGGGTGGTATAGCCACGCTGCTCCATTGATTTCAATGTGCAGGAACGGTGAAGGAGCGGTATTCACACCGCTCCTTCACCACTCCAAAGATGCTGCTAGCAGGACTTTTTTAAGCGTCCTGCTAGTGCACTGCTCCAATGTGAAAGCCCGCGGCTGTTTCAGGGCGCTTTGCAGGGCGCTATTTTTATCGCTGTAGTGCCTGCAAAGTGCCCCAGTGTGAAAGGTGTCTTAGTAGTTCCTACCCCCATACAAGGCTATGGGGCCATTTTTTAGCGACTGCTTGTTAAATTTCCTCTCATTGGCTCCTATAACTGCTCCTATCATTGGCTCTCCTCCTCCTGCCAATAGGGACACAGGGTGCAGAGTGAGCAGCTGTGTGTGTGAGATGAGAGGAATGGGGTGGATGCCTCATAGCTGCTGACACTCTGAACTTTGCTCTGTCAGCTTGTCTGTGTTAATGTAAGTCTTTGGCTGCAGCAACCACTACACTAGTATAAAAAATAAATAAAAATTCCAGTGTACAGTATATCACATAGTTTGTAGATGCTATAATTTCGCGTAAACCAAGCAATATACGCTTGGGATTTTTCTTACCAAAAACATATTGGCCTAAATTGAAGAAGAAATTAAAATTTAAATTTTTTTTTTATTAGATATGTTTTATAGCATAAAGTAAAAAACATTGTTTTGTTTTTTTCAAAATTGGTCTCTTTTTGTTTATAGCGCACAAAATAAAAAAATGCAGTGATGATCAAATACCCCTGAAAGAAAGCTCTATTTTATTTGGGTACAACGTTGAATGACCATGCAATTGTCAGTAAAGACCCTTTCACACAGGGGGGTTGGGGGGCAGCATCGGCGGTAAAGCGATGCCAATTTACAGATGTTTTAGCGGCGCTATTCGGGTGCTAGCAGGGCGGTTTTAACCCCCGCTATCAGCAGAGAAAGGATTAAAAACCACCGCAAAGCACTGATTTCAATGGGCAGGAGTGGTGAAGGAGCGGTGTACACATGATGCTGCTAGCATGACTTTTTTGAGCGTCCTGCCAGCGCACCGCTCCAGTGTAAAAGCCCTCGGGGCTTTCACATTGGAGACACAGCAGCGGCTGTTTCAGGGCACTTTGCAGTCGCTATTTTTATTGCTGTAGCGCCTGCAAAGCGCCCCAGTGTGAAAGGGGTCTTAAAGTAATGCAGTGCCGTATTGCAAAAAGTGGACTGGTCATGAAGGGGGGTAAATCATTGGTAAGCGGCAATAATTATATATATATTGTATACAGATACACACATATACCAAATCAACTACTTTGGTCATCTCCATTTTTCTGTATAAATATAAAAACAAAAAAAATGGTATAAAATACTTTTTTCTATGGGAAAACATCTCTAAGAATAAAAGAAAACCTATATGGCCGAATAGAAATGTTTTATATATGAGAAGGCATACCATTACATTTAATTCTCAAAATGTTAAGGGCATTGATTTCTACTTAATCTAATAATAACAGTGTTATGAAAACTTAAAGTCAAGTTTGGAAAGATTGAAGCTGAGAAAATGTATTGCTAATGATATTGAATGAAAAGAGTTTGTAAGCATATACATTTTAAGGGGAGGAAACCTGATAATACAGGATATTTAGAAGTTATTATAATAAAATATAAAATTGTAGAGGACAAAACAAAAGCTGAACTCTTAAAGTGGAATTTTACTCAAAATAACTTAATAAAAAAATAATGTTTCACATTCCATATTCCACATAAATAATTATGCTACCAAAATTCGTGTGTGCTGTAAATTGCCTACAGTATTGTTACTGTTTCTTCTTCCTGGAGGCTGCGATTTTGCTGAAGCCCAGAACCCCAGCAATAAATCATAAAGCAGAACTAAACCCATCAATTTACCGGTTTCAAAAAACAGTTACATTCCTGGAAAGCTGGAAATGCAAACTGTCACATTTGGTTTTGTCCTCTATCAAACTGTTAAACCATCGAATGGTTGGTGTCATAACTGATCACATGTGCAACACCATGACAGTTGCATTTCAAACAGAAGCAGCTTCCTTGGCTGTAAAGGATAGGAGGGTTTCATTTCGCTTTAGGGCCGTCAGCAGATCGGCCTCTAAAAATTCAGCAGTACATAAAAAAATGTAAAAATGGAGAGCTTAGCTGCATCACACCTGAATTTCACATTTAGCTTACCACCGGTCTTTAGAAAGAAGAAATAAATAGCTGCACATCCAGAACTTCCGATTGCCTTTTATTTTGTTTCACAAGGATAACACCAAAGATACCAAACTGTGTTCACGTAGATGCATTTCACACATACATCTTGTGCTTAATCATTAGTTGGCAATGATTAAGCACAAGATGTATGTGTGAAACACGTCTACGTGACCACAGTTTGGTGTCTTTGGTGTTATCTTTCTGAAACAAAATAAAAGGCAATCGGAAGTTCGGGATATGCAGCCATTTCTTTCTTCTTTCCAAGTTTCCCCGAGGCTAGCACTCTGCAAGATACTCCAATCAGCCTTATCTTTATACACCTGCAGCGGTTCTTTTTATTGTATACCACCGGTCTTTAGCCATGCACCTCGTCAATGTGTCTAAAATGTGTATTCCAACTCTATGGCACACAGCCACCCCTCCAACAATCTCCGATTGTATCCATCAATTTGGGAAGATAGCTGAAATGGAGGAACTTGTCCACCAGGCAAGAGAATCACACTCTAAAGGCCTGTACACACTGTAAGAAAACCAGGTAAGAATTTTCATCCGATTTTCGTATAGTGTGTACACAACGTTTGACAGCTGTATCCAACTTTTCATACGAAAATTCCCGAAGGGACGAACTCCAAATTTTTTCTTGTAGGGGAACAGAATGAACGATTTTCATTTGATGTGTACCGTTTTCGAACAAGAAAAATCAAAAAAGAAAGACTGCGCATGAGAAGAAACAATAAACAACAAAAAAAGCCTTTGTCATACAAGAGTTTTCGTATGAATTTTCATTTATCGGTTCCGATTTGATGTGAAATAATGAGGAAATTCAGACGCCTAATTTTCTTATAGTGAGTAACCCACATACATTTACAAAGACCTTGCCATGCTGGTTCCACTTTGTTGAATCTGCAGAATACACACAGGCCTTGAACCTGCCATGAATATGACCATCACAAGATCCCCCCCATTATCTGTCACACCCGCCCCCCTCCTTTCAGATGCCCCCCACCCCCTTTTCACGCCTTTCTCTATCCCCCCTGTCTTCCTACTACTCTTCCAAGTGAATCTATGCTATAACATCTCTATCTATTAAATGTGCCAGGTTGGGTAGCCACCTAGTAACCATGGCTTACAATTCCCATGCTACTGACCGCTCCCCTAGCGCTACTCTTTTGTGAATCCTATGCCATTGCATCTGAATATGCTGCACCACATACTGGAACTCCACATACCCCCTTTGTCACTATGACAGGAGGTTATATGACCTGTGGGTTAGACATGGACTTTCTGAACCTGAGTGTGCCCACTTTTACCACTTTAGTTGGTTGGTTCTGCCACCCTCCCCTGGGTTATGATTATGACTCGCAATTGTGAGAAACTTTCCCTAAACGAGCTTGCAGGTTGGGTGATGGGAGTTAAGTATCTAATTCTCTAAAGCTGGACGATACTACCTGTATGTTTTTCCTTACTTGAGGGTTTTTTCTTTCCCATGTATTCCACAGGGTTGAATGGAGACCTTCATCAATAAGTCAATAAATTACGTTAACATGCTTCTATGTTTATGATAAAACTGCATTCTGACTGTGTTGTGGTATTGGAATGTTGTAAATAATTTTTTTGGGGGAAAAATTAAAAAATGGAGAGCAACTGAGAATGTGCAGAGCAGAGTGGAACAGTGTAATACTGGATATTAAACAGTATAGACATTTATTTTTAATGTTTTACATAGCTATACCTGCAAAAGGGGCCAACCTGAAGTGATCTAGCAGGACTTAATTTTCTGACTAAAGTTCCACTTTAACCACTTGCCGACTGCCGCACGACGATGTACGTCGACAGAATGGCACGGGCAGGCATATGGGCGTACCTGTACGTCCCTGCCTTCCCGCGGGTGGGGGGCCCGATTGGGCCCCCCCCGGTGCCAGCGGCGGTCGGTATCCGTTCAGGAGCGATCCGGAATGAGGGGGCGGCCATTAGTTCATGGCCACCCCCTCGCGATCGCTCCTGACGAATGGAAGTGAGGTGTGACATCACTTCCTCTCCTGTAATGTAAACACAGGCAGAGGAAGTGATGTAATCTCTCCTCCGTGTCGGTATTTTTCGTTCCGGCACCGAGGAGAGAGGATCGGTGAGTTGCACCAACACGACACTACACAGTAGAACATGCCAGGCACACTCTCACCCCCCCTTCACCCCCCGATCACCCCCCAATCACCCCTGCCCCCCAGTCACAGTGACACCAATTGCATTTTTTTTTTGCATTGGTGTCATTTGTGACTGTAATAACTGTTAGGGCAGTTAGGGTTAGCCCCCTTTAGTTCTAAGGTACCCCCCTTACCCCCCCAATAAAGGTTTAACCCCGTGATCACCCCCCGTCGCCAGTGTCACTAAGGCTGGGTTCACATTGCAGCGGTTTATGAGAACGGATGTGATTCGCACCGCACTGCAGTGCAAATCACATCCGATCTCTGTGCGATTCGAGTTCAGCCATACAGATAGTATGGCTGAATTCGCGTCGCACCCGCCGCAAACTCGCACGGGACCCTTTTTTTGGTCCGCAGCAGAATCGGATCGCATGGGTGTTCACACCATGCGATCCGAGTTTGCAGATCGCACTGCGATATGCGAACTGATCTGGGGGTGTCATTAACATTTCACTGACACTCCCAGCAGTTCGCATAGGGCAGTGTGAACTGCCGCCGGGAGGCATGCGATGCGGGAACCCACCGCGGATTCGTGGCGTTCCCACATCGCTCCAGTGTGAACCCAGCCTAATAAGCGATCGTTTTTCTGATCGCTGTATTAGTGTCACAGGTGACGCTAGTTAGGCAGGTAGGTATTTAGGTTCGCCGCAGCTTTTTATAGCGCCAGGGACCCCCATATACTACCGCATAAAGCCCCCTGATTGCCCCCTAGTTAACCCTTTCACCAGTGATCACCATATAACTGTTACAGGTGACGCTGGTTGGCTAGTTATTTTTTTATAGTTTCAGGGCACCCGCCATTTATTACCTAATAAAGGTTTAACCCCCTGATCACCCGGTGGGTGATATAAGTTTGAGGGTCAGATAAGGTCTGCGTCGCCCCAGGCAGCATCAGGTTAGTGCCAGTACCGCTAACACCCACGCACAAAGCATACACCTCCCTTAGTAATATAGTATCTGATCAGATCTATATTAGCGTCGCCAGCAGTTTAGGTTTCCCAAAACGCATTGTTAGCGGGATCAGCCCAGATACCTGCTAGCACCTGCGTTTAGCCCCTCCGCCAAGCCCAGACCAGCCCACCCAAGTGCAGTATCGATCGATCACTGTCACTTACAAAACACAACACACATAACTGCAGCGTTTGCAGAGTCAGGCCTGATCCCTGCGATCGCTAACAGTTTTTCTTGTAGCGTTTTGATACAGTCGCTGACAGCCTAGGTGCTTTTTTACCTGTGAGTCTCACTAGTGTACCCCTAAATTTAGGGGTGTCTACTTTCCAAAATGGGGTCATTTGGGGGGCGGGTTTGTGCCATCTTGGCATTTTATGGCCTTCAAAACTGTAATAGGTAGTGAGGAGTGAAGTCAAAAATTTACGCCCTTAGAAAGCCTGAAGGCGGTGCTTGGTTTTCGGGGCCCCGTACGCGGCTAGGCTCCCAAAAAGTCCCACATATGTGGTATCCCCGTACTCAAGAGAAGCAGCAGAACTTATTTTGGGGTGTCATTTCACATATGCCCATAGCATGTGTGAGCAATATATCATTTAGTGACAACTTTGTGAAAAAAAAATAAAAAAAAATAAAAGTTTGTAATTTTCCTGCAACTTGTGCCAAATATAAAATATTCCATGGACTCAACATGCCTCTCAGCAAATAGCTTGGGGTGTCTACTTTCTAAAATGGGGTCATTTGTGGGGGTTTTGTGCCATCTTGGCATTTTATGGCCTTCAAAACTGTAATAGGTGGTGAGGAGTGAAGTCAAATATTTACGCCCTTAGAAAACCTGAAGGCGGTTCTTGGATTTCGGGGCCCCGTACGTGGCTAGGCTCCCAAAAAATCCCACACATGTGGTATCCCCGTACTTAGGAGAAGCAGCAGAATTTATTTTGGGGTGTCATTTCACATATGCCCATAGCATGTGTGAGCAATATATCATTTAGTGACAACTTTGTGAAAAAAAAATAAAAAAAAATAAAAGTTTGTAATTTTCCCGCAACTTGTGCCAAATATAAAATATTCCATAGACTCAACATGCCTCTCAGAAAATAGCTTGGGGTGTCTACTTTCTAAAATGGGGTCATTTGTGGGGGTTTTGTGCCATCTTGGCATTTTATGGCCTTCAAAACTGTGATAGGTAGTGAGGAGTGAAATTACAAATGTATGCCCTTAGAAATCCTGAAGGCGGTGCTTGGCTTTCGGGGGCCCCGTACGCGGCTAGGCTTCCAAAAAGTCGACCACATGTGGTATCCCCGTACTCAGGAGAAGCAGCAGAATGTATTTTGGGGTACAATTCCACATATAACCATGGCATGTGTGAGCAATATATCATTTAGTGACAACTTTGTGTAAAAAAAAAAAAAAAAATTTTTTTGTCATTATTCAATCGCTTGAGGCAAAAAAATAAAATATTCAATGGGCTCAACATGCCTCTTATCAATTTCCTTAGGGTATCTACTTTCCAAAATGGGGTCATTTGGGGGGGTTTTGTACTGCCCTGCCATTTTAGCACCTCAAGAAATGAGATAGGCAGTCATAAACTAAAAGCTGCGTAAATTCCAGAAAACGTACCTTAGTTTGTAGATGTGACAACTTTTGCGCAAACCGATAAATATACAGTTATTGACTTTTTTTTTACCAAAGACATGTGGCTGAATACATTTTGGCCTAAATGTATGACTAAAATTGAGTTTATTGGATTTTTCTAATAACAAAAAGTAGAAAATATCATTTTTTTTCAAAATTTGCGGTCTTTTTACGTTTATATCGCAAAAAAATAAAAATCGCAGAGTCAGTCAAATACCTTTAAAAGAAAGCTCTATTTGTGGGAAAAAAAGGACGCAAATTTTGTTTGGGTACAACATTGCATGACCGCGCAATTACCAGTTAAAGCAGTGCAGTGCCAAATTGTAAAAAGACCTCTGGTCATTGACCAGCAAAATGGTCCGGTCTGAAAGTGGTTAAATACATAAAGTATTTTTCATCTGTCTATGCCTAAATAAAATTAAAATATACAAAGAATCTGGTCCAGATGGCATCCATCCCCATGTAATAAGAGAATTAGGCTCACTAATTGATAATCTTATTTTCTCTCAACTGAGACAGTACCATAAGACTGGCATAGAGCAGATGTCCTGCCATTATTTAAAGTGGAACTTACCCCTGAAATTAACATTGTAGGAAGGAGGATTTTGTATTGGTGAAGTGAAATGTCATGTCTTTTTTTCCAATCCTTTACCTTACTCTTCACAAGATGGTTTAGAACATGGGTGCTCAACCTATGGTCCTCCAGCTGTTGTGGAGCTACACGTCCCATGAGGCATTGCAAGACTGACAGTTATCCCAAAGACTTCCAAAGGCAGAGGCATGATGGGACTTGTGGAACCGCAACAGCTGGAGGGCCACAGGTTGAGCATCCATGGTTTAGAATGTACACTGAGCATGCACAGTTACATCATCCCAAGAAGGCTTAAGACATTGAAACTGGAGAAGCCAGGGAGAAGATGGCAGTGAGGGACATGTTGACTAGGGATGAGCCGAACACCCCCCTATTCGGTTCACATCCAGAACATGTGAATGGACCAAAAGTTCACGCGGACATTCGAACAACATTAAAGTCTATGGGACTCAAACATGAGAAAATAAAAAGTGCCATTTTTAAGGCTAATATGCAAGTTATTGTCCTAAAAAGGGTTTGGGGACCTGGGTCCTGCCCGAAGGGACATGTAAAAATGCAAAAAAAAGTTATAAAAACTGATGTTTTTTTCGGGAGCAGTGATTTTAATGATGCTTAAAGTGAAAAAAATAAAAATGAAATATACCTTTAAATATTGTACCTGGGGGGTGTCTATAGTATGCCTGTAAAGTGGCTCGTGTTTCCCATGTTTAGAACAGTCCCTGCACAAAATGAAATTTCTAAAGGAATAAAAGTCATTTAAAACTGCTTGTGGCTGTAATGTAATGTCAGGTCCCAGCAATAGGGATGAAAATTATTGAGAAAAATGGCATGGGTAACCCCCCAGTCCATTACCAGGCCCTTTGGGTCTTGTATGGATATTAAGGGGAAACCTGCACCCAAATAAAAAAAAGAAAAGGTGTGGGGCCCCCAGGCCCTATATACTCTAAACAGCAGTATACAGACGGTCTCGGAGGTACAAACAAGATAGAATTTGGAACAGGTACATTTTTTAAGTGTAGCTCCAGCCAAAACAATTGTTTTTAAGCTTTTTGGATAACATAAGGAAGGGTTATCATCACCCCTGTAACATTTGTTTTGCTGTCTGTGCCCCTATTCAGAAGATTTCACCTCACCTTCTGCCCCAATGACAATTGGATTTTGAAAATTTGGGGTTTTTAGGGAAACAAGGATTAGTGATAAAGCATCAATGGAGACAACTTTTTCCCATATTAACTCTTGCAGAAGAGAATTTCTCTTCCTAGGGGTAGATTTCCTCTAACTTCCTGTTGCCTCCTTCCGTTTGTAAGTAGGAGTCGTTTGCAAGTCGGATGTTTGAAAGTAGGGGACTGTCAGGGCTGGCTTAGCCCTTCCTCCTCTGAGCTGGCCGCTCAACTGTCGGCTAATTGCCAGCTCTCTTCTCTTTCCACAGTTACCAGCTTTTCCCGATGATACTCGTCTGACCTGCCTATTTAAAACCTTCCTGCTCACTTTTTCATTTGCCTCCGTGTTGGTCAAATCACAGGGAACCATCTCCTGCTGTTTGTTTCAAGACTGGCTTACTGACATCCCACCTGGCTTCTCATCCTGCTTACGGTTGCTCTCCTTGGATCCCTGACTTCCAGCCTGGCTGATTACCCGATCTGGTTAATGAACTTTGGACTGGCTGACTACCCGATCTGGCTACAGGACTCTGGCTATGCTTGACTACGCTTTTTTCTATTTACCTTTTTATTTTTAATAAACAAGTGTGATTTGATTGTACTTCAGTCTGAAGATACAGTCAATCCACTTGTTGGTAATATTTTTTCCAGATTGGATGAGCAAGATCACCGCATGGATCAGCTTGCTTTGGCGTTACAAATGCTCCTGAATCGCACGGCTCACCTGGAATCCCCCACGGTGGCTGCTCCGGTACAATCTGAGTCGCAGGCCGTCCCTGCTGCTGCACCAGTCTCTGTGCAGGCACCCGCCTCGAGTATTACCTCTATAAGAGGTATGTCTGGTTCTGCTCCGCTTCCCCAGCGATTTGGGGACAATCCAATTCAATGCAGCAGGTTTCTCAATCAAGTTGAGATATACTTCGAAATGCTGCCCCATGCGTTTCCCACGGACAGAAGCAAAGTAGGTTTCGTGATATCTTTGCTTTCTGAGAGAGCCTTGGCTAACCCTCTATGGGAGACGCAAAAACCCATTGTCTTGAGTTTACCTGAGTTTGTGGCCTCCTTTAAAAGGGTTTTTGACGTTCCAGCATGCTCCGCTTCTGCTGCCAAGTGCCTCATGTCCATCAAACAGAGTACGAGAACTGTTGCCGACTACGCCATTGAATTCCATACTCTGACAGCAGAGGTTGCTTGGAACAATGAGGCCCTCGTGGCTGATTTTTCTCGTGGTCTCTCGGATTCCATCAAGGATGAGATAGCAGCCCGAGATATACCCACTGAGCTGGAGAGCTTGATCGCGTTTTCCATCCTCATTGACTCCAGACTTAGAGAAAGACTATCTCTTAAGGAGCGCTTGCGGAAGCCTCCTGTACGTTTGCCTCTGAGCTTTTTAGTCCCACCCATGCCTCCCTCACCTCCCATGCCTCCTGGTACCAAGTTGGTCAGTGAAGATGAACCCATGCACCTGGGCTTCACACGTCTCTCTGCGGATGAGAGAGCCTTTAGGAGGGAGAGATTGTGCCTTTATTGTGGCCAGGCAGGTCACTTTTTGAAGTCTTGTCCTACCCGTCCAGGGAACGCCCGAACCTTGAGGTCCTGTCATGGACAGACCTTAGGTGGCGTTGTTTTGTCCCCAGTTATCCAGAAGGATAAGCCCCTGGTTTTGGTCACCCTTTCTTGGGCTGAGTCGTCCATCGAGATACAGGCTCTAATCGACTCTGGGGCTGCAGGCCTATTCATTGATGCTGCTTTTGTTTAGCAGTACTCGATTCCGCTGCAGCTGCGTGACACTCCACTTGCCATTGAGGCTCTTGACGAGAGACCTTTACATCCTGCCCATGTGACTCATGAGACAGTTCTGTTGTCCATGGCCGTAGGGGCTCTTCAACATGAGATAATCCAATTCCAAGTTATTTCCTCATCCAGATTTCCGCTGGTTATTGGTTATCCTTGGTTACAGAGGCACAACCCCTCTTTTGATTGGCTACGTGCTGAGGTTCTCTCCTGATTACCACAATGCAGTGAGACATGCTTCCTGAAGGTATCCAAAGTCCTGTGCACCGCTTCACTCCCCTCCTTGCCGGATGAGTACTATGATTTTGGCGAAATGTCATTGATAAAGGTCAAGCTGGTAGTTTGCCTCCACACCAGCCTTATGATTGCGCAATTGACCTTCAACCTGGTGCCATACCTCCTCGTGGCCGGGTTTACCCTTTGTTGGTCTTGGAGGATAAGGCCATGGAGGAGTATGTTGCTGAAGCACTTTCTCGAGGTTTCATCCACAAGTCCAGGTCTCCTGCTGGTGCTGGTTTCTTCTTTGTGAAAAAGAAGAGAGGTGAACTGAGACTTTGTATAGATTATAGGGGTCTCAATCGTGTCACGATTAAGAATGCCTACCCAATTCCATTGATTACGGAGTTATTTGACCGCCTCAAGGGAGCAACGGTTTTCACAAAGCTTGACCTGAGAGGGGCATACAATCTCGTGCGCATTAAGGAGGGCGACGAGTGGAAAACTGCGTTTAATACCATAACAGGCCATTATGAATATCTGGTAATGCCTTTTGGCCTTTGTAATGCCCCGGCAGTTTTCCAGGAATTTATTAACGATGCCCTCCGAAATTTGTTGCAATTGTGTGTGGTGGTTTATCTCGATGATATCCTCATATTTTCCAAGTCCCTGGAGAGCCACCACACAGATGTCTGTCGTGTACTTCACAAACTAAGAGAGAACAATCTCTATTGTAAACTGGAGAAGTGCGAGCTCCATCGTGAACAGGTTACATTCCTGGGCAATGTCAATTCCACTGCTGGTTTTTCGATGGACCCAGAGAAACTGTCGGCAGTCCTACAGTGGCCTCGACCCAAGGGTTTACGTCCTCTGCAGTGTTTCCTGGGCTTTGCCAACTACTATCGGAAGTTTATTCGTAACTTCTGGTCTCTGGTCAAGCCTCTGACTGATATGATCAGAAAGGACGGTAACCCACAGAGTTGGTCTCCAGAGTCCATTAAGGCCTTTGAGACTCTCAAGGCTGCCTTTGTTTCTGCTCCTGTGTTGCCACATCCTGATCCTACGTTGCCTTTTATCCTAGAAGTTGATGCTTCTGAGATGGGAGTTTGCGCCCTTCTGTCTCAACGTCCTAACTCTGAGAGCGATATGCATCCGTGTGGCTACTTTTCCAAGAAATTGTCACCTGCTGAGTGCAATTATGAGATTGGTGACAGAGAGCTGTTGGCGATCATTTTAGCCCTGAAAGAATGGAGACATCTCCTTGAAGGTACCACTGTGCCCGTTCTTATTCTTACTGACCATAAGAATCTTACATTCTTGTCTGAGGCTAAGCGACTCTCTCCCAGAAGGGCGCGAAGGGCTCTTTTCTTGTCGAGCTTTAATTACATTGTCTCATTCTTACCCGGTACTAAGAATGTAAGGGCTGATGCCTTGTCACGACAATTTTCCTCCACTTCCAAGTCAGAGTCGGTTCTGATTCCTATGATTCCTCCTGATTGTATCTTGGCTACGGTTCGCACCAGTCTTACTTCTCATTTGGGTGACAAAATTCTTGCTGCTCAGGTCCATGCTCCTCCTGATAAACCTTGTGACCGCTGCTTTGTCCCAGAGAGTCTCCGTACTGCAGTGCTCCAGATTTACCATTCTCCCAAGGCAACTGGCCATCCTGGGAAGAATCAACTCATTTGGGCCATCTCCGAACAATTCTGGTGGCCTAGTCTACGGGCTGATGTTACTGCCTTCGTAGCTGCCTGTCCCGTGTGGCACCTTCCAGTGGGCCTCCTACAACCCATACCCAATGGAGAGAGGCCCTGGACTCACCTGTCTATGGATTTCATTGTGGAATTGCCCAATTCCCAAGGCAACACTGTTATCCTTATGGTGGTTGACCGGTTCTCAAAGATGTGTCATTGTATTCCACTTAAGAAGTTGCCCGGGGGCGTGACCGGATGGTGATGGTGGCGGCAGCGTGTGAGGAGTGAGAGAGGTGTGTGCTCTCACCGCAATGCCGACGGCTGAAGGTTGTGCAGTTGTGCAGTGATGACAGCATAGCCCTGCTTTGTCCCCGGGAAGGGAAGAGAGAGGGGGATTCCTGCAAGCTGCACGTTTTTTCTAAACAGATCCCATAAGGCTATTCCATATCCCCGAGAGTACCTGGTGCACGGAGGCCCCCCGGTTTTCTGGGGCGGGTGATCTGCCGAGTTGATCCGGAGGCCGTGGAGGTGCTGCTGGGTGATCGCCGGCGGGACTGTGTATTTCAAGGATTGGCCTACAAATTCTGCAGTTACCAACAAGGAAAGGAGGAATGGCAGTACCACATCCAAGAAGCTATTTCTTAGCTGCCCAACTGCAGCATCTGGGGACGAGTAATGAGCTTAGTGGAGGTACAAACACAACATTAATGATTACAGGGACACCTCATAAGACTATAGTAGAGGCTTTGGAGGCAAATTCATTTCCCCATAGAATGCTCACAATAAAACTTGCTTTAAAAGTATGGAAGGTAGTAAAGGCGATAAAAGGCTTGGAAGGAATGACTAAAGAAATCCCCCTATGGAATAACTTGAATCTACAGGAAATGGAAATGATAGGAAGATACAAAGACTGGGAAACTAGGGGGATTGACAGGCTGGCCCAGTTGTATGAAGGAAATACAATAAAAACATTTAACGCACTGAGAGCGGAATTTGATCTACCAAAACACTTGTTTTATAAATATTTACAAATTAGACACGCCTTATCGAGTAACTCCCCCATTTACAGTAGATTAAAAAAATCTATCTTTTATAATAGAGCTTGCAGTCAGTAGTGTTAGGAGCTAGTGCGTGCTGTCTGCGTGCTCTGTACCCAGTACATACCGCTATATATCAGTACATACCGCTATATCCACCTACATAGCTCTTCTCTATTTGAGACCACTTGCCATCTGCAGGAGTTATTGGAAGTTGTGTGTGCCTCCAGCACAGCACAGTATACATCTGTATATACCCCTTTATCTCTGGTGTTCTATAATAAAGGCATCTGCAGGAGTTAGTGGGTGTTGTGTGCCTCTAGCACAATATACACTACCCAACTGCTTTTTTACCCAACTCCCTTCAGGCCATTACCATGTCTGGAAGGCCAGCAAGGAGAGGCAGACAGGAGCGAGCCGATAAAAGAGGGCAAGCAGGCTCTGTGTCTAGAGACAACAGTGCTGTTCGTGGACGCGGTGCATTGGCATCAGCACGTGGCCATGGGACATGCTTGTCCTTCTTTTCGGCAGCTGGACATGTTGAACTGCAACATGCCAATGACTTGGTAGAGTGGATGACCAAGCCCTCTTCATCCTCCTCATCCTCTCTCACCCAGTCTCAGGGTACTAGCAAAGCAGCTGCCAACGCATCGTCTTCCCTCCTCTCAATGTCATCATCAGTGACTCCTTCCCTAGACCCACCACGTCCTCCTGAGGAGTCTCCTGAACTCTTTGAGCACAGTGTTGGGTACATGCTCCAGGAGGATGCCCAGTGTTTTGTGGGCTCTGATGATGACACTCAGCTAGAGGAAGGCAGTAGCATGAGCGCAGAGAGAGGGGATGCTCAAGAAGGACAGCAATCTGGCAGTCATGTTCCACAAGCTGCAGCATACTGCCAGGTTTGCTACAGAGATGAAGAGGGAGGGGATGATGAGGGCACTGACTCCACGTGGGTGCCTGGAAGGAGAGAGGAGGAGGAGGAGGAGGAGGAGGAGGCACATGTCCAACGAGGCAGGATGCCCTCCGGGGGCCAGCTTAGGGGCAGCACACCGACTGAATCACACCGCAGAGCTCCGCCTGTGCAGAGCGCTGCCTCTGCGCGTTATTCTAAAAGTTCTTTGGTGTGGGCCTTTTTTGAGACGAGTGCATCAGATCGCACCGCTGCTATTTGCAACATATGTCTCAAGCGTATCTCACGTGGCCAAAACATCAGCCGCTTGGGCACCACATGCTTGACCAGACATATGTTGACCTGCCATGCAGCTCGTTGGCAAGCATACCTCAAAGACCCACACCAAAGAACAAAGCGGACCTCTCCTTGCTCCTCATCAGCTGGCATCTCCAACCCCACTAGACCTTCAGTCCTCTCTGAAACCTGCTCTGAGAGGAATGAAGGTGTAGAATTAGGTGTGTCACAGCCAAGTGCTTCCGGGAACTCTGCTAGCGGTACACCCACGTCCGATTATAGCAGGCAAATGTCCCTGCCCCAGCTGCTGGACCGGCGAAAGAAGTTCACTCCCAGCCATCCACATGCCCAGCGGTTGAATGCTAGCTTGGCTAAATTGCTAGCACTTCAACTGCTGCCTTTTCAGGTGGTAGACTCGGCCCCCTTCCGTGAGTTTGTACAATGTGCGGTTCCTCAGTGGCAGGTCCCCAAACGCCACTTTTTCTCACGGAAAGCGATTCCGGCTCTCTACCGGCATGTGGAAGGCAATGTCCTTGCCTCGCTGGACAGGGTGGTCAGCGGTAAGGTGCATATTACCGCTGACTCATGGTCCAGCAGGCATGGACAGGGACGTTACCTGTCTTTCACGGCCCATTGGGTCACTCTTCTGGCAGCTGGGAAGGATGCAGGACAAGGTGCAGTAGTGTTGGAGGTTGTTCCGCCACCACGCCTCCAAAATGCTACTATTGGTTGTGACTAGGGATGATCCGAACACCCCCCGGTTCGGTTCGCACCAGAACTTTCGAACGGACCCCAAATTCGAACGAACGTTAGAACCACATTGAAGTCTATGGGACTCGAACGTTCGAAATGAAAAGTGCTAATTTTAACGGCTAATATGCAAGATACTGTCCTAAAAAGGGTTTGGGGACCTGGCTCCTGCCCCAGGGGACATGGGTCAATGCCTAAAATGTTTTTAAAAATGTCCGTTTTGGCGGGAGCACTGATTTTAATGACGATTAAAGTGAAAAAAAAAAGTGAAATATTCCTTTAAATATGGTGCCTGGGGGGTGTCTGTAGTATGCCTGTGAAGTGCCACGTGTTTCCCGTGTTTAGAACAGTCCCTGCACAAAATGACATTAAACGGAAATAACACCATTTAAAACTGCTTGCGGTTTTAATGTTATATCTGGTTCCTTCAATATGGTTGAAAATCATTGAGAAAAATGGCATGGGTAGCCCTCCCTGCCCATTACCAGCCTATTTGGGTCTTGTACGCATATTAAGGGGAACCCCGTACCCATATTAAAAAAAGGAAATGCGTGTGGCCCCCAGGCCCTATATACTCAGAACAGCAGTATACAGGCGGTGCAAACAAGACAGGGACTGTGTAGGTTTGTTGTGTTAAGTTGAATCTGTTTGTAATTTTCAACTGGTACATTTTTAAAGTGTAGCTCCAGTCAAAAAAACTATTTTTAAGCTTTTTGGAAAACATAGGGAAGGGTTATCACCCCTGTATAATTTGTTTTGTCGTCCATCTTTTTTCATCTCACTTAATGTTGTCTCCTTCCGTTTGCAAGTAGGAGATGTTTGTAAATTGGATGTTTGAAAGTAGGGGCCTGCCCTATATGCTCTGCAGAAATGGCGGAACAAGGTGTTGGTTTTGCCACAACATTGTAAGCCCTCAAAGTGACTCTTGGTGGGCGCTGGAGCGCCCTGCTGTGAACGATTATATCAAGAATTGTAATTACATGCCATTGTTGAACAGTGGTAGAAAAATTGACCTTTGGTGGTTGTGGTGCTGGTGCCACAACACTATAAGTCCTCACCGTTACTCTGGGTGGGCACAGGAAGGGGCCCTCCTGTGAAATATTATATCAAGAATTGTAATTACATGTCCCTGTTAAACAGGGGCAGAAATATTTGGCCTTAGGCACTGCTGCTGGTGCCACCACACTGCAACCTCTTCCATATACTCTAGTTTTATTGCAGGAATTAGCCCTGCTGCAAAGCATTGCATCAACAATTGTACTTAAACGCCCCTGTTAAACAGGGGCAGAAAAATTGGGCCTTAGGCACTGGTGCTGGTGCCACCACACTGCAACCTCTGCCATATACTCTAGTTTTATTGCAGGAATTAGCCCTGCTGCAAAGCATTGCATCAAAAATTGTACTTAAACGCCCCTGTTAAACAGAGGCAGAAAAATCGGGCCTTAGGCACTGGTGCTGGTGCCACCACACTGCAACCTCTGCCATATACTCTAGTTTTATTGCAGGAATTAGCCCTGCTGCAAAGCATTGCATCAAAAATTGTAATTAAACGCCCCTGTTAAACAGGGGCAGAAAAATTGGGCCTTAGGCACTGGTGCTGGTGCCACCACACTGCAACCTCTCCCATATACTCTTGTTTGATTGCAGGAATTAGCCCTGCTGCAAAGCATTGCATCAAAAATTGTACTTAAACGCCCCTGTTAAACAGGGGCAGAAAAATTGGGCTGATGGCATCAACCAGAACCAGAAATGTTCTTCCAACATATCAGCGGAGGAGGAAGAGGATAGACAATCAACATAACAGGACAGTCACTCAGCATCAGCATAGGCAGTCTTGAAGGGATGTGATATTTCAAAAAAAATTATTCTGTTACATCAGCTTCAGGTGCTTGGTAGCTGTGGGTGATCCAAGACTGATTCATCTTGATGAAGGTCAGTCGATCAACTGATTCGGTGGACAGGCGCACCCTGTGATCGGTAACAAAGCCACCAGCAGCACTGAAGGTGCGTTCCGAAAGAACGCTGGATGCAGGACAGGCCAGTAGCTCAATTGCATACTGTGCAAGCTCTGGCCAGTGATCCATCCTCAAGACCCAGTAAGCCAGAGGATTTTCGGTGGGAAAGGTGTCCAAGTCTGACCTTGCCCCTAGGTATTCCTGCACCATGTAAATCAGACGCTGGCGATGGGTGCTGGAACCGATCATACCTTGGGGCTGCGGACTAAAAAATTGTCTGAAAGCATCAGTCAGACGGCCACCTTCTCCACGGCTCCTTCTGACCGATGCCTCAGCAACACGTTGTCCAGGACCAGGAGTTTGTAACCTCCCAGTCTCTGGGAACGCGTTGCACAGACCTTTCTGCAAGGCCTCCCGGAGACTTCTCATCCTCTGCGATGGCAAGATAAGGTCGGCAACCTTACCCTTGTACCGTGGATCAAGGAGAGTGGCCAGCCAGTAATGGTCCCTCTCCTTGATCCGAAGAATACGAGGATCCTTCCGTAGGCTTTGCAGGATCAGGGAGGCCATGCAGCGTAGGTTAGCTGAGGCATTCGGTCCGGAGTCCTCTGGGTCACTAAGGACAACATGATCCGCAGCTACCTCCTCCCAGCCACGTACAAGTCCACGTGTTTCTTGGGACTGTAAATCATCCCTACAGGACTGCTGCTGCTGCTGATGCTGATGCTGAGTGCCAGCCTCCACCTCCATGCTGACACAATCATCCTCCTCCTCCTCTTCCTCCTCCTCATCCTCTTCCTGTGTGATGGGTGGCACAGCAGGAACACTGTCTGGATAAAGGGGGCCTTGAGAGGCAAGGAAGTCCTCCTCTTCCTGCCTCTGTTCTGCCTCAAGTGCCCTGTCCATTATTCCACGCAGCGTATGCTCCAAGAGGTGGACAAGAGGTACAGTGTCACTGATGCATGCACTGTCACTGCTCACCATCCTTGTGGCCTCCTCAAACGGTGACAGGACAGTGCATGCATCCCTGATCATGCCCCACTGGCGTGGTGAGAAAAAACCAAGCTCCCCTGACCCTGTCCTGGTGCCGTAGTCGCACAGGTACTCATTGATGGCCCTCTGCTGAGTGTGCAGCCGCTGCAGCATGGCCAATGTTGAGTTCCATCTGGTGGGCATGTCACATATAAGGCGGTTCTTGGGCAGGTTCAACTCCTTTTGGAGCTCAGCCAGCCGAGCACAGGCATTAAATGATCGGCGGAAATGCACACAGACTTTCCTGGCCTGCTTCAGGACATCCTGTAAGCCGGGGTACCTGCCCAAGAACCGGTGCACCACCAGGTTAAGGACGTGAGCTACACAGGGCACATGGGTCAGTTGTCCCTGTCAGAGGGCGGAGAGGAGGTTGGTGCCATTGTCGCAAACCACCATTCCTGGCTTAAGCTGGCGTGGCGTCAACCACCTCTCGGCCTGCCCCTGCAGAGCTGACAAAACATCCGCCCCAGTGTGGCTCCTGTCCCCCAAACAAACCAGCGCAAGCACGGCATGGCATCGTTTTGCCTGCGTACTTGCGTAGCCCCTGGAATGCCAACGGAGCACCGCTGGTTCTGAGGACAGAGCACTGGAAGAGGCCATGGAGGAAGAAGAAGAGGAGGGGGTGGAGGAGAGAGGTGTGTCACAACCAATAGTAGCATTTTGCAGGCGTGGTGGCGGAACAACCTCCAACACTACTGCACCTTGTCCTGCATCCTTACCAGCTGCCAGAAGAGTGACCCAATGGGCCGTGAAAGACAGGTAACGTCCCTGTCCATGCCTGCTGGACCATGAGTCAGCGGTAATATGCACCTTACCACTGACCGCCCTGTCCAGCGAGGCAAGGACATTGCCTTCCACATACCGGTAGAGAGCCGGAATCGCCTTCCATGAGAAAAAGTGGCGTTTGGGTACCTGCCACTGAGGAACCACACATTGTACAAACTCACGGAAGGGGGCCGAGTCTACCACCTGAAAAGGCAGCAGTTGAAGTGCTAGCAATTTAGCCAAGCTAGCATTCAACCGCTGGGCATGTGAATGGCTGGGAGTGAACTTCTTTTGCCAGTCCAGCAGCTGGGGCAGGGACATTTGCCTGCTATAATCGGACGTGGGTGTACCGCTAGCAGAGTGCCCGGAAGCACTTGGCTGTGACACACCTAATTCTACACCTTCATTCCTCTCAGAGCAGGTTTCAGAGAGGACTGAAGGTCTAGTGGGGTTGGAGATGCCAGCTGATGAGGAGCAAGGAGAGGTCCGCTTTGTTCTTTGGTGTGGGTCTTTGAGGTACGCTTGCCAACGAGCTGCATGGCAGGTCAACATATGTCTGGTCAAGCATGTGGTGCCCAAGAGGCTGATGTTTTGGCCACGTGAGATACGCTTGAGACATATGTTGCAAATAGCAGCGGTGCGATCTGATGCACTCGTCTCAAAAAAGGCCCACACCAAAGAACTTTTAGAATAACGCGCAGAGGCAGCGCTCTGCACAGGCGGAGCTCTGCGGTGTGATTCAGTCGGTGTGCTGCCCCTAAGCTGGCCCCCAGAGGGCATCCTGCCTCGTTGGACATGTGCCTCCTCCTCCTCCTCCTCCTCCTCCCTCCTTCCAGGCACCCACGTGGAGTCAGTGCCCTCATCATCCCCTCCCTCTTCATCGCTGTAGCAAACCTGGCAGTATGCTGCAGCTTGTGGAACATGACTGCCAGATTGCTGTCCTTCTTGAGCATCCCCTCTGTCTGCGCTCACGCTACTGCCTTCCTCTAGCTGAGTGTCATCATCAGAGCCCACAAAACACTGGGCATCCTCCTGGAGCATGTACCCAACACTGTGCTCAAAGAGTTCAGGAGACTCCTCAGGAGGACGTGGTGGGTCTAGGGAAGGAGTCACTGATGATGACATTGAGAGGAGGGAAGACGATGCGTTGGCAGCTGCTTTGCTACTACCCTGAGACTGGGTGAGAGAGGATGAGGAGGATGAAGAGGGCTTGGTCATCCACTCTACCAAGTCGTTGGCATGTTGCGGTTCAACATGTCCAGCTGCCGAAAAGAAGGACAAGCATGTCCCATGGCCACGTGCTGATGACAATGCACCGCGTCCACGACCAGCACTGTTGTCTCTAGACACAGAGCCTGCTTGCCCTCTTTTATCGGCTCGCGCCTGTCTGCCTCTCCTTGCTGGCCTTCCAGACATGGTAATGGCCTGAAGGGAGTTGGGTAAAACAGCAGTTGGGTAGTGTATATTGTGCTGGAGGCACACAACACCCATTAACTCCTGCAGATGCCTTTATTATAGAACACCAGAGATAAAGGGGTATATACAGATGTATACTGTGCTGTGCTGGAAGCACACACAACTTCCAATAACTCCTGCAGATGGCAAGTGGGCTCAAATAGAGAAGAGCTATGTAGGTGGATATAGCGGTATGTACTGGGTACAGAGCACGCAGACAGCACGAACTATCTCCTAACACTACTGACTGCAAGCTCTATTATAAAAGATAGATCACTAGCTATATAGGTGAGGTGAATATAGCGGTGTATACTGCGGTCAGGGCACGCAGACAATAACCACTACACAACAGCAAGATAGAAAATCGGCCGAAAACGATCGGTGTGTACTGTGTTGAAGGTACACAGAACACCCACTGCTTCAGACGCCAACACACTACACGAGGCAGCCGCGATGGCGGCCTTATATAGTGTGGGGCGTGCACTACACAGCCTGAGCTATGATTGGCCACAGGCATCCTGCCTGTGGCCAATCATGGCTCTCCTCGCTGCTGGCGCTGCGATTGGCCAAGCATGCGGGGTCACAGTGCATGCTTGGCCAATCATGAGCCAGCAATGCACTGCGCCATCGCAGTGCATTGTGGGCCGTGAGCGCCACGCGAATTTGACGCAAACGGACCAAAATGTTCGGATTTTGCCGAACGGACGAACAGCCAATGTTCGAGTCGAACGTACATTCGACTCGAACACGAAGCTCATCCCTAGTTGTGACACACCTCTCTCCTCCACCCCCTCCTCTTCTTCTTCCTCCATGGCCTCTTCCAGTGCTCTGTCCTCAGAACCAGCGGTGCTCCGTAGGCGTTCCAGGGGCTACGCAAGTACGCAGGCAAAACGATGCCATGCCGTGCTTGCGCTGGTTTGTTTGGGGGACAGGAGCCACACTGGGGCGGATGTTTTGTCAGCTCTGCAGGGGCAGGCCGAGAGGTGGTTGACGCCACGCCAGCTTAAGCCAGGAATGGTGGTTTGCGACAATGGCACCAACCTCCTCTCCGCCCTCCGACAGGGACAACTGACCCATGTGCCCTGTGTAGCTCACGTCCTTAACCTGGTGGTGCAGCGGTTCTTGGGCAGGTACCCCGGCTTACAGGATGTCCTGAAGCAGGCCAGGAAAGTCTGTGTGCATTTCCGCCGATCATTTAATGCCTGTGCTCGGCTGGCTGAGCTCCAAAATGAGTTGAACCTGCCCAAGAACCGCCTTATATAAGACATGCCCACCAGATGGAACTCCACATTGGCCATGCTGCAGCGGCTGCACACGCAGCAGAGGGCCATCAATGAGTACCTGTGCGACTACGGCACCAGGACAGGGTCAGGGGAGCTTGGTTTTTTCTCACCACGCCAGTGGGGCATGATCAGGGATGCATGCACTGTCCTGTCACCGTTTGAGGAGGCCACAAGGATGGTGAGCAGTGACAGTGCATGCATCAGTGACACTGTACCTCTTGTCCACCTCTTGGAGCATACGCTGCGTGGAATAATGGACAGGGCACTTGAGGCAGAACAGAGGCAGGAAGAGGAGGACTTCCTTGCCTCTCAAGGCCCCCTTTATCCAGACAGTGTTCCTGCTGTGCCACCCATCACACAGGAAGAGGATGAGGAGGAGGAAGAGGAGGAGGAGGATGATTGTGTCAGCATGGAGGTGGAGGCTGGCACTCAGCATCAGCAGCAGCAGCAGTCCTGTAGGGATGATTTACAGTCCCAAGAAACACGTGGACTTGTACGTGGCTGGGAGGAGGTAGCTGCGGATCATGTTGTCCTTAGTGACCCAGAGGACTCCGGACCGAATGCCTCAGCTAACCTACGCTGCATGGCCTCCCTGATCCTGCAAAGCCTGCGGAAGGATCCTCGTATTCTTCGGATCAAGGAGAGGGACCATTACTGGCTGGCCACTCTCCTTGATCCACGGTACAAGGGTAAGGTTGCCGACCTTATCTTGCCATCGCAGAGGATGAGAAGTCTCCGGGAGGCCTTGCAGAAAGGTCTGTGCAACGCGTTCCCAGAGACTGGGAGGTTACAAACTCCTGGTCCTGGACAACGTGTTGCTGAGGCATCGGTCAGAAGGAGCGGTGGAGAAGGTGGCCGTCTGACTGATGCTTTCAGACAATTTTTTAGTCCGCAGCCCCAAGGTATGATCGGTTCCAGCACCCATCGCCAGCGTCTGATTTACATGGTGCAGGAATACCTAGGGGCAAGGTCAGACTTGGACACCTTTCCCACCGAAAATCCTCTGACTTACTGGGTCTTGAGGATGGATCACTGGCCAGAGCTTGCACAGTATGCAATTGAGCTACTAGCCTGTCCTGCATCCAGCGTTCTTTCGGAACGCACCTTCAGTGCTGCTGGTGGCTTTTCTGCCCCTGTTTAACAGGGGCGTTTAAGTACAATTTTTGATGCAATGCTTTGCAGCAGGGCTAATTCCTGCAATCAAACAAGAGTATATGGGAGAGGTTGCAGTGTGGTGGCACCAGCACCAGTGCCTAAGGCCCAATTTTTCTGCCCCTGTTTAACAGGGGCGTTTAATTACAATTTTTGATGCAATGCTTTGCAGCAGGGCTAATTCCTGCAATCAAACAAGAGTATATGGGAGAGGTTGCAGTGTGGTGGCACCAGCACCAGTGCCTAAGGCCCAATTTTTCTGCCCCTGTTTAACAGGGGCGTTTAATTACAATTTTTGATGCAATGCTTTGCAGCAGGGCTAATTCCTGCAATAAAACTAGAGTATATGGCAGAGGTTGCAGTGTGGTGGCACCAGCACCAGTGCCTAAGGCCCGATTTTTCTGCCTCTGTTTAACAGGGGCGTTTAAGTACAATTTTTGATGCAATGCTTTGCAGCAGGGCTAATTTCTGCAATAAAACTAGAGTATATGGAAGAGGTTGCAGTGTGGTGGCACCAGCAGCAGTGCCTAAGGCCAAATTTTTCTGCCCCTGTTTAACAGGGACATGTAATTACAATTCTTGATATAATATTTCACAGGAGGGCCCCTTCCTGTGCCCACCCAGAGTAACGGTGAGGACTTATAGTGTTGTGGCACCAGCACCACAACCACCAAAGGTCAATTTTTCTACCACTGTTCAACAATGGCATGTAATTACAATTCTTGATATAATCGTTCACAGCAGGGCGCTCCAGCGCCCACCAAGAGTCACTTTGAGGGCTTACAATGTTGTGGCAAAACCAACACCTTGTTCCGCCATTTCTGCAGAGCATATAGGGCAGGCCCCTACTTTCAAACATCCAATTTACAAACATCTCCTACTTGCAAACGGAAGGAGACAACAGCAAGTGAGATGAAAAAAGATGGACGACAAAACAAATTATACAGGGGTGATAACCCTTCCCTATGTTTTCCAAAAAGCTTAAAAATAGTTTTTTTGACTGGAGCTACACTTTAAAAATGTACCAGTTGAAAATTACAAACAGATTCAACTTAACACAACAAACCTACACAGTCCCTGTCTTGTTTGCACCGCCTGTATACTGCTGTTCTGAGTATATAGGGCCTGGGGGCCACACGCATTTCCTTTTTTTAATATGGGTACAGGGTTCCCCTTAATATGCGTACAAGACCCAAATAGGCTGGTAATGGGCAGGGAGGGCTACCCATGCCATTTTTCTCAATGATTTTCAACCATATTGCAGGAACCAGATATAACATTAAAACCGCAAGCAGTTTTAAATGGTGTTATTTCCGTTTAATGTCATTTTGTGCAGGGACTGTTCTAAACACGGGAAACACTTGGCACTTCACAGGCATACTACAGACACCCCCCAGGCACCATATTTAAAGGAATATTTCACTTTTTTTTCACTTTAATCGTCATTAAAATCAGTGCTCCCGCCAAAACGGCCATTTTTAAAAACATTTTAGGCATTGACCCATGTCCCCTGGGGCAGGAGCCAGGTCCCCAAACCCTTTTTAGGACAGTATCTTGCATATTAGCCGTTAAAATTAGCACTTTTCATTTCGAACGTTCGAGTCCCATAGACTTCAATGGGGTTCTAAAGTTCGTTTGAATTTGGGGTCCGTTCGAAAGTTCTGGTGCGAACCGAACCGGGGGGTGTTCGGCTCATCCCTACCCAGGATGTGGTGCTCCGTCAGTATGTGCCAGTGGTTGGATAAAATGGTTCTTTCAATGGGGAACAGCGGTTTTGGAGCTGTGGAGGAGCGGTGAGTTCCCCGCTCCAAGAAACTGTTGGCAGGACTTTTTGTGACACCCTGCTAGCACACCGCTCCAGTGTGAAAGCCCGAGGGCTTTCACACTGGAGTGAATGGAGCCGCTTTTTTCAAATGCTATACAGGCGCTATTTTGCTGTAGCGCCTGAAAAACACTGGCAGTATAAAAGGGGTCTTAGCGTAACATTGGCTGTCTGCACACATCAATAGCCAAAAGAAAACACACTGTGCAGGTCACAGCTTCTATGTGAATGAGCCTCAAGACCTCATTTACACAAAGAACTTCATCAACTCAATACAGTTTTATCTTTTAGATTTACTAGGAATTTTGTAAGTTATATCATGTTTGTGTCCACTATTGATTTTAGTGTATTTTTGGTGAAAATATTGTTCTGATATTTTCAGGAGGGGGGCCCTGTCAGTTAGGCTGTATGGATCCCCATGATTTCTAACAGCAGCCCTGAATTAACAAAGATGAGACTCATGGAAAATGGTTGAGATTTTAGGGAGGATTATAGCGGGGGAAAGGGAGTAAGCAGAAGTCAGAGCTGAGGACGGGTGGAAGAGAACTGAAATCTGCATTCTATGCATAGTGCATTCCCAAACTCTACATTTTACGCATAGCACTCCACTAAATTATTCATCCTGTATGTAGTGCACCCCTGAACATAATGTGCCCCTCAACCTTGCCTTTTGTATGCAGTGCACCCCTGAACTCTGCATTCAATGCAAAGTGCACACCTGAACGCTGCATTCTATGCGTAGTGCACCCCTGAACTCTGCATTTAATGCATAGTGCTCCCCTGAACTCTGCATTCTATGCAAAGTGCATTCCTGAACTCTGCATTCCATGAGTAGTGCACCCCTGAACTCTGCCATTTATTGTTGGTTTAAAAGATAATATATTTTGAATAATTAATAACGTTGTAAGTATTTTACACACTCAAAACAGCTTAGCCACGACGGTTCAAGCGGTAACATTTTTACAGTAAGATTTTGTATAAACATCAGTGAATTATTATGTCTGCACATCACTAAGAACTGTTTAAAACAGAACACAAAGCATCAGCAGTTACATAGTTACGTTGTGCTTGTCAATTGGCAATGAATTGAAAACATAGAATGTATCTTGTGAATAAATAACTAGAGTTTCATACAAAACTACCATTTCTCCATAAATCTCAAGTTTGTTTAATATTATAAAAAACAATTCAATAAAATACAATACACTTATAGCTGATCGTAGAAGCTGTCATATCATGTTTTACCACATGGCGGGGCTACAGGCAAACAATTTGAGTCTAAGTTTTTGGTCCAGTTTAACACAGGAAAATGGAAAAGCTAAAATATGTTTTGCACTTAACTTGAAATCCCTTTAATTTTCCTCAGCACACTGGTGGCAATGCCGGTGTGGCATGACAGCTGCATCAAGTAGAGTAAAGATTATTTTTAAACAAACGGGACCCTGGTTCGTGTATATTTATACATATTTTCTATTGATTTGAAACTGATCATCTTAACATCTTTGATAAATACCTGTAAAATGTAATTTTGGGGCTCTGGTGAATCAAAAACAATATACCATCCAATATAATAATTAAAGCACTTGTAAAGGCTTTTTTTTCTAAAATAACAAAATTTTACTGACATGCTATGTGCAATAGTTTTGCACAGAGCAGCCTCAAACCTCCTCTTCTTTGTGCCCTCCCATAGGAACCCTCTTGCTATTGGGGCACATCTGTGGGCCAGGGTTTCCAACAGTCTGTACATTTATGGACAGTTTGTAAACATTTTTCACATTGTCAGTAAATGTTTGTTAATAAATATGGCCGTAGGCAGGGGAGGAGAACAGAGTGGCCCAGCCTATCACAGATTGTGCACAGGGAAGGAGGACAGAGTGGCCCAGCCTATCACAGAGTGTGCACAGGCGGGGGGGAGCAGGGTTGGACTGGGACAGAAATTTGGCCCTGGACTTCATCCAGACTGGCCCACTTACATTTTGAGTGTCCTAACAGCACCCCCTTACATCAGAGTGTCCCATCACCAGCCCCCTTACAACAGAGTGACCCATCAGCACCCCCTTACATCAGAGTGTCCCATTTCCAGCCCCCTTAAATCAGAGTGTCCCATAAGCACCCCCTTACATCAGAGTGTCCCATGAGCAGCCCCCTTACATCAGAGTGTCCCATCAGCACCCCCTTACATCAGAGTGTCCCATAAGCAGCCCCTTACATCAGAGTGTCCCATCGGCAGCCCCCTTACCCCAGAGTGTCCCATCAGCAGCCCCCTTACATCGGAGTGGCCCACTGAGCCATTGGCCCACTGGTAGTCCCGATGGCCAGTACATGCCTGGGAGGGGGACAGAGTGGCCAGGTCTACTGTTGAGTGTATACAAGGGTGTCAGACAGAGCAACTCTTAGTGTATCAAATAGAGTTGTTGTTGAAGGATAGAGCAGCCCAGCTTACCATAGAGCGGGGACCAGCAGCTGGTCGCTTGTGGTCTACCTGTCGACCACGTGCAGGTGACAATTAGACTGTAAACAGCTCTCTGCATTGCCAGCCCAACTTCTAGGTACCAGTCCTTCTCCCCCCTTGCCTTAGGCAGTGGCCTTAGGGTGCCAGGGTAGGGGGCAGTAAAATCAGAATCCCCAGTCACTTGCTGGGAATTCATATTATTAAAATACCTATCTTCCGACGATCCCCTTTTTTTCTCCTGCAGCAGCTGAAAGTTAGCTTCTCATTCTCTCTCTTTCCCACCAGTGTACAGCTGCTGCAGGAGAAAAATCCAGGGGATTGGTTCCAGTAAATATCTCCCCCTCTGTCCCTCCTGTCCTTTTACCTCTTTTCACCAAAGCCCCCCAACAGGACTCCTAAAAAATATTTACAAAAATGTAAAAAATTAAAACTACTGACACCATCAACTGCCCTACTGACAACAACCTCTGCCCTACTGACACAGTTAGGCCTTGCTAGTTACATAGAAATACAAAAAACACAGTCACTTCCAGCGCTAATAGGTTTTCCAAGGTGTGGAGTAAAAGATATCAAATAAAATGGTGGTGTGAAAGGTATATAATGGTATCCAAAACTGGCTGGATGCTGCCTTCCTCAGATGGGGTAATCTGAAAGGAACTACAAGAAAAACAGAAATGGAAGGCGTGCACACCTAGTGCATTACCAAAGATAATTTAATAATAAAATGTTTTATATAAAAGTGGGTACAAAATGCAACAGACAAAAGGCCATAAAAAAAATGCATGGACGCGCATAGAAATTGTATCCCTAAAGTGGGGTCACCAGTACGGTATTTGTAGATTTAAATCATATCCCTCTTAAGTATCTCTTCTCCAGAGAGAATAGGTTTAGTGCTAGTAATCTTTCCTCATAACTAAGATCGTCCAGTCCCTTCATTAGCTTTGTTGCCCTTCCCTGTACTCTCTCCATTTCCAGCACATCATTCCCGAGGACTGGTGCCCAGAACTGGACAGCATACTCCAGGTGCGGCTGGACCAAAGTCTTGTAGCGTGGGAGAATTATCGCTTTATCTCTGGCGTTAATTCCTTTTTAATGTTTGCCAATATTATTATTTTTTTTTATTGTGCCAAACCCTGGTGATTTTTTTTTTTTTTAACAGGCACGTTTTTATTTGCCTCCATATAGGAGAAAGTCATAGGTACAATACAACAGTGCATCGTACAGTTAAAATAAACCATAACATTCAGTGTACAGTCAGTCTTTCAATTAGTGCACATTAACATGTTCGGGTCAAAAAGAGAAGGGGAAAGAGAAAACAAAGGGTCCGGGACAGAGTTTAAGTGTTGCAGCTGCGGATTGCCCCATAATGGAGTATGTGGGGAAATATCCGAAGGGCCATTAAGTTTTGCCGACACCTGCAGCCACACACGAACCGTCGTTCTCATAGGGGATGTAATACCTGGGTGTGCCTTAGGCCCTCTAAAGACCAAATTGCTGAGTGCGGCATAGGAACCCAGAATCGCTGCCTCCAAGTTAACCGCCGGATTGGATCGCGATTGTGCAAACCACCATCGCATCGTCACTAGCACCGCCGCCCAATAGTACTGTTTCAGGCACGGCAAAGCCAACCCCCCAGCGGACTCTGGGTACTGCTCTGGCCCATATAAACGCCGTAGTCGTCTGATCCACCTTCTTAAAGAAGCAGTTCGGGATCGGGGTAGGGGTGTTCCTAAAAACGTACAAAAATTTTGGTAGGAAGGTCATTTTTAACAAATTGATTCTACCCACCGGTGATAAGGGCAAGGACTTCCACAGTTGGCATTTGCCAATCAGATCATCTAGGACTGGATACACATTATCATCCAAATATTGTGTAGGGTCTCCCCTCACTACTATCCCCAGGTATCGGAATTGCTGAACAAATTTCAGGGGCGTGGGCGTGATCATGTCCCGGGGGTCCTGAGAAAGTGAAAATAGCAAGGATTTATCCCAATTGATTCTTATCCCCGAAAAGGAAAGAAACTCATCTATGATGAGAAGGGCCTGTGTCAATGAGGAAGATGCCTCAGGAAGGTAGAGGAGGGCGTCATCCGCATATAGAGATATCTTTTCAATAAGGGGACCCACCCGCAGCCCTTCAACCTCTTCCGACGCTCTTAAACGTATGGCCAGGGGTTCCACGGCCAGCGCGAATAGGCTCGGGGACATAGGGCATCCCTGCCTCGTGCCCCTGCCCAGCGGGAACTCCTCAGACACCATCCCATTGGTACGAATTCTGGCTACGGGGCTGTTATAGAGCAACTTAATCCAGGATATAAATTTAGGGCAAAGTTAAAGCGTTCTAAAACCCTCCAGAGGAATTGCCATTCGACAGAGTCGAACGCCTTTTCTGTGTCTAGTGATGCAACGACTCCCTGCCTATCCTGAGTCCTCGCCCTGGAGATATGAGTATATAAGCACCTTATGTTAATGTCAGTGCCTTTGTCCGGCATAAAGCCCGTCTGATCACCGTGGACTAGGGTCAATATCACAGAATTAAGCCTATTCGCTAGAATCTTTGTTACGATTTTTAAGCAACGAAATCGGGCGGTAGGAGGAACAGCATTCAGGGTCTCCATTAGGTTTGGGGATTACAACGATCACCGCCTCGGACATAGTGGGTGGAAGGTTTCCCTCCTCCAACATGGTACGAAGCAAGCCATGAAACTGTGGAGCGAGCATTTCCGCGTGGGTTTTGTAAAACTCTGCTGGCAGGCCATCAGGGCCCGGAGTTTTTGACGCTTTGAGGGAGGCAATAGCCTCCTGGACCTCCTCAAGAGAAATCGGGGCGTCCAGGCGGGCATGGCCAACATCAGAGAGCACCGGGAAGTCTACCCGGTCTAAAAAATGGTCAAGGGGCTCCGTGGTAAAGACCTCTCTGGGGGTGTAGAGGGCCTTGTAGTATTGCGCAAACCTATCATTGATTTGAAAGGGGTCTGATATTACCTCTCCCTGCTCCCCCTTAATTCTGGCTATATGAGCTACCGATACCCTCTCTTTGGCCAGCCACGCCAGGAGTCTGCCCGTCCTCTCCCCCTGTTCAAATATCCGTTGTGTTTGGGTCAGCAATATCTTCCTGCTAACCTCCGTCCTGAGCAAGGAAATCTCCCTGTGAGCCAATTGTAATGCAGCATAGGTCGCTCCATCACCTCCCAGTGTTTAGACCCGTTCCAGCTCCTGTGCCCTTTTTTCCGCATCTTCCAAAGCCAGCCTAGAACTTTTCCTGGCTCTAGAGATGTAAGTCTGGTACTGACCTCTGGCATAAGCTTTGTAGGCATCCCAGAGTACCGTGGAAGCCACGGTGCCCCTGTTCTGCCCCCAGTAGGACCTCAGCTCCACCTCTACTTTCGGGGCCACCCGCTCATCCGCCACCCAGTACCCAGAGAGCCGCCACAAGGCGGGCCCCAAATTGGGGCCCACCTCGAGCCGCAGCAGCATAGGCGCGTGATTGGATATGCCTCTGGACAGAATCTCCACCCCCATAGTGCTGGGAAGCAGCAAAGCGTCCGCCAGCAGCAAATCAATCCTGGAAAATGAGGCATATGTGGCGGAGTGGCACGTGTATTGTCTGTCAGCAGGATGTTTCCACCTCCAAATATCAGTTAACCCATACAATTCCATCCATTTCAGAAGTGGGGAACTCTGACCCGCGCCCACCCGGAAACTATCTAGAGACGGGTTCGGGGTCATATTAAGGTCTCCCGCTATCAACACTATGGCGCCAGGGTATAGTGCCATTATAGGGGTCAACTTATTCAGGAGCTCCATAGTAGCAGGAGGGGGCACATAAATTCCCACCAGAAGCATCTCCAGTCCATCACACATGGCATGAAGCGCTACATACCTACTGCCCGGGTCCAAATGAAGATCGAGGAGGCAGAACTGGAGAGATCTATGAACCAGAACACTGACCCCCCTGGCATATACAGAGTAGGTAGAGTGGTAATATGCCCCAACCCAGGGTTTCTTAAGGGCCAGCGTCTTCCCTCCAGTCAGATGGGTCTCCTGAAGTATGCAGATCTGCGGGGAGTATTTTTTAAGGTATGTGAATACTAGGGAGCGCTTAAGTTTGGAGTTTAAGCCCCGTACGTTCCAGGACAAGATGGTCAGTGGAGCCATAATCCCGTCACCCAGAAAAATACACGGTGTCCCCGGATCACCAACCTGTTACCTAAAGGCCCTCCTGCTAGCACACATACAGCAACCTCCCCCAATACACCCTCCCTCGGGTCTCCCTCCCCCCGTACCAGGAAATGAACACCCTTAACTCTTATTTGCTGACACTGAAAAGATACACTGAGAACCTGACCCAAACCAAACATAAAAAAATTTAGGAAAAAGCACTGAGAAAGACCGGTTGAACACATTAACTCCCCCCAGAGCCCCCCCCCCCCACCCCAACATCAACCCCCAAACTTCGGCATGTCCTAATCCCTAAACAACCTTCCCAGGTATCTACCATGGGGGTGCGTGTAAAGATAAGCACCATGAGTGCTACAGTCTTAGCACTGCAAGTCCGGTCCAGTCCATCTTCCGGATGAAAGGGCCCTGCAGCCCCTGGTGATCTTTGATTTCTTTCATGTTGTTTAGGTAGATCTCCATTTCTCAAAGCATTAGGAGAGAGCTCCCTCCTGGTGGACCTGGAGGGGAAGCTGTGCTATACCCGGACTGATAATGTAATGTCATCCCCTGTTCACCACAGACCATCCGGGAAGGGTCAGGAGGATCTCCCCACAGCCAGGTTTTCATTTCTTTAGGTCAGGCAGTAGGAAGGGCAGTTCCAGGAGTTGTCCCACAATGCAGTGTGCAATGTCCTCTCACCCCCCAAATGCAGCTGCTGGAAGAGCACATGACAGAGGAGAGCCAACATGCTCAAATTGAAGGGTGCATGGTGATGCCATAATTGTAGGAGGGGGAACCAAGAGAGGGAGCGCCAAAACGGGGGAGGACTGGAGTCCAGAATGGAGTATTATAAAGCAGAGGAGGACTCAGGCTGTTGTTGAATGAGCCTGCCCCCTTAGTATCAAGAGCAGGAGTGGGGGAGGAGTCCAGATGGAGGATCAGGAAACAGTGACCCACAGCCTTGCTCATCCCCATCCCACTCTCTGCCCAGAGGATTTGATTGACAGCAGCAGAAGCCAATGGCTCCTGCTGCTGCCTTTGTGAGCAGAGAGAGGAGAGCCACTGCAGACAGGCACATCAGTGGAAGCGCTAGATTGAGATCAGACTGAGGTAAGTTAGTACAATAACTGGGACATTTTGTACCTTAATGCAGGGAATGCATTAAGGTAAAACATGTCTAGCCTTTAGAACCACTTTAATATCACCCTGAGTTCAATAAAAAAGAAAATTGACTTTGCTACTGTAGCATTCCAGTAGGCTACTAGAGTTAAGTACATTTTGTTTTTAGCCTTCTTGTAAGCAAGGGGAGGAGCTATTTTATAGTATTGTCTGTTCTAGATTCTGATGGAACAGGCTCAACTACTTTGCCCTGCATCCTGCATCTTGGATAGAATGATAGGATGAGCTTAGACCCTGCCCTGCATATTCATGCCTCCTCAGTCAATACCTGGTCAGGAGAGTGAGTGACCAGCAGAGGGCTGAGAGGGGTGTAAATAGTCTGTGGCCTAGAACAGCTCTCTCTTGTTCCTGGGGAAGTAAGACCCAGCCCAAGGGATGAAGCTTCCCTGGGAGATCAGCTGCAACATGCAAGAATACTTTTTTCTGTCTGAGCCCTTGCTTGGGCTGAAGGACCAATGATCTAGCCTCCTGAACACATGCATACAGTTCATTTAAGGATCCAGGACACAGGCAATTAAGTACAGAAGCTGACTGATACTGCAAGTTGCAACACAGTATTCAGGGCACAGTGAGTACCAGCCTTTTTGGACTTTAGAAACTTTCCTTTGTTTTACTCGGGAGAGCTTTTCACAGTACATCCGGGACCCTGTTTGGAATCAGTTGATTCTTCACTTTAAATAGGGTGCTTTTCACCTAGAAGAAGCAGATCCGTTTTAGAGCCCTCAACTACAGTTTGTTAGAAATTTTCTTGAAATATCAAAGGCTCGCCTTTACCATATCCTAGTTCTTTTAGCAAAATAAACTGCAAAAATATATGTACAGCCTGCTCTCTGACTCAAGTGACTGTAAACGACCATGCGCCTGGCTGCTGTGTGCTCATCAGTGAATGGAACCTGGGACCAAACAGCCAGACCAGTCTTGGGGCTACAATACACTACGCTTATGATATAGATAAGTGTACTTTTAAAAAGGGTTGTGTGGCAGAAATAGTTAATGTGGAAAAATATTGTAACCTGTATCTGCTTGAAGAATAGGCTTACATTAATGATCTGTTTATCTTGTTCACATGTGACAATTCCTTACTGTGCAGCTGAGATACAGGGAGGATTTCATACAGTGAATAATGTCCAACATGACACACAGACCACCTCCTGTTATCCAAAATGCACTTTAGGAGTAAACAAAGCTATTGCCCGGGTGCCCCCCCCCCTCCAGGCAGCCAGTCACAAAACATATTTTTTTCTTCAAATGGCCCTTTAAAAAAAAAGAAAAAAAAGTGCTTAAGTGCTCTGTGTTCAAGCACCGGACACAGTGCACTATGAGAAGCGCCACCTCAATGCAATCATAAGATTGCAGACGCGGCACTTCATTTGCAGGGTTTTAACCCGCCTTGTGGCGCAATGAAAAGTGCCGATCTGCATCCGCCCAGCGCCCATAGGATTACTATAGCTATAGCTGTGCTTTGAGTGACAGACTAGTTAGTATGTCACTTCCGGATTTCCCTGTGTCAGACCAGTGCGCCCGAGCGGAGGAGCAGACTCCTTCGCTTGCCTCTGTCAGAGACAAAACAACAAGCATCTAGTAGGAAATCCACAGGAGGGGGGCAAAGCAGAATAATTCCACTGACACTGCCAAACCGAGACACAGCCAGTGGAGATAATAGAAGCATTGACCATCACACAAGGCTGGTCTCCTTATTTCTACAGGATGGATGGAGGGGGAGGTTTCACATGGGCTGTGTGTTTAACAAGTGCTGATCATCAGTGCTTCTATTATCTCCACTGGTGTTGCTGTGTCTCGGTTTGGCAGTGTCAGTGGAGGCTCTTGTTAAACACACAGCCCATCCTGTAGATCTAAGGAGACCAACCTTTTGTGACTGACTACACACCAAGATAAGACCACAGCCAGCGTATGGGGCAGAGGAGGAGTCACAGCTGCCTGTCACTAGCCGTGGATTCCTGCTCAGGACAGAGCCTCATTAACAGACATGTAAGTCCTCATCACTGATATGTGTGTGTCCGTCCATCCATCCATCTCACTCACTGTCCATCCATCTCACTCACTCACTGTCCATCCATCCCACTCACTCACTGTCCATCCATCCCACTCACTCACTGTCCATCCATCCATGTCACTCACTGTCCATCCATCCATCTCACTCACTGTCCATCCATCCATCTCACACGCTGTCCATCCATCCATCCATCCCACTCACTCACTGTCCATCCAGCCCACTCACTGTCCATCCATCCATCTCACTCACTCACTGTCCGTCCATCCATCCCACTCACTCACTGTCCGTCCATCCATCCATCCATCCCACTCACACACTGTCCGTCCATCCATCCATCCCACTCACTCACTGTCCGTCCATCCATCCCACTCACTCACTGTCCGTCTGTCCATCCATCCCACTCACTCACTGTCCATCTGTCCGTCCATCCCACTCACTCACTGTCCATCCATGCCCCTCACTCACTGTCCATCCATGCCACTCACTCACTGTCCATCCATGCCACTTACTCACTGTCCATCCATCCCACTCACTCACTGTCCATCCATCCCACTCACTCACTGTCCATCCATGTCACTCACTCACTGTCCATCCATCCCACTCGCTCACTGTCCATCCATGCCACTCGCTCACTGTCCATCCATGCCCCTCACTCACTGTCCATCCATGCCACTCACTCACTGTCCATCTATGCCACTCACTCACTGTCCATCCATGCCACTCACTCACTGTCCATCCATGCCACTCACTCACTGTCCATCTATCCATCCCACTCACTCAGTGTCCATCTATCCATCCCGCTCAGTGTCCATCTATCCATCCCGCTCAGTGTCCATCTATCCATCCCGCTCAGTGTCCATCTATCCATCCCGCTCAGTGTACATCCATCCATCCCGCTCAGTGTCCATCCATCCATCCCTCCCTCCCTCCAGTATCTATTTATCTATCCATCCATCCCTCCCACCCAGTATCTATTAATCTATCCATCCATCCCTCCCACCCAGTATCTATCTATCCACGTGTCCATTTATCTAATTTCTCTGTCTATTTATCCAACTATCTGTAGGCCCTATTGAGGGCGAGTGAGTGACCCCCGGGGGGGGGGGGGGTCGTTGGGGTGGGGGTCCTAACTGGTTCGGGCATTCTTTGCGCCACCCCAGAAAAATGGGTCACCAGCCGCCACTGCTGCAAACAAAGCTATAGTACAGACACCTGTAAACAAAGCTTTAGTAAAGACATCTGTAAAAAAAAGCTATAATATAGACACCTGTAAACAAAGCTTTAATATAGACACCTATAAACCTAGCTATAGTAAGGCTAAATGACATACAAATCCTGATTTAAAAAAAATTGCATTGGTTTTATTCTGTGCGCTCACTTTTTCCTGTAAGGGTATTTGTAATTCAATGGGAAAAAGTCACAGGTGCTAGGCTGTCTTTCCATGCAGGGCCGGACTGGCCTACCGGGATACTGGGAAATTTCCCAGTAGGCCGCCTACCCTGGGGCAGCTTTGTGCTGTGGCTCCCCTCTGTCCTCCTCCTCTTGCGGAGCTGGGTCTGTGTGTGTACGGCGGTGATGTAACAAGGTCCCGCCCCCCTATACCAGCTTGTGTGATAGTCTTCTATGGAACACTGATTGAATCACATGAACCGGTCTAGGGGGGCGGAACTTTGTTACACAGACCCAGCTCCACAACATACAGCAGGAGATGGTCGATGTGTGCATCCAGCAAATGGTGAGGCTGCACTCATGGGCACAGAGAGTCTCCAGTGGTCAGCACACAGAGGCTGCAATTGGTGGGCACAGAGGCTGCAATTGGTGGGCACAGAGAGGCTGCAATTGGTGGGCACAGAGAGGCTGCAATTGGTGGGCACAGAGAGGTTGCATTCACGGGCACAAATGAGGCAGCATTGATGGGCACAGTGAGGCTGAATTGATGGGCACAGTGAGGCTGCAATGGTGGGCACAGTGAGGCTGCAATAGTGGGCACTGTGAGGTTGCATTGGTGGGCACAGCAAGGCTGCATTGGTGGACACAGAAAGGCTGCATTGGTGGGCACAGTGAGGCTGTATTCATGGGCACTTTAAAGCTGCATTTGATGGACACAGTGAGGCTGCAATGATGGGCACCGTAATGCTGCATTGGTGGGCACAGTGAGGCTGCATTAACAGGCACAGAGAGGCTGCCTTCACGGGCACAGTGAGGGTGCATTGATGGGCACAGTGAGGCTGCATTGACCTCTTGTGTCATGTCTGCAGTCTCTGACCATCTTTAGTATGATGTCCTCAGTCTCTAGAGATCTCCTGTACCATGCCCGCAGCCTCTGACACCTCCTGTATCATGCCTGCAGCCTCTTACCATCTCTTGTATCATGTCCTCAGTCTCTAAACATCTCTTGTATCATGTCCTCAGTAGGGATGAGCTTAGACTCGAACATCGGCTGTTCGCCCGTTCGGCGAATTCCGAACGTTATGGGCCGTTCGAGCCACAATGCACTGCGATGGCGCAGTGCATTGCTGGCTCATGATTGGCCAAGCATGCACTGTGACCCCGCATGCTTGGCCAATCACAGCGCCGGCAACGAGGAGAGCCATGATTGGCCACAGGCAGGATGCCTGTGGCCAATCATAGCTCAGGCTGTGTAGTACACGCCCCACACTATATAAGGCCGCCAGCACAGCGGCCTTGTGTAGTGTGTTGGCGTCTGAAGCAGTTAGTGGGTGTTCTGTGTACCTTCAACACAGTATATACCGATCGTTATCGGCCGATTTTTCGATCTTGCTCTTCTGTAGTGGTTGTTGTCTGCGTGCCCTGACCGCAGTATACACCTCTATATTCACCTCACCTATATAGCTAGCGATATATCTATCTTTTATAATAGAGCTTGCAGTCAGTGTTAGGAGCTTGTGCGTGCTGTCTGCGTGCTCTGTACCCAGTACACATTGCTATATCCACCTACATAGCTCTTCTCTATTTGAGCCATCTGCCATCTGCAGGAGTTATTGGAAGTTGTGTGTGCCTCCAGCACAGCACAGTATACATCTGTATTTACCCTTTATTGCTGGTGTTCTATTATAAAGGCATCTGCAGGAGTTAGTGGGTGTTGTGTGCCTCCAGCACAATATACACCTATATCTACCCTTTTTTGCTGTTCTCTAATAGAGCCATCTGCAGGGCTTAGTTGGTGTTGTGTGCCTCCAGTACAGTATACCCCTTTATCTACCCTTTATTGCTGGTGTTCTATAATAAAGGCATCTGCAGGAGTTAGTGGGTGTTGTGTGCCTCCAGCACAATATACACTACCCAATTGCTGTTTTACCCAACTCCCTTCAGGCCATTACCATGTCTGGAAGGCCAGCAAGGAGAGGCAGACAGGCGCGAGCTGATAAAAGAGGGCAAGCAGGCTCTGTGTCTAGAGACAACAGTGCTAGTCGTGGACGCGGTGCATCATCATCATCAGCAGGTTGGCCATGGGACACGCTTGTCCTTTTCGGCAGCTGGACATGTTGAGCCGCAACATGCCAACGACTTATAGAGTGGATGACCAAGCCCTCTTCATCTTCCTCATCCTCTCTCACCCAGTCTCAGGGTACTAGCAAAGCAGCTGCCAACGCATCGTCTTCCCTCGTCTCAATGTCATCATCAGTGACTCCTTCCCTAGACCCACCACGTCCTCCTGAGGAGTCTCCTGAACTCTTTGAGCACAGTGTTGGGTACATGCTCCAGGAGGATGCCCAGTGTTTTTTAGGCTCTGATGATGATACTCAGCTAGAGGAAGGCAGTAGTGTGAATGCAGAGAGAGGGGATGCTCAAGAAGGACAGCAATCTGGCAGTTCCACAAGCTGCAGCATACTGCCAGGTTTGCTGCAGCGATGAAGAGGGAGGGGATGATGAGGGCACTGACTCCACGTGGGTGCCTGGTAGGAGAGAGGAGGAGGAGGAGGAGGCACATGTCCAACGAGGCAGGATGCCCTCCGGGGGCCAGCTTAGGGGCAGCACACCGACTGAATCACACCGCAGAGCTCCGCCTGTGCAGGGCGCTGCCTCTGCGTGTTATTCTAAAAGTTCTTTGGTGTGGACCTTTTTTGAGACGAGTGCATCAGATCGCACCGCTGCTATTTGCAACATATGTCTCAAGCGTATCTCGCATGGCCAAAACATCAGCCGCTTGGGCACCACATGCTTGACCAGACATATGTTGACCTGCCATGCAGCTCGTTGGCAAGCGTACCTCAAAGACCCACACCAAAGAACAAAGCGGATCTCTCCTTGCTCCTCATAAGCTGGCATCTCCAACCCCACTAGACCTTCAGTCCTCTCTGAAACCTGCTCTGAGAGGAATGATGGTGTAGAATTAGGTGTGTCACAGCCAAGTGCTTCCGGGCACTCTGCTAGCGGTACACCCACGTCCGATTATAGCAGGCAAATGTCCCTGCCCCAGCTGCTGGACCGGCGAAAGAAGTTCACTCCCAGCCATCCACATGCCCAGCGGTTGAATGCTAGCTTGGCTAAATTGCTAGCACTTCAACTGCAGCCTTTTCAGTTGGTAGACTCGGCCCCCTTCCGTGAGTTTGTACAATGTGCGGTTCCTCAGTGGCAGGTCCCCAAACGCCACTTTTTCTCACGGAAGGCGATTCCGGCTCTCTACCGGCATGTGGAAGGCAATGTCCTTGCCTCGCTGGACATTGTATCGCAACCAAAGAGAGAGGTGTATCGCAACCAAAATGCTACTATTGGTTGTGATACACCTCTCTCCTCCACCCCCTCCTCTTCTTCTTCCTCCATGGCCTCTTCCAGTGCTCTGTCCTCAGAACCAGCGGTGCTCCGTAGGCGTTCCAGAGGCTACGCAAGTACGCAGGCAAAACGATGCCATGCCGTGCTTGCGCTGGTTTGTTTGGGGGACAGGAGCCACACTGGGGCGGATGTTTTGTCAGCTCTGCAGGGGCAGGCCGAGAGGTGGTTGACGCCACGCCAGCTTAAGCCAGGAATGGTGGTTTGCGACAATGGCACCAACCTCCTCTCCGCCCTCCGACAGGGACAACTGACCCATGTGCCCTGTGTAGCTCACGTCCTTAACCTGGTGGTGCAGCGGTTCTTGGGCAGGTACCCGGGCTTACAGGATGTCCTGAAGCAGGCCAGGAAAGTCTGTGTGCATTTCCGCCGATCATTTAATGCCTGTGCTCGGCTGGCTGAGCTCCAAAAAGGAGTTGAACCTGCCCAAGAACCGCCTTATATGTGACATGCCCACCAGGTGGAACTCAACGTTGGCCATGCTGCAGCGGCTGCACATGCAGCAGAGGGCCATCAATGAGTACCTGTGCGACTACGGCACTAGGACAGGGTCAGGGGAGCTTGGTTTTTCTCACCACGCCAGTGGGGCATGATCAGGGATGCATGCACTGTCCTGTCACCGTTTGAGGAGGCCACAAGGATGGTGAGCAGTGACAGTGCATGCATCAGTGACACTGTACCTCTTGTCCACCTCTTGGAGCATACACTGCGTGGAATAATGGACAGGGCACTTGAGGCAGAACAGAGGCAGGAAGAGGAGGACTTCCTTGCCTCTCAATGCCCCCTTTATCCAGACAGTGTTCCTGCTGTGCCACCCATCACACAGGAAGAGGATGAGGAGGAGGAAGAGGAGGAGGAGGATGATTGTGTCAGCATGGAGGTGGAGGCTGGCACTCAGCATCAGCAGCAGCAGCAGCAGCAGTCTTGTAGGGATGATTTACAGTCCCAAGAAACCCATGGACTTGTACGTGGCTGGGAGGAGGTAGCTGCGGATGATGTTGTCCTTAGTGACCCAGAGGACTCCGGACCGAATGCCTCAGCTAACCTACGCTGCATGGCCTCCCTGATCCTGCAAAGCCTGCGGAAGGATCCTCGTATTCTTCGGATCAAGGAGAGGAACCATTACTGGCTGGCCACTCTCCTTGATCCACGGTACAAGGGTAAGGTTGCTGACCTTATCTTGCAATCGCAGAGGGAGCAGAGGATGAGACATCTCCGGGAGGCCTTGCAGAAAGGTCTGTGCAACGCGTTCCCACAGACTGGAAGGTTACAAACTCCTGGTCCTGGACAACGTGTTGCTGAGGCATCGGTCAGAAGGAGCGGTGGAGAAGGTGGCCGTCTGACTGATGCTTTCAGACAATTTTTTAGTCCGCAGCCCCAAGGTATGATCGGTTCCAGCAACCATCGCCAGCGTCTGATTTACATGGTGCAGGAATACCTAGGGGCAAGGTCAGACTTGGACACCTTTCCCACCGAAAATCCTCTGGCTTACTAGGTCTTGAGGATGGATCACTGGCCAGAGCTTGCACAGTATGCAATTGAGCTACTAGCCTGTCCTGCATCCAGCGTTCTTTCGGAACGCACCTTCAGTGCTGTTGGTGGCTTTGTTACCGATCACAGGGTGCGCCTGTCCACCGAATCAGTTGATTGACTGACCTTCATCAAGATGAATCAGTCTTGGATAACCCACAGCTACCAAGCACCTGAAGCTGATGTAACCAAATATTTTTTTTAAAATATCACATCCCTTCAAGACTGCCTATGCTGATGCTGAGTGACTGTCCTGTTATGTTGATTGTCTATCCTCTTCCTCCTCCACTGATATGTTGGAAGAACATTTCTGGTTCTTGGTGATGCCATCAGCCCAATTTTTCTGCCCCTGTTTAACAGGGGCGTTTAATTACAATTTTTGATGCAATGGTTTGCAGCAGGGCTAATTCCTGCAATAAAACTAGAGTATATGGGAGAGGTTGCAGTGTCGTGGCACCAGCACCAGTGCCTAAGGCCCAATTTTTCTGCCCCTGTTTAACAGGGGCGTTTAATTACAATTTTTGATGCAATGCTTTGCAGCAGGGCTAATTCCTGCAATAAAACTAGAGTATATGGGAGAGGTTGCAGTGTCGTGGCACCAGCACCAGTGCCTAAGGCCCAATTTTTCTGCCCCTGTTTAACAGGGGCGTTTAATTACAATTTTTGATGCAATGCTTTGCAGCAGGGCTAATTCCTGCAATAAAACTAGAGTATATGGGAGAGGTTGCAGTGTCGTGGCACCAGCACCAGTGCCTAAGGCCCAATTTTTCTGCCCCTGTTTAACAGGGGCGTTTAATTACAATTTTTGATGCAATGCTTTGCAGCAGGGCTAATTCCTGCAATAAAACTAGAGTATATGGGAGAGGTTGCAGTGTCGTGGCACCAACACCAGTGCTTAAGGCCCAATTTTTAAGCCCCTGTTTAACAGGGGCCTTTAAGTACAATTTTTGATGCAATGCTTTGCAGCAGGGCTAATTCCTGCAATAAAACTAGAGTATATGGGAGAGGTTGCAGTGTCGTGGCACCAGCACCAGTGCCTAAGGCCCAATTTTTCTGCCCCTGTTTAACAGGGGCGTTTAATTACAATTTTTGATGCAATGCTTTGCAGCAGGGCTAATTCCTGCAATAAAACTAGAGTATATGGGAGAGGTTGCAGTGTCGTGGCACCAACACCAGTGCTTAAGGCCCAATTTTTAAGCCCCTGTTTAACAGGGGCCTTTAAGTACAATTTTTGATGCAATGCGTTGCAGCAGGGCTAATTCCTGCAATAAGACTAGAGTATATGGGAGAGGTTGCAATGTGGTGGCACCAGCACCAGTGCCTAAGGCCCAATTTTTCTGCCCCTGTTTAACAGGGGCATTTAATTACAATTTTTGATGCAATGCTTTGCAGCAGGGCTAATTCCTGCAAAAAAAACTAGAGTATATGGGAGAGGTTGCAGTGTCGTGGCACCAACACCAGTGCTTAAGGCCCAATTTTTAAGCCCCTGTTTAACAGGGGCCTTTAAGTACAATTTTTGATGCAATGCGTTGCAGCAGGGCTAATTCCTGCAATAAGACTAGAGTATATGGGAGAGGTTGCAGTGTGGTGGCACCAGCACCAGTGCCATCAGCCCAATTTTTCTGCCCCTGTTTAACAGGGGCATTTAATTACAATTTTTGATGCAATGCTTTGCAGCAGGGCTAATTCCTGCAATAAAACTAGAGTATATGGGAGAGGTTGCAGTGTCGTGGCACCAGTACCAGTGCCTAAGGCCCAATTTTTCTGCCCCTGTTTAACAGGGACATGTAATTACAATTCTTGATATAATATTTCACAGGAGGGCCCGTTCCTGTTCCCACCCAGAGTAACTGTGAGGACTTATAGTGTTGTGGCACCAGCACCACAACCACCAAAGGTCAATTTTTCTACCACTGTTCAACAATGGCATGTAATTACAATTCTTGATATAATCGTTCACAGCAGGGCGCTCCAGCGCCCACCAAGAGTCACTTTGTGGGCTTACAATGTTGTGGCAAAACCAACACCTTGTTCCGCCATTTCTGCAGAGCATATAGGGCAGGCCCCTACTTTCAAACATCCAACTTACAAACATCTCCTACTTGCAAACGGAAGGAGACAACCACAAGTGAGATGAAAAAAGATGGACGACAAAACAAATTATACAGGGGTGATAACCCTTCCCTATGTTTTCCAAAAAGCTTAAAAATCGTTTTTTTGACTGGAGCTACACTTTAAAATGTAGAAAATTACAAACAGATTCAACTTAACACAACAAACCTACACAGTCCCTGTCTTGTATACTGCTGTTCTGAGTATATAGGGCCTGGGGGCCACACGCATTTCCTTTTTTTAATATGGGTACGGGGTTCCCCTTAATATGCGTACAAGACCCAAAGGGGCTGGTAATGGGCAGGGATGGCTACCCATGCCATTTTTCTCAATGATTTTCAACCATATTGCAGGAACCAGATATAACATTAAAACCGCAAGCAGTTTTAAATGATGTTATTTCCGTTTAATGTCATTTTGTGCAGGGACTGTTCTAAACACGGGAAACATGTGGCACTTCACAGGCATACTACAGACACCCCCCAGGCACTATATTTAAAGGAATATTTCCCTTTTTTTCCCTTTAATCGTCATTAAAATAAGTGCTCCCGCCAAAACGGCCATTTTTAAAAACATTTTAGCCATTGTCCCATGTCCCCTGGGGCAGGAGTCAGGTCCCCAAACCCTTTTTAGGACAGCATCTTGCATATTAGCTGTTAAAATTAGCACTTTTAATTTCGAACGTTCGAGTCCCATAGACTTCAATGGGGTTCTAAAGTTCGTACGAATTTGCGGTCCGTTCGAAAGTTCTGGTGCGAACCGAACCCGGGGGGTGTTCGGCTCATCCCTAGTCCTCAGTCTCTAAACATCTCTTCTATCATGTCCTCGGTCTCTAATATATATATGGGAGACATTATATTTATATTAAGGAAAATTGTTATCCATACGTACGGTAATTTTCCCTTTCCTGGATCCTCCCCATGTCAGCCTACTATGGGTCAGCTCCACCCCCTCTGACCCCTCCAGGACCACCTTTTTCTTAGCCCATAAAGGACGGCTGTCTGCCTACACCAGTGCTAAAAAAATACCCACCAAGCAATATTAAAAAGGGAGGGAAGACAAAAAATAAGCCAAACCCTCAATGCAATGATTAACTTCATCCTCCTGCAGTTCGGGTGTCAGGCCCCACTCTGCAGAAGGAGATTTGACAAGGAGGCAGTGTGATTGGCGGGCCCAACTTTATCCTCCAAGCTAGAGGGAACCACGGCTCCCTGAGCCAGTAAGGTAAGACTACTATTGCTGTGATCCTTTCTCACTGAATCTTTAGCAGGGTTTTGAGAGCCAATGGAACACATACACCAAGGGGAAGTTCCAAGACCTGGACAGAGCACCCTGACCCAACTCCTGTGGATGCCAGGTCCGGGAGAAGAAGCAAAGCAGTTGACAATTCTCCTCCAATGCCATAAGATCTATTGATTCAGGCCCCATTCATTGTGATCCTCAAAGCCTCGACTATAGTGATCTGCTAAAATATTCATAGGCCCTGGGAGATAAGATGCTGTAAGAGAGCCGAGATTCTTCACTGCGCATAAGACGATTGACATGCCACCTGAAGGAGAGGGCGACTTCTTGTACCCCCTTGATGAGACACATAAGCCACCGCAGATGTTGTCCGAAGAATCTTGACAGCTCGACCTCGCAACATAGGTTGGAACGCTAAGAGAGCGCATCTGACAGCATCTAATCCCAGGAAATTGAACTCTTCCCCCCACAAAATTTCCATTGGCCTTGAACCTGCTGTCCCAGGCAGTGTGCCCCACAGCCTGCCAGACTGGCATTGGTCATCACCACTATTGGTTCTGAGGCCTTCAACGTCTCTCTGTGGGAAAGATTGCGAGCTACTGACCACCAAACCAGGGAGCAGATTAATCGGAATTGGCAGATAGATTTTCTGGAACAAGGAGGGACAATCCCACTAAAGAAGAAAGTTGCATTGAAACCTCCTTCTGCGTCACCTGACCCACGGGACTACTGGAACTGTGGCTGATAGAACTCCAAAGATACTGCATGCATTCCTTCACCATCAAAGAAGGCCTGGCTATCACTGCCTTTGTCTAAGACTGGTCCGTGTTGAATTGTACTCCTAAATACTCCAACATTTGGGTGGGATGCATCTGGTTCTTCCGAAAGTTGAACAACCAACCGAAACAAGCTAGTGTTTTGCAGGTGAAATTCACATGAAGTAGAAGGAGCTCATTTGACGGACCCAGAAATAGCATGTCATCTAGATAATGGAATATTTGCACTTCCTTGACCCTGAGAGTTGCGACGACAGCAGACAGTAGCTTTGAGAACATTCTCAGAATCATGCTGAGACCGAATGGGAGACATTAAATTTGAAAATGAGAGCCTTCAACAGAAAATCTGAGAAAGCAATGGTGAGATACGTCTATGGAAACAAGAAGATACGCATCCACCAGATCGATGGAAACCATCCTGAGTTCACAACTGAATTGATCGTTTCCAATGACTCCATTTTGAATGGTGGAACCTTCATGTAAGAATTCTGGACTTAGAGGTCAAAAACTGGTCCGAAACCCCCTGAAGCCTCTGGGACCAAAAACAGAGGGGAACATACTCTTTGACCCAATTAGTGCCTTGAAGCCAAAAGGATGGCCTTTTGCTGCCAACAGCTCCCCTATATATCCTCTCAAACATCTGTAGGAAGCCCAGTTTCTACGAACAAGGTCTGAGGGGGCCTTGTTCTGAACTTGAGACGATAACGTGATCAAATAATGGCTACTATCCAGGTATCCTGTAATTTTTCCACCCAAAACCCCCCCAAATTGGGATAGTCTTGCTACTACTTGAGAGGGTTAAGTGGAGACACCTTCAGAAGGACTTATTTGAAGCCGTAGAAGCTCCGTTGACCCTCAGGGAAAATTCAATTTTTTTGGCTTTATAAATGGAATTATTGCTGCAGCAGCCTCTATACACAGTACAAATGTACCACTTTACAGGTAGACTAAGGAGACCCCCCCCCCCCTCAGGCACTATATTGGAAGGAATTTTTCATTCTTATGCTTTCCCCTTAAGCATCAATAAATCACTACTCATTTAAAAATGACATATTTTACAAACTTTTTTTTTATTGATACATGTCCCCCAGGGCAGTACCCGGACACCCACAACCATTGTATGCCCAATTACTTGCATATAAGCCTTCAAAATAGGCACTTTTGATTTTTACAGTTTGGGTCCCAGAGACTTCAATGATGTTCGTCAGTCGATTTCAAACTTTCACAGTGTTTGAAAGTTCTGGTGCGAATCAAACAAGGTGTCGTTATGCCCATACCTAGTTGAAAGGTTGGGGTGATCATTAGTTGCTGTCATGATGGGATGTAACCGTGCATCAGGGGATCTATGCACAGTGACAATGTCCTCTTAACCAAGCTGTTCCCTTGAGAATCATTGATCAGTCTTTTTTTTACAAACGTCTAAACATGGGAAACAATGATCCAGGAAGCATAAAAGTTATTTATACTTACCAGACAACATCTTCTGCATTTAACACAGGAGGCCCTGATGCATGAAGCCTAAGGCCCCATTTACACATGCAGACTGTTCAGATCCGCCTGTCAGTTTTTTCAGGTGAATCTGAACTGTCACTCCATATAGCTCTATGGAGCGTTGGATGTCAGCGGTAACATGTCAGCTGACATCCGATCCGCCCCCCTCCGATCCGCAAAATCCAGACGGATGGATGTCCTATTTTCAATCCGTCTAGCAGATCGGATGAAAGCGGACAGGTGGACTGTAATCATCCGATCCCCCCCGCCATAGGGGAGAGCAGACTTTCTGACAGGTTCGTCCCTGCACAGAGAGCAGAGATGGACTTGTCATTCCGCCGGCTCAGCGGGGGATCAACAGAGTGATCCTCACTGAGCAAGCAGAGTAGTGAAAACGGACAGCCCTGTGTGCAAGGGGCCTTAGAAGCATACCAGCATACATCCCCTATGCAGTCAAGGAACCTGTTAAAAAAATAGAGCCTTAAGTTCACAAGCCTGGTGGCCCCCAATTGCAATATGTTTTCACACTGGTTTATTAGAATCCAGCTCTTTGTTCTTATGTTTTACATCTAGAGCCAGTCCATTTATTAGGCTGTGAGTGGACTATAACATTTGCTTACCAAAAATCTGACAGGCTGGATGTACCCAAGTTAATCAGTCAATCAACTTAGGTACATTCACCCTCCCATACATTGTTTGAATCTTGGATGGTTCAGCAGGGATTGGCATAGATTCAAATGTCTATGGCCAGCTTAAGATACAAGTCATATTTTGGGCATTCTCTTCAACAGAAATTATTTTTATACTTCCTAAGTGTTAGGATTGAGTTCACCTGCTGGTGGCACCGTGGTGCTCTGGGATGATTGCTGCAGTTCCAGTGTCCATTGGCAGGTGTCTCCCAGCAGTCAGTAGTTTCCAGCAACACAGCAAACAGGGAACAAGGAAGGAGCAGCCAAAACACAGAGGCAAGGAGCCATAGCAGAAATGGAATTTAAGTATCCTCCCAGCAGGTGTGACCATATGGAGCCGATTGCTGGAACCTACTGACTGCTGGGGGACACCTGCTGGTGGACACTGGAACTGCAGCAATTGGCCCAGAGCACCACTGTACCACCAGCATGCGAAATAGATCCAAACATTCAGGGTTAATTACTTTTAAAGTGATGCAAACACTGCAAATTTTCTAAGAACGCAGAGAGTGCACCAGGTGACTATAATGAACCAAACTTTCCCATTCTGGATCAGCCTGCATAGGACTTGGTTAACCACTTCCCGACCAGCGCACGACGATGTACGTCGACAGAATGGCACGGGCAGGCATATTGGCGTACAGGTACGTCCAATATTCAATGCCACCCTGCCATCGCGCTGGTCGGGACCCCCGTGAGTCCGGTCGCGGGACCCGCGGACTCGATCGCTGTGGGCATCCCCGCGATCGTCTCACGGAGCGGCCGAATGGAGGAAATGCTGTGTAAACTACATTTCTCCATTCTGCCTAGCAACTAGTGACGCTGATCTCAGTGTTCACTAAATGAAAGCCCAACCCCCCACAGTTAGTAACACACCCCTAGGAACACTTAACCCCTACACTGCCACCCACTGGTTAACCCTTTCACTGCCAGTGTCATTTACACAGGAATCACTGCATTTATATAGCAGTGATTACTGTATAAATGACAATGGTCCCAAAAATGTGTCAAAAATGTCCGATGGGTCCCCCACAATGTCGCAGTCACAATAAAAATCGCTGATCGCCGCCATTACTAGTAAAAAAAAAAATAATAAAAAATTATTAATAAAAATGCTATAAAACTATCCCTATTTTGTAAACGCTATAACTTTTGCGCAAACCAATCAATAATCGCTTATTGCGATTTTTTTTTTACCAAAAATATGTAGAAGAATACGTATCGACCTAAACTGAGGGAAAAAAATGTTTTTTTATATATTTTTGGGGGATATTTATTATAACAAAAAGTAAAAAATAATGCGTTTTTTTCAAAATTGTCGCTCTATTTTTGGTTATAGCGCAAAAAATAAAAACCGCAGGGGTGATCAAATACCACCAAAAGAAAGCTATATTTGTGGGAAAAAAAGGACGTCAATTTTGTTTGGGAGCCACGATGCACGATCGCGCAATTGTCAGTTAAAGCGACGCAGTGCAGAATCGCAAAAAGGGGTCTGGTCTTTGACCAGCAAATTGGTCCGGTCTGCAAGTGGTTAAACAAACAGTTATTTCCTCAAAGCAGAATCAGGGAGGAATCTACAACCAAGTGTGTTAAAACCCAGAGGGGATTTTGGGATGTTTTTTTTTCTCATCAAAAGCGAAGTTGCTCTTCAACTCTTGCAATATGGGGACAGCCCCACTGCAAGTGAGAGTTTTTGTTTTCTCTGGAGATCAGCTTTAAAACAACATGTTTTGTGTGATATCCTCATGCAGGGCCATCTTTAATATTGATTGGACCCTGGGCAAAAAAATTTTTTGCCTCCCCCCCCCTCCATGCAGTTTCGCTCTCCACCTGCTTTGAGACATATAATAAAAAGCAGCAAGACTCAAATCAGTTTACTGAATCAGATCAGACAGCAATTGCGTTTGGTTGCCAAAGGTTACAGTGTATCATTACCACTCACTGACTGGTTGCTAGAGGTTACAGCACATAATTTCTGCTTGTTAATTGGTTGCTAGAGATTACTGTACATCAATACTGCTCATTGATTGGTTGCTATAGGTTACTGTACATCATTGCTGCTTATTGATTGGTTGCTAGAGGTTACAGCACATCATCTCCTCATTTCCTGCACACCATGGACTGGGGAGATGAGGGAGCCCATTAATAGACATTAATCTCCTAGGGATCCTAGGACTCCTGGGATCAGTGGCAGTGCATGGCAGACTTTCAAGCATGCCCCTTCACCTCCCCAGTGGGCAGCATTCACTATAGGTGATGGTGGATATGACCTCAGGGGGAATGATATACATATGAATACCGCCTCTATTTGCATATGACTGTCATCACTATTTGCATGTCAATGTCGGTATTTACATATAAACACAGGTCTGCAGTTGAGTCATCTGTACAAAACAATAGGGCAGAACTGGGCAGCATTAGTAACAGAACTTCACACTGAGATATCAGGACACATCACGGGACTAAAACCTCAAGGAACAATGGAAATTAAACTGGTATAGTTTCCAAGTATGAGGCAGATGCTTTGGGTCCCACAGCAATTACAGGGACCAGGGCAGCTGCCCCTTTTGCCCTGCCTTAAAACGGCCCTGTCCTCATGGATGTGTTATCGTATTTGGACCTAGGATCTGCTGAGACAATTATTACCGCCTGCAATATAGGTGTCAGCTGGTGTAGCGGGATCAGAACAAATGCAAAATACCCACATTAACTGTGAAATGGTAAAGCTGAGTATGAACACATGGATTATTTTCATACAGCCTGCAGGCTGAGCAAAATGAATCAAAAAGATTCCGCCATTCACGCTATACTGCGCCAATGGAGAAAATTCCTGCTGTGGCCATTGTATTCTGGCAGTCTTTCTTCACAAGCCATTAAGGTTGTGGTAAAGTTGCGTCATTTGTTTGTGTGCCTGTAGGTACATGACCCTTGGCTCCTAATGCAAGACACCTCTGCTAAAATCACATCTTTTACACAAAAAATTTTCTTGTTTTACAGATCCCACAGTGAAATACCACTCTTGTATATTGTGACACTGTGTACATAAGCTTATAGGAGATAACTAGACAAAGCTATTTCTTTGCATCTGCTGCCTAGGGGTAAAGGTATACTCTGCCTAATGGTAAACCCAGCCCTGACTGCTTTAGGCAATTGCTTCACTTAACTTTTCTTAATAATACTATTCAACTACTTTCTGTCTTTTTATTACATTTCACTTTCATTGTCTCCCACATTCATAGCTATGATTAATGATTCAAAAGCCCATCATTATATAGACAGTAGGACAGCCTAAAAAAATCATATATATTTTTTTATGCTTCAGAAGGCACATTATAGAAACATATATAAATAATAAGCCTATTACCAGCTGAGCCTGCTTCTTTCTCAATTCACACTGAGGCTGGGTTCACACTGCTGCGGTGATAAGACCGGATGTGATTCGCACTGCACTGCAGTGCAAATGACATCCGATCTCTGTGCGATGCGAGTTCAGCCATACAGATAGTATGGCTGAATTTGCGTCGCATCCGGCCCAAACTCGCACAGGACCGATTCCTGTCCGAGTTTGCAGATCGCACTGCGATATGCGAACTGATCTGGGGGTGTCATTAACATTTCACTGACACTCCCAGCAGTTCGCATAGGGCAGTGTGAACTGTCGCCAGGAGGCATGCGCTGCGGGAACCCGCAGCGGATTCGCAGCGTTCCCCGCATCGCAGCAGTGTGAACCCAGCCTTAGGCCTGGTTCACACCTATGCATTTTAAGTGCTTTTTGCATTTTGCAGATTTGCACTACAGAACGTGTTCCTTAGGAAACCATGTTAAATGGACTGTAGTGCAAATATGCAAAATGCTAAAAGCACTAAAAATGCATAGGTGTGAACCAGGCCTTATACCTAGACACTGGAATACCCAGGCCGCTCCTACGTATTATAGATTGGGTAGCTGAACTGAAACATCTAAGGAGAATGGAGGAATCAACGACGAGCATACAGAAATGTTATCCTAAGTACATGGCCATGTAGCTTCTATTTTGGATCTTGGCCCTGACTTAAAATGGTGGTTTGGACAGAATCTTCTTTGGTCAGGAAAGAGATAGATAGATAGATAGATAGATAGATAGATAGATAGATAGATAGATAGATAGATAGATAGATAGATAGATAGATAGATAGATAGATAATGGGCAGATTACTTGCTCATCGGAAATACTGGTTACCACAATATGGATGTTCTTGATGTACAGGTGGTAATGCACATTCATAATGATCTTATTTTTAACTCCTAAGAAGTATTATGAAGGACTGCCATATCCTGTTCTACTAATGTTATGATATATGGGATCATGTTATCCCTGACTATGTGCTTTCTGACTGTATCTTTGCAAACTATCTAATACAATTTAATATGTAAAAAAATCCACACAGTACAGAGCTATAATATTTTTTTTATTACATTTATCTTTCATTGTCTCCCACATTCATAGCTTTGATTAACCACTTGCCGACCGCCGCACGACGATGTACGTCGACAGAATGGCACGGGCAGGCATAAGGGCTTACATGTACGTCCTTGCCTGCCCGCCCGGTGCCTGCGGCGGTCGGTATTCATTCGGGATCGATCCCGGACGAGGGGACGGCCATTCATTCATGGCCACCCCCTCGCGATCGCTCCCGACGAATGAAAATGTCCCGTGACATCACTTCCTCTCCTGTAATGTAAACACAGGAGAGGAAGTGATGTATTCTCTCCTCCGTGTCTGTATTTTTCGTTCCGGCACCGAGGAGAGAGCATCGGTGAGTTGCACAAGCACTACACTACACAGTAGAACATGCCAGGCACACTCACACCCCCCCTTTACCCCCCGATCACCCCCCAATTACCCCTGCCCCCCCAGTCACAGTGACACCAATTGCTTTTTTTTTTTGCATTGGTGTCATTTGTGACTGTAATAACTGTTAGGGCAGTTAGGGTTAGCCCCCTTTAGTCCTAATGTGCCCCCCTAACCCCCCCAATAAAGGTTTAACCCCGTGATCACCCCCCCTCGCCAGTGTCACTAAGGCTGGGTTCACATTGCAGCGGTTTATGAGAACGAATGTGATTCGCACCGCACTGCAGTGCAAATCACATCCGATCTCTGTGCGATTCGAGTTCAGCCATACAGATAGTATGGCTGAATTCGTGTCGCACCTGCCGCACCCACCGCACCCGCCGCAAATTCGCACGGGACCCTTTTTTTGGCCCGCAGCAGAATCGGATCGCATGGGTGTTCACACCATGCGATCCGAGTTTGCAGATCGCACTGCGATATGCGAACTGATCTGGGGGTGTCATTAACATTTCACTGACACTCCCAGCAGTTCTCATAGGGCAGTGTGAACTGCCGCCGGGAGGCATGCGATGCGGGAACCCGCCACGGATTCATGGCGTTCCCGCATCGCTCCAGTGTGAACCCAGCCTAATAAGCGATCATTTTTCTGATCGCTGTATTAGTGTCACAGGTGACGCTAGTTAGGCAGGTAGGTATTTAGGTTCGCCGCAGCTTTTTATAGCGCCAGGGACCCCCATATACTACCGCATAAAGCCCCCTGATTTCCCCCTAGTTAACCCTTTCACCAGTGATCACCATATAACTGTTACAGGTGACGCTGGTTGGTTAGTTATTTTTTTATAGTTTCAGGGCACCCGCCATTTATTACCTAATAAAGGTTTAACCCCCTGATCACCCGGCGGGTGTCATTTGTGACTGTAATAACTGTTAGGGCAGTTGGGGTTAGCCCCCTTTAGTTCTAAGGTACCCCCCTAACCCCCCCAATAAAGGTTTAACCCCGTGATCACCCCCCGTCGCCAGTGTCACTAAGGCTGGGTTCACATTGCAGCGGTTTATGAGAACGAATGTGATTCGCACCGCACTGCAGTGCAAATCACATCCGATCTCTGTGCGATTCGAGTTCAGCCATACAGATAGTATGGCTGAATTCGTGTCGCACCCGCCGCACCCGCCGCAAACTCGCACGGGACCCTTTTTTTGGTCCGCAGCAGAATCGGATCGCATGGGTGTTCACACCATGCGATCCGAGTTTGCAGATCGCACTGCGATATGCAAACTGATCTGGGGGTGTCATTAACATTTCACTGACACTCCCAGCAGTTCGCATAGGGCAGTGTGAACTGCCGCCGGGAGGCATGTGATGCGGGAACCCGCCGCGCATTCGTGGCGTTCCCACATCGCTCCAGTGTGAACCCAGCCTAATAAGCGATCGTTTTTCTGATCACTGTATTAGTGTCACAGGTGACGCTAGTTAGGCAGGTAGGTATTTAGGTTCGCCGCAGCTTTTTATAGCGCCAGGGACCCCCATATACTACCGCATAAAGCCCCCTGATTGCCCCCTAGTTAACCCTTTCACCAGTGATCACCATATAACTGTTACAGGTGACGCTGGTTGGTTAGTTATTTTTTTTATAGTTTCAGGGCACCCGCCATTTATTACCTAGTCTCACTAGTGTACCCCTAAATTTAGGGGTGTCTACTTTCCGAAATGGGGTCATTTGGGGGGGGGGTTTGTTCCATCTTGGCATTTTATGGCCTTCAAAACTGTAACGCCCTTAGAAAGCCTGAAGGCGGTGCTTGGTTTTCGGGGCTCCGTACGCGGCTAGGCTCCCAAAAAGTCCCACATATGTGGTATCCCCGTACTCAGGAGAAGCAGAAGAATTTATTTTGGGGTGTCATTTCACATATGCCCATGGCATGCGTGAGCAATATATCATTTAGTGACAACTTTGTGAAATAAAGAAAAAAAAAAAAAGTTTGTAATTTTCCCGCAACTTGTGGCAAAATATAAAATATTCCATGGACTCAACATGCCTCTCAGCAAATAGCTTGGGGTGTCTACTTTCTAAAATGGGGTCATTTGTGGGGGTTTTGTGCCATCTTGGCATTTTATGGCCTTCAAAACTGTAATAGGTAGTGAGGAGTGAAGTCAAATATTTACGCCCTTAGAAAACCTGAAGGCGGTTCTTGGTTTTCGGGGCCCTGTACGTGGCTAGGCTCCCAAAAAGTCCCACATATGTGGTATCCCCGTACTCAGGAGAAGCAGCAGAATTTATTTTGGGGTGTCATTTCACATATGCCCATAGCATGTGTGAGCAATATATCATTTAGTGACAACTTTGTGAAAAAAAAATTAAAAAAAATTAAAGTTTGTAATTTTCCCGCAACTTGTGGCAAAATATAAAATATTCCATGGACTCAAAATGCCTCTCAGCAAATAGCTTGGGGTGTCTACTTTCTAAAATGGGGTCATTTGTGGGGGTTTTGTGCCATCTTGGCATTTTATGGCCTTCAAAACTGTAATAGGTAGTGAGAAGTGAAATCAAAAATTTACGCCCTTAGAAAGCCTGAAGGCGGTGCTTGGTTTTCGGGGCCCCGTACGCGGCTAGGCTCCCAAAAAGTCCCACATATGTGGTATCCCCATACTCAGGAGAAGCAGCAGAATTTATTTTGGGGTGTCATTTCACATATGCCCATAGCATGTGTGAGCAATATATCATTTAGTGACAACTTTGTGTAAAAAAAAAAAAATATATTTATTTTTTGTCATTATTCAATCGCTTAAAGCAAAAAAATAAAATATTCAATGGGCTCAACATGCCACTTATCAATTTCCTTAGGGTGTCTACTTTCCAAAATGGGGTCATTTGGGGGGGTTTTGTACTGCCCTGCCATTTTAGCACCTCAAGAAATGAGATAGGCAGTCGTAAACTAAAAGCTGCGTAAATTCCAGAAAACGTACCTTAGTTTGTAGATGTGACAACTTTTGCGCAAACCAATAAATATACAATTATTGACTTTTTTTTTACCAAAGACATGTGGCTGAATACATTTTGGCCTAAATGTATGACTAAAATTGAGTTTATTGGATTTTTCTAATAACAAAAAGTAGAAAATATCATTTTTTTTCAAAATTTGCGGTCTTTTTACGTTTATATCGCAAAAAATAAAAATCGCAGAGGCAATCAAATACCATCAAAAGAAAGCTCTATTTGTGGGAAGAAAAGGGCGCAAATTTTGTTTGGGTACAACATTGCATGACAGCGCAATTACCAGTTAAAGCAGCGCAGTGCCAAATTGTAAAAAGACCTCTGGTCATTTACCAGCAAAATGGTCCGGTCTGAAGGTGGTTAATGATTCAAAAGCCTATCAGACAGTATGACATCCTAAAAATTCATATATATACAGTATATTTTAAGTTTCAGAAGGCACATTATAGAAAAACATTTAAATAAAAAGCCTATTACTAACTGAGCCTGCTTCTTTCTCAATTTACACGAGGGTCACCAAAAGGAAAATGTTGATGACGACCAATGTCAAGTAGATTTACATTCAATGGCATACCATCAACAGCTGTTCCTAAGTAGCAGCCTCAAGCAATCATGTTTTAAGTTGTACTAGAAAAAGAACAGCTCCATAGGTTCCCAGAAAGCAATATTAGTGTTGCAGTACCACAACTGACGAGCAAGAAGCCAAATAAGTAAAGAGACATTTCAAATCAGAAAAAGCAATAGGACAAAGAGCCACTAAAAAGAAATAGGGAACTATGAAATGATCCCTTAAAAATTCTGGATATACCTTTAAAACCCTGAAGCTTTGAAACCCCTGAAAACTGTGTTTGAATGTTGGAGTATAAAGAAAGACTTGCAACAGGATTCCAACTGCGACATACATAGCTGCACATGGGTCAGTTGTGGAAAAAATAATTAAGAGAACCTGTATTTGGTGGAACCTCTAAAGGTGGAACACCACTTGTATTTTGCTGGACCCAGTAGCAGGATTGATAGGTGTGTGACTACTCGCAGCTACCCTGCTAGTGGTCTCCCAAAACTCACCCCTATAGCTAAGAGAAAAGAGGACTACTCATATAAACAAAATCTCTTGGTCATTATCTAAGCGTGAGTAAAGATGTCAAAATTCCTAGGCTGTGGAATCCAACAAAAGGGAAACAGTTATCATTCAGTAGTATCCTAAGAATTTGAATGGTGTACTTTGTGCATGTGCATTAGAGATGTCTGATGTAAGAAGAGTCAAATAACCTGACCTAAAACCATTCTAGTTTTCCTTTAATTGTCATATAGCTCTCTTTCACATAATATTATTTGAAGAGTAGAACCAGAGTTAGCTCTTGGTTAAATAGCTATTTATTCTGGTCTGGCACACGGAAGACAATTAACTGTTGAAACAGCAAACTACATAGCAACTAATTGCCCATCAAATACAATATAGAAAATTACACAGCTGTTAGGTCACTAGGAGCCAAAGATATGACTGGCCCCAGGACCTGTGATCCCAGGTGTTTCTATAAACCGAAAAAATGCAAAGAATTATGATATTTTCATTCCTTCTATTCATTGTCGGTAAAGCCTTAGTGATGAGCAATACTCTTTAAGCCTAGCTATTGGCTTTTGATACAAATATGACAGATGCTTGAGGAGCCCTGAGGCCAACAATGGTTTTAGGAAAATCTACTTGGTTGTAGTGTAAGTATTTCTCAAAAGATCCTTAATTCTCTGTCTATATGACATTTGCAGTTTAAAGGAAAAATTAAAACTATAATAGTTAGCTAGATAAACAAGGACAGAATAACGTGTTTACATTAGCAGGGCTGTCAACATCTTGTGGCATGAGATGTTACATTGATTCAGAGCTCAACATTAAAGTAGAACCCTACTTTGAACTACTTTGTTTTTTAGTTTATTTTTAAGAGAGAGAGAATTATATTTGCCAGAGTTTTATGGGTGTCTGTGCTCCCACTGTGTTACTTTAACGTGATTGTAACTGCCCCTTACAGCAAGTTTGTTTAAGCTTCAGAACCCCCAAGGGCTCTTTAGAATGTTCCAGCTGTGGGAGAGTTAAAGAGCCAGAACCTCTGCTCATTGGTTCACTTTCCATAACTTTTCAATATGCTTCAACACAAGCACTGGATCCAATGATGATCTCAGTTTCCCCAGGAAGAACCTCCACAGAACATAGGTTGGCTTCCATGTTCCCTCTTTAACCTCACTGAAAGACTAATTGACATTCTGGCTTTGTCACAAGGCTTGCACAATACAGTCCCTCTAAACTGCTAGCAGACCAAGTCATTAGTACAGTGCTCGGCGCTCAAATCGCCTCACACAAAACATGATATAGAACAACCATTTTTAACCAAAGTGTCGTGGCACACTGGGGTGCCTAATGGGGTTTTCCTGGTGCCTTGGCAAAATGCCTAAAAATTGCCTCAAATTGCCCAAAAAATGTTATCAAGCAAACAGGTGGATCAAGCCTGCCTTTTTTGTTACACAAAGACACAAGTTTTATTGTGCAGCATTACAATCTTGAGCACTGTGCAGGCCAGCTACCGGGTTGATGAGGAGGACATTAGATGCCTGAGGATGTCCTTATTTGCCCCTCCCCTGTCCCTCTACGTCAAAACTGGGGTCACATTAGCTGAATGAGGGAGAGAAACGGGCAGAGAAGAGAAACAATGGAATACTAGTCTGCACCAGTGTGCAAAAGTATATTCTGTATGCTTTGTAAGAATAAACCACCTGTAATGTTGGGTGTCCTACATTTTGGAATAAGGTGCCTCAAGGTAATACGGAATTTTTATGGGTGCCTTGATGGTAAAAAGGTTGACAAACATTGGTATAGACATTGGATAGTCTAGAGCTAGCTGCACAAGCAGACTCTACAATTTTGACATACGCCTACTCTATTTTCACGTTCACACTGTCCCTTCAACCCAGGACATTACAGACACAAAATCAAGTCAGGCTTGGATTGCATTTTAACAGCTTTAAGTCAATATAACTTTTTAGCAAGCACTCTTGTTTTCATAAGAAGGCATGTCCAACATGGTTGCCTAAGGCAAGTCTCAAAAGAATAAACATCTTCCATAACTCCTGGTTCTTGGATGGGTGCTCACTTGAATAAACGTTTCCATATCTTTTAGTGCTCGGGTGTTCACACTGGCTTGGGTGCTAAATAAGCCTCTTGAAAAATAACTTTTCTATTCTGGCTGCCCCCAAAAGGCTCTAAACCATTAACGATAAAGTCCCTGTGAGCATGAGTTCTTTGCACACAAGCTTCCTACAAGTTTTGTCCACCTAGATGAACAAGCGCCACTGTTCCAACAAAATCACTGTATATTTAACTATAAAGAAGCCTGCTAATGATAATAGATACTGTCATCTGGGATAAGTGCAAAAATAGTTTAATACCTGGGGGCATGGCTTGACGGCATGAGTGAATGGCTGCCTAATCCCTCAACTCTTCAGGAAACCAGCTAGAGCCACTTTACACAGGGAACAAACTGCTCCATATCACTCCTCCCCACTCCTCCCCACTCCTACAACACCTGACCACAATGTCTAAGAGAAGAAAGGAGTATAAATCTCCTAAAAAACTAACAAAATTCTTCTCGCTGCCCAGCCTCACTTACAATCAGGATTGCGCCAGCGGTGCCTGTGGAAATACAGTGCGGCTTTCCTTGCCTCCTCCCAGACAAGAACGCCCCCAGAACACTGGGATACAGTCCTTCACAGATGACCAGGGTGAGTCCTCTCCTCCTAACTCACCCTCCACAGCCAGTCCTGCTAAATTATGGCTCAGAACAGCATAGCCTGAACACACAGCCCAGCACAGCCTTCTGTCTGTTCTCTCTCCTTCCTCCAGTGCAATCATTAGTACTAGACTCTTTCCCAGCATCAGACCAACCTCTGTCAGAGCAATCAATGAAGAACATGCTTTTATCCTTAAGACAGACTCTTTACACAGATCTGTCCACAGCTGTATCTTCATTATCTGTTTCTATGCAGCAACATGATCAACGTATTACCACTATAGAGTTCAGAGTGGGTGATTTATACCCTGCTCACAATGAGATGGTTGATGCAGTCACTGACCATCATGAGGATGTATTACAACAAATCCAAATCAAGCTGGCAGACCTAGAGGACCGTTCTCAAAGGAACAACATAAAATTCAGAAATATACCAGAATCGGTCCAACAGACTGATCTAATTAAGTTCCTGCAATCCCTAATGCACACGCTCATACCTGAATTGACTGAACGAGACCTGGAGATTGACATGGCGCACAGGCTCCCTAAACCTCCCCACCTGCCAGCCACTACTTCCAAAGGTGTTCTAGCACACATACATTTCTTTACAGTTGAAGAGCGCATCATGTATGCAGTAAAACCCACAGCCAGACTTCCAGACCCTTTCACCTCCACTAATCTGTACCCTGATCTTTCCAATGCGCCTATGGAAAACGGTCGCCTACTCGTTACAATTACCAAAGCATTCCAAAACCACAAAATTCCCTACAAATGGGGATTCCCCACCAACCTACCTATCACTCACCAGCACAAACCCCAAGCAGTGAGAACTCTCTCTGACGGCCTTCAACTACTAAAAGCCTGGCACTAGGCATGGCCTTGCGGTTTGCCCGGCGGTCAGTTCGCGGCAAATTTTGCATGTTTGCGATTCGCCAAACCGGCGGACTTCTGGCGCTGTTCGTGCGGCGGACATATGCATTTACATTGTGAAAGAACTTTGACCCACGATGACACATCCATCATGGGGTATAGGACATCCAATTGAGACATTTCAGCACATGGACAATTGGACATCCCCCCTACCTTATAAATAGACCTGATCTGGCGGCCATTTTACATTCTGTCTTTTGTTAGTGTAGGGGGAGGTTGCTGTGTGAGCAGGGACAGACTGTAGTGACACAAATCACTAGCTATTAGGTCCACAATAGTCCTTTTAAGGACTGGTATAGGTGTACAGTATATAGGGTTCTGGTGCACTGCTACTGACTGCTGTGCTGGTGATTGCTGAGTGCACTGCTGACCGATTCTGCAGCTGTCTTTTGTCATTGTAGGAACAGGACGCTGTGTGGAGCAGGGACAGTCAGTTTAATCACTAGCTATTACTATTAGGTCCACAAAGGTCCTTTTAAGGACTGGTATAGGTGTACAGTATATAGGGTTGTACACGTATAATATACTTTCTTTCAAATATAGAAATCCTATTATACTTGACTGCTGACCGATTCTGCAGCTGTCTTTTATCAGTGTAGGGACTGAGGGACAGTCTTCAAATCACTAGCTACTAGGTCCACAAAGGTCCTTTTAAGTGTACACGTATAAAATACTTGCACATATAGAAAGCATAGTATAGTGCATTTCCACTGTGCAGTATTGTGACTGCTGAGCGGTTCTGCAACGATACTACAAAGAGTGCTGGTGTCAGTGCTCTCTATCTCGGCGTTGGTGTCAGTGCTCTCTATCACGGTGCTGGTGTCAGTGCTCAGTCTCTATCGCGGTGCAGGTTTCAGACAGTGAGGGAGATAGCAGTGGAGAAGCCAATCAGCAGGCAGTGCCAGCACCATGGCTAAGGATCAGCACTGGACTGGCACCTCCGGACCACCGTAGTGGAGCCCTGCATAGGTGGGGGTAAGGGCCGGGCAGAGGGAGGGGCTTAAGCACAGGTTGGCACACTGGGACACTGGCACAGGACTGCGCTGCCCTGACTGTAGAACTGATCATCTCCTGCACCCCCTTCATAGCCTGCCCTAACCTTGCCTCTCCTCCATGGCCTTAATGTGCTCCTGAATTGTCAAAATTTCACAGATAAAAAAAGAATGCTTGTCGTTGTCGATCCCAGATTCACTTAATACTTTTGTTATGTCAGTGTCCATGTGGTGGGACTATGTGTGCACAGCTAGTAAGTATTTTGTGGCTGAAAATATGACCTATAGGTTTTTAAGGTTCGCCTGCCATTAAAGTCAATGGGGTCCGCCACGAACTTTGCGATTCGCAAAGTTTTGGCCGCGTTCGCGGTTCGTGTTCGTGAAACGTCCCGTCGGAAGTTTGTCCATCACTACCTGTGATATCCTTAGGCTTCCTGTCTCACCTGGAGCAGCGAGTTCTTTTGTTTGGATATAAATGTTAGTACCCAGTTATATTATGTACATTTAGGAAATAATCCAGGCCTTTCTTAAAGCAATCTACTGAGCTGGCCAGGACCACCTCTGCAGGGAGTCTATTCCACATTTTCACTGCTCTTACTGTGAACGAACCTTTCCGTATTTGGAGAGGAAATCTCCTTTCCTCTAGACGTAAAGAGTGCCCCCTTGTCCTCTTTGTTGACTGTAAAGTGAATAACACCAAGTTCACTATATGGACTCCTTATATATTTGTACATGCTGATCATATCCCCCCTTAATCTCCTCTTATCAAGAGTGAATAAGTTCAGTTCCTCTAATCTTTACTCATAGCTGAGCTCCTCCATGCCTCTTATCAGTTTGGTTGCCCTTCTCAGCACTTTCTCCAGTTCCCCGATATCCTTTTTGAGAACTGGTGTCCAAAACTGAACTGCGTATTCCAGGTGAGGTCTTACTATTGATTGAACAGATGCAAAATGATAGCTCTCTCTCTGGAGTCCATACCTCTCTTAATACAAGAAAGGACTTTGCTCGCTTTGGAAACCGCAGCTTAGCATTGCATGCTATTATTGAGCTTATGATCTACCAAAACCCTCAGATTCTTCTCCACTATGGATCTCCCCAGTTATATTCCCCCTAGTATGTATGATGCATGCATATTCTTAGCCCCCAAGTACATAACTTTACATTTATCAACATTAAACCTCATCTGCCGCATAGTCGCCCAATTAGACGGAGCAATGAGGCCGGCTTGTAAATTGGAGACATCCTGTAAGGACGTCATTCCACTGCATAGCTTGATGTCATCTGCAAAGACGGAAATGTTACTTTTGATCCCAAACCCAATATCATTTATAAAGATATTAAAAAGTAAGGGTCCCAGCACTGAACCTTGGGGTACACCACTGATAACATTAGACCATTCAGAGTAAGAATCATTAACCACTACTCTCCGAATTCTGTCTTTTAGCCAGTTTTCTATCCATTTGCCAAACCATCCACTTAAGACCCTTTGAACAGCACTACATACTCTACCATAACATTTAAGATTGTCTCCATAAATGCTAGAGGCCTTAACACACCTCAGAAGAGATCTGCACTACTTAACCACTTCAGCTCCGGACCAATAAACACCTTAAGGACCAGAGGTCTTTTTCCAATTTCGCACTGTGCTGCTTTAACTGGTAATTGCGCGGTCATGCAATATTGCACCCAAACGAAATTTGCGTCCTTTTCTTCCCACAAATAGAGCTTTCTTTTGATGGTATTTGATTGCCTCTGCGATTTTTTTTTTTGCAATATAAATGGAAAAAGAGCGAAAATTTTGAAAAAAAAAGATATTTTCTTCTTTTTGTTATAAGAAAAATCGAATAAACTAAATTTTAGTCATACATTGAGGGCAAAATGTATTCAGCCACATGTCTTTAGTAAAAAAAATGTCAATAAGCGTATATTTTTTGGTTTGCGCAAAAGTTATAGCGTCTACAAACTAGAGTACATTTTCTGGAATTTACACAGCTTTTAATTTATGACTGCCTATCTCATTTCTTGAGGTGCTAAAATGGCAGGGCAGTACAAACCGCCCCCCCCAAATGACCCCATTTTGGAAAGTAGACACCCCAAGGAAATTGCTGATGGGTATGTTGAGCCCATTGAATATTTATTTTTTTTGTCCTAAGGGATTGAATAATGACAGAAAAAAAAATTTCTACAAAAAGTTGTCACTTAATGATATATTGCTCACACATGCCATGGTTATATGTGGAATTGCACCCCAAAATATATTCCGCTACTTCTCCCGAGTATGGGGATACCACATGTGTGGGACTTTTTGGGAGTCTAGTCGCGCACGGCACCCCGAAAACCAATCACCACCTTCAGGATTTCTAAGGGTGCAAATTTTTGATTTAACTCCTCACTACCTATCACAGTTTCGAAGGCCATAAAATGCCAAAATAGCACAAAACCCCCCAAATGACCCCATTTTGGAAAGTAGACACCCCAAGCTATTTACTGAGAGGCATGTTGAGTCCATGGAATATTTTATATTTTGCCAAAAGTTGCGGGAATATTACAAACTTTTTTTTTTTTGCACAAAGTTGTCACTAAATGATATATTGCTCACACATGCTATGGGCAGAAGTCAAATTACACCCCAAAATTAATTCTGCTGCTTCTCCCGAGTACGGGGATACCACATGTGGGGGACTTTTTGGGAGCCTAGCCACGTACAGGACCCCGAAAACCAAGCACTGCCTTCCGGATTTAAATATAAAATGCTACCAAAAAAACTGTTAGCGATCGCAGGGATCAGGCCTGACTCTGCGATCGCTGCAGTTATGTGTTTAGTGTTTTGTAAGTGACAGTGATCGATCGATACTGCACTTGGGTGGGCTGGGCAGAGGGGCAAAACGCAGGTGCTAGCAGGTATCTGGGCTGATCCCGCTAACAATGCGTTTTTTTGGAACCCTAAACTGCTGGGGATGCTAGTATAGATCTGATCAGATCAGATATTGATCTGTTCAGATTCTATACCACTACGGGAGGTTTATGCTTTGCACGTGGGTGTTAGTGGTACTGGCACTAACCTAGCGCTGCCTGGGGCGACGCAGACCCTGACCCTAAAACCTAATTGATATCACCCGCCGGGTGATCAGGGGGTTAAACCTTTATTGGGTAATAAATGGTGGGTGCCCTGATGCTATAAAAAGCAAACTAACCAGAGTCACCCTTAACACTTATACAGTGATCAGTGGTGAAAGGGTTAACTAGGGGCAATCAGGGGGTTCAAATTTTTATTAGGTAGTATATGGGGGTCCCTGGCGCTATATAAAAACCTGACGGGGAACCTAAATAACTAACTGGCTAACCAGCGTCACCAGTGACACTTATACTGTGATCGCTGGTGAAAGGGTTAACTAGGGGCAATCAGGGGGTTAAAACCAATATTGGGTAGTATATGGGGGTACCTAGCGCTATAAAAACCTGGCGGTGAACCTAAAAAAATAACTAGCTACCTAGCGTCAGTAGCGACACTGATGCAGCGATCAGAAAAATGATCGCTTAGTGACACTGGCAAAAGGGGGTGAAAGGGTTAACTAGGGGCAATCAGGATGTTAAAACCATTATTGGGTAGTATATCGGGGTACCTAGCGATATAAAAACCTGGCGGTGAACCTAAAAAAATAACTAGCTACCTAGCGACAGTAGCGACACTGATGCAGCGATCAGAAAAATGATCGCTTAGTGACACTGGCAAAAGGGGGTGAAAGGGTTAACTAGGGGCAATCAGGATGTTAAAACCATTATTGGGTAGTATATCGGGGTACCTAGCGCTATAAAAACCTGGCGGTGAACCTAAAAAAATAACTAGCTACCTAGCGACAGTAGCGACACTGATGCAGCGATCAGAAAAATGATCGCTTAGTGACACTGGCAAAAGGGGGTGAAAGGGTTAACTAGGGGCAATCAGGATGTTAAAACCATTATTGGGTAGTATATCGGGGTACCTAGCGCTATAAAAACCTGGCGGTGAACCTAAAAAAATAACTAGCTACCTAGCGACAGTAGCGACACTGATGCAGCGATCAGAAAAATTATCGCTTAGTGACACTGGCAAAAGGGGGTGAAAGGGTTAACTAGGGGCAATCAGGATGTTAAAACCATTATTGGGTAGTATATCGGGGTACCTAGCGCTATAAAAACCTGGTGGTGAACCTAAAAAAATAACTAGCTACCTAGCGACAGTAGCGACACTGATGCAGCGATCAGAAAAATGATCGCTTAGTGACACTGGCAAAAGGGGGTGAAAGGGTTAACTAGGGGCAATCAGGATGTTAAAACCATTATTGGGTAGTATATCGGGGTACCTAGCGCTATAAAAACCTGGCGGTGAACCTAAAAAAATAACTAGCTACCTAGCGACACTAGCGACACTAATGCAGCGATCAGAAAAATGATCGCTTAGTGACACTGGCAAAAGGGGGTGAAAGGGTTAACTAGGGGCAATCGGGATGTTAAAACCATTATTGGGTAGTATATCGGGGTACCTAGCGCTATAAAAATCTGGCGGTGAACCTAAAAAAATAACTAGCTACCTAGCGACAGTAGCGACACTGATGCAGCGATCAGAAAAATGATCGCTTAGTGACAGTGGCAAAAGGGGGTGAAAGGGTTAACTAGGGGCAATCAGGATGTTAAAACCATTATTGGGTAGTATATCGGGGTACCTAGCGATATAAAAACCTGGCAGTGAACCTAAAAAAATAACTAGCTACCTAGCGACACTAGCGACACTAGCGACACATGCAGCGATCAGAAAAATGATCGCTTAGTGACACTGGCAAAAGGGGGTGAAAGGGTTAACTCTAGGGGCAATCAGGGGGTTAAATCTTTATTGGGGGGTGATAGGGGGCTACCCTGGACCTAACACTAACTGCCCTGACAGTTTTTACTTTTACAACTGACACTGAATGCATTGATCAGTAAAGAAATGATCAATGCAATCAGTGACACTGTGACTGGGGGGGGATCGGGGGGCGATCGGGGGGGGGGGGGGGTCGGGGGGGATCGGGGGGGGGGGTTGTGTACCTACGTGTACCTATGTGTCAGTGTAGTGTTTTGGTGCACTTAGGCCGCGTACACACGAGGGGACTGTTCGCCCAACTTTGTCCGCTGAACAGTGTTTCGGCGGACAGTCCGCTCGTGTGTGGGCTTCAGTGGACAGTTTCAGCGGACAGTCTGATGAACAAAGTTTTTCGGAAATTCCGTAAAACTGTCCGCTGAAACTTGGTTTGAGCGGACAGTCCGCCCGTGTGTAGGCTTGTTCGTCAAACTAAGTTCCGCGCATGCTCAGAAAGGATTTACACGCCGAAGGTTGCATTGCAGTGTATAGGACGTCGTATTTCTAGTCCCGTCGTACGTGCCGTTCACGTCATCGCGCAAGTTTCAGCGGACTGTTCGTTCGTCGTGTGTGGCCAAGTCCGTCCATGCTAATTTTGAGCGGACTGTCCGCTCAAACTGTTTGACGAACAAAGTTGGGCGAACAGTCCCCGCGTGTGTACGCGGCCTAACTTTGTGTCTTCTCCTCGTAGTCCGCTCAAAAAGATCGCCCCGAGGAGAATGACATCACTTCCTCCTTCCTGTGTAAACAATACACAGTGGGAGGAAGTTCGTCATTGGCCAGGAGCGATCGAGAGGGGGTGGCCAGAAACCAACGGCCATCCCCTCATCACGGATCGCTTTCGGAGGGAAACGGACCGCCGTAGCCAGCGGGAGGGGGTCCGATCGGACCCCCCACCCGCTGGAAGGCAGGCACGTACATCTACGTGCTTGTGCCTGCCTGTGCCATTCTGATGACGTAGAATGGCAATACAGCGGTCCTTAAGTGGTTAAAGAGGAAGTAAACCCTGATGGGTTTACTTCCTCTTACATTCCCTGCAAAGGTAAAGCATAATGGACTACTATGCATCGCATAGTAGTCCATTATGTGTCACTTACCTGACACAGGATCCAGCGAAGTCACCGCTGTCCCCTGTAGTCCGGCGCATCCATTTTCTCGGTGGGTCTCGCCACTCTGCCGCTGTCATTCGGCGAAGCCGCGATGGCGTCACTCCCGTGCATGCACACGGGAGCCGCCACTCGCGGCATATCGCCGTTGACCGCGGCTCGCTCAGTGCGCATGCGCCGTAGACAGCGGTGCCTGTCTTTCGCCAAATATCTCCTAAACCGTGTAGGTTTAGGAGATATTTCTTGGACCTACAGGTAAGCCTTAATCTAGGCTTACCTCTAGGTCAAAGTTGGTTGTAAGGGTTTACAACCACTTTAAATAGGCCACCAGCCAGAAGGTTGTTATAATTTTTATACAAGAAACACACTTTGAAATAAACAAAACCCCACAGTTCAAACTGAAAAATTATCCCCAGATCCTCTTATGCCGCGTACACACGATCGGACTATCCAGTGGACTTAATCCGGTGGACAAACCGTCAGACTTTGCAACTGAGGTCCGCTGGACTTTCCAAACGAGCGGCCTTGCCCACACACAACCAGACTTTTCCGCCGTGCTAGGTCTGGCGGACAACCCGCCGAACTATGGCAGGAGTCCGCCGGACTTTTGAAATGAACGGACTTGCCCACACACGGAGAAAAGTCCATGCATTCTGAACGTGGCTCCAGGTAGCCGGGACTAGCGAAGGAAGTGAATGTCGCCGCCTCCCTTGGCGAGATTGACACCTCGCTAGCCCCATTGTATGGTATGGATTTAATGGGTAACCCCTACGCCGAAAAAACGCCCCACCCCCACCCCAAAGCACCTTGTCCCCATGTTGATGAGGACAAAGGCATCTTCCCGACAACCCTAGCCGTTGGTTGTCGGGTTCTGCGGGCGGGGGGCTTATCGGAATCTGGGAGCCCCCTTTAATAAGGGGGCCCCCAGATACCGGCCCCCCACCCTATGGGTATGGGTATGGGATACATTGTACCACTACCCATTCACCTGGTGAAAAAAGTGTAAATAAAAAAACACAAAACAATTTTTTTAAATAATTTATTAGACAGCTCCGGTGGTCCGTCTTGGGGGGTCTTCTTGCCAACTCCTCTGCTATCCTCTGCTCCTTTGCTAGCTCTTTTACTAGCAGAGGAGCCCAGCTTTCTTCTTCGTCATTGCCGCTGTCGTCCAGGGGTCTTCTTCCGACTTCGGTCTTGTCCCGCTCTTCGGGGGTCTTGTCCCGCTCTTCGGTTCTTCTTGTCGGGTATCCAATATCTTCTTATAGCTCTTTTGCAAGCGTTGGTCTGGTCTTCTGTCATCACCACCTTCTTCTCTTTTCTTCTTCTTCCTTGCCATGTTGACACAATGCTCTCTCTGGCCGCAATGGCAGGGACGCTTTGTGTGGTGACTTATATAAGGACACGGGGCGGGGTCACCAGGTGATGTCACATGTGACCCTGCCCTTTATGATGTCACAGTCCCGGAGGATGCTGGGACTGTGACATCATAAGGGGCCAAAGCACCCCCCCATGTTGAGGGCATGAGGCCTGGTGCGACTCAAGGGGGGGGTGCTCGGTCGGCCCCACCCGCTTTCCTGACTGGCCAGGCTGCGCGCTCAGATAAGGATCTGCTATGGACTTTGGTGGGACCCCCACACAGTTTTTTCAGCATAGGGCTTCCCCTTTAAATCCATACCAGCTGACGGGGCTAGCGAAGTGTTAATCTCGCCGATGGAGGCAGCGATATTCACTTCCTTCGCTGGTCCCGGCTACCTGGACCCACGTTCAAAATGAATGGACTTTTCTCAGTGGGGGCAAGTCCGTTCATTTCAAAACGGAGACTGATGCCATGTACACACGATGGGACTAGCATACTAGTCCACCGGATTGTCCGGCAGACAATTTTGAGCCAAAACTTCTTTCTAAGTCTGCCGGACTTTTGGAAAGAAAAAGCCAGCCGGAGCCCACACACGGGTGGATTGTCCAGCGGACTCTGGTACGCTGGACCAAGTCCGCCGGATAGTCCCATCATGTGTACATGGCATCAGTCTCCAACTCGAAGAAAAAGAATTGAGTCTTGATAGCAATATGGGATTCTTTTCACTTCAACCTCCACCAAACTATTGTAGACCCTCAGGATCACTACCTGATTGCAATCTGCGATACTTATAGAGTCATGTACACCCTGGTCAATGGCTACGGTCCGAAAAAACAACAACTCCACTTCTGCAAACGCTTACACAAAAAGGTAATATTATTATGGGAGGTGACTTCAAAATAGTCAGAAACCCTGACATGGACAGCGAAATATCGATCAACCACCACCGCCCAGCTCTGAACCCCTTTCTCCAAGCAACTGGGCTATTTGACGTCTGCAGATGCCATCATGGCTCATAACAAGACTGTCCTATTCCCGCATTGTTTTCTTACTCGTAGACAGACACTTCAAGATGACTCAACTATCTGAACCATTCTCCCATGGTGATTGTAACAGGAGCGTGGTCAGACCATGCGCTCCTGTTACAATCACCATGGGAGAATGAACATCGGGACCATCTCGTATCTGGTGACTCAACAGCTCTCTTCTCACAGATGCTGGTAAAGCCTCATACACACGATAGGACTTTGTACAAACTTTCCTGTGGATTTTTGTACAAAGGACGTCGGCCGAGAACTTGTATTGCATACACACGGCAGGACTTTTTCAGCCAACTTTCACCAAATCATGTGGTTTTTCTGCTCTTTACCGCCACCTTTGGTAAACTTCTGTATTATTGTTTGATCTTTTGCATTGGTTCTGAGCATGTGTGTTTGTACTTTGTACAAAAATCCTATGGTTTTTTGTACACACGATCAGACTTTGCTCCATCTGACTTTTGTTGCCAGAAAGTTTGTCCGTTCGCAACAAAAGTCTGATGAAAACTGAAAGTTTGTCCGATGGAGCGTACACACGGTCGGATGTTGCTCCAAAACAGCTAAATTGCATGTTTGTTGACAAAAAGTCTGATTGTGTGTATGGGCCTTTACATTGACACCATTGCAGCGGAACACCGCACTTTCTTTGAACTTAATGACCATCTGGATACCAACCGGTTTGTACTTTGGTCTGCATACAAAGCCTATATGTGGGGTATCCTCATCAAAAAGTGAAAAATCACTTCCTCATAGTATACTTAATCAGCTTCTCGCCCTGAGACATAAACTCCACGACTTATTACTCTACAAATTTGAAACCAACCTTAAACTTAGCAAGGCCAACATCTATGCTCTGGGCAATTAAGCTACTGCACTACTTGCCCGTCATGTTAAAGCTCAAAGAACAAAGAGTAGAATTGCATCCCTTCATCACCCTACTACTAAAGGTTTACTAACCAACCCCCAAGTAGGGATGAGCCAAACACCCCCCAGTTCGGTTCGCACCAGAACTTTCGAACGGACTGAAAATTCGTACAAACTTTAGAACCCCATTAAAGTCTATGGGACTCGAACGTTCGAAATCAAAAGTGCTAATTTGCAAGATATTGTCCTAAAAAGGGTTTGGGGACCCGGCTCCTGCCCCGGGGACATCTATCAATTCCCCTTTTTCTTTTTAAAGCAGCCGTTTTTCAGGAGCACTGATTTTTATGACGATTAAAGTGAAAAGAAAAGTGAAATATTCCTTTAAATATCGTACCTGGGGGTGTCTATAGTATGCCTGTGAAGTGGCACATGTTTCCCGTGTTTAGAATAGTCCCTGCACAAAATGACATTTAACGGAAAAAAGTCATTTAAAACTGCTTGCGGTTTTAATGTCATGTCTGGTTCCGGCAATACGGATAAAAATCATTGAGAAAAATGGCATGGGTAGCCCCAACTGCCCATTACCAGCCCCTTTGGGTCTTGTACGGATATTAAGGGGAACCCGGACCCAAATGAAAAAAAGTAAAGGTGTGGGTCCCCCAGGCCCTATATACTCAGAACAGCAGTATACAGGCGGCACAAACAAGACACGGACTGTGTAGGTTTGTTGTGTTAAGTAGAATCTGTTTTTAATTTTGAACTGGTACATTTTTAAAGTATAGCTCCAGTCAAAAAATCGATTTTTAAGCTTTTTGGAAAACATAGGGTAGGGTTATCACCCCTGTTTTTTCATCCTCCTTCCTGTTGTCTCCTTCCGTTTGCAAGTAGGAGACATTTGTAAGTTGGATGTTTGAAAGTAGGGGCCTGCCCTATATGCTCTGCAGAAATGTGGGCCTAAGGTGTTGGTGTTGCCACAACACTGTTAGCCCTCAAAGTGAATCTTGGTGGGCGCTGGAGCGTCCTGCTGTGAATGATTATATCAAGAATTGTAATTACATGCCATTGTTGAACAGTGGTAGAAAAATTGGGCCTTTGGTGGTTGTGATGCTGGTGCTGGTGCCACAGCACTGTAAGTCCTCACAGTTACTCTCGGTGGGCGCAGGAACGGGCCCTGCTGTGAAATATTATATCAAAAATTGTAATTACATGCCCCTGTTGAATAGGGACTGAAAATTAGGCCCTAGGCACTGGTGCTGGTGCCACGACACTGCAACCTCTTCCAGATACTCTAGTTGGAGTGCAGGAATGAGCCCTGCTGCAAAGCATTGCATCAAAAATTTTAATTACATGCCCCTGTTAAACAGGGGCTGAAAAATTGGGCCTTAGCCACTGGTGGCGTCACCCAGAACCAAAAATGTTCTTCCAAGAGATCATTGAGGAGGAAGAGGATAGTCAGTCAACATAACAGGGCAGTCACTCAACATCAGCACAGGCAGTCTTGAAGGGGTGTGGCATTTGAAAAAAAATTATTCGGTTACATCAGCTTCAGGTGCTTGGTAGCTGCTGGTGATCCAAGACTGATTCATCTTTATGAAGGTCAGTCGATCAACCAAGTCGGTGGACAGGCGCACCCTGTGATCGGTTACAAAGCCTCCAGCAGCACTGACGGTGTGTTCTGAAAGAACGCTGGATGCAGGACAGGCCAGTAGCTCAATTGCAGACTTGCAAGCTCTGGCCAGTGATCCATCCTCAAAACCCAGTAAACCAGAGGATTTTCAGTGGGAAAGGTGTCCAAATCTGACCTTGCCCCTAGGTATTCCTGCACCATGTAAATCAGATGCTGGCGATGATTGCTGGAACAGATCATACCTTGGGGCTGCGGACTAAAAAATTGTCTAAACGCACCAGATGGCCACCTTCTCCACTGCTCCTTCTGTGACTGACCGAAGCCTCAGCAACACGTTGTCCAGGACCAGGAGTTTGTAACCTCCCAGTCTCTGGGAACATGTTGCACAGACATTTCTGCAAGGCCTCCCGGAGATGTCTTATCCTCTGCTCCTTCTGCGACAGCAATATAAGGTCCGCAACCTTACCCTTGTGCCGTGGATCAAGGAGAGTGGCCAGCCAGTAATGATCCCTCTCCTTGATCCGAAGAATACGAGGATCCTTCCGCAGGCTTTGCAGGATCACAGGATCAGGGAGGCCATGCAGTGTAGGTTAGCTGAGGCATTCGGTCCAGAGTCCTCTGGGTCACTAAGGAGAACATGATCCTCAGCCACCTCCTCCCAGCCAGGTACAAGTTCACAGGTTTCTTGGGACTGTAAAACAATGGTAAATCATCCCTAAAAGACTGCTGATGCTGAGTGCCAGGCTCCACCTCCATGCTGACACAATCCTCCTCCTCCTCATCCTCTTCCTGTGTGATGGGTGGGACAGCAGGAACACTGTCTGGATAAAGGGGGCCTTGAGAGGCAAGGAAGTCCTCCTCTTCCTGTCTCTGTTCTTCCTCAAGTGCCCTGTCCATTATTTCATGCAGCATATGCTCCAACAGGTGGACAAGAGCTACAGTGTCACTGATGCATATACTGTCACTACTCACTATCCACGTGGCATCCTCAAATGGTGACAGGACAGTGTATGCATCCCTGATTATGCCCAACTGGCGTGGTGAGAAAAAACCAAGCTCCCCTGACCCTGTCCTGGTGCCGTAGTTGCACAGGTACTCATTGATGGCCCCCTGCTGCGTGTGCAGCCGCTGCAGCATGGCCAATATTGAGTTCCACCTGGTGGGCATGTCACATATAAGGTGGTTCTTGGGCAGGTTCAACTCCTTTTGGAGCTCAGCCAGCGGAGCACTGGCATTATATGATTGGTGGAAATGCACACAGACTTTCCTGGCCTGCCTCAGGACATCCTGTAAGCCCGGGTACCTGCCCAAGAACCACTGCACCACCAGGTTAAGGACGTGAGCCACACAGGACACATGGGTCAGTTTTCCCTGTCGGAGGGCGGAGAGGTGGTTAGTGCCATTGTCACAAACCACCATTCTTGGTTTAAGCTGCCATGGCATCACCCACTTCTCGGCCTGCCTCTACAGAGCTGACAAAATATCTGCCCCAGTGTGGCTCCTGTCCCCCAAACACACCAGCGCAAGCAAGGCATGGCATCTTTTTGCCTTTGTGCTTGAGTAGCCCCTTGAACGCCTATGGAGCACCGCTGGTTCTGTGGACAAAGCACAGGAAGAGGCCATGGAGGAAGAAGAAGAGGAGGGGGTGGAGGAGAGAGGTGTGTCATTACCAGTAGCATTTTGGAGGCGTGGTGGCGGAACAACCTCCAACACTACTGCACCTTGTCCTGCATCCTTCCCAGCTGCCAGAAGAGTGACCCAATGGGCCGTGAAAGACAGGTAACGTCCCTGTCCATGCCTGCTGGACCATGAGTCAGCAGTAATATGCACTTACCACTTACCACTTACCACTGACTGCATTGTCCAGCGAGGCATGGACATTGCCTTTCACATGCCGGTAGAGAGCCGGAATCGCCTTCCGTGAGAAAAAGTGACGTTTGTGAACCTGCCACTGAGGAACCGCACATTGCACAAACTCACAGAAGGTGGCTGAGTCTACCAACTGAAAAGGCAGCAGTTGAAGTGCTAGACATTTAGCCAAGCTAGCATTCAACCGCTGGGCATGTGGATGGCTGGGAGTGAACTTCTTTAGACGGTCCAGCAGCTGGGGCAGGGAAATTTGCCTGGTTCAATTGGACGTCGGTGTACTGCTAGCAGAGTGCCCGCAAGTACTTGGCTGTTACACACCTAATTCTACACCTTCATTCCTCTCAGTACAGGTTTCAGAGAGGACTTGAAGGTCTAGTGGGGTTGGAGATCCCAGCTGATGAGGAGTAAGGAGAGGTCCACTTTGTTCTTTGGTGTGGGTCTTTAAGGTACGCTTGCCAACGAGCTGCATGGCAGGTCAACATATGTCTGGTCAAGCATGTGGTGCCCAAGCGACTGATGTTTTGGCCACGCGAGATATGCTTGAGACATATGTTGCAAATAGCAGTTTTGCGATTTGATGCACTTGTCTCAAAAAAGGCCCACACCAAAGAACTTTTGGAATAACGCGCAGAGGCAGCGCCCTGCACAGGGGGAGCTCTGCGGTGTGATTCAGTCAGTGTGCTGCCCTTAAGCTGGTCCCCAGAGGGCATCCTGCCTCATTGGAGATGTGCCTCCTCCTCTCTCCTATCAGGCACCCACGTGGAGTCAGTGACCTCATCATTCCCTCTCTCTTCATCACTGGAGCAAATCTGGCAGTATGCTGCAGCTGGTGGAACATGACTGCCAGATTGCTGTCCTTTTTGAGCATCCCCTCTCTCTGCGCTCACGCTACTACCTTCCTCTAGCTGGGTATCATCATCAGAGCCTTCAAAACGCTGGGCCTCCTCCTGGAGCATGTACCCAACACTGTGCTCAAACGGTTCGGCGGACTCCTCAGGAGGACATGGTGGGCCTAGTGCTGATGATGCCGATGCACCACGTCCACGACCAGCGATGTTGTCTCTAGACACAGAGCCTGCTTTCCTTCTTTTATTGGCTTGTGACTGTCTGCCTCTCCTTGTTGGCCTTCCAGACATACTAATGGCCTGCAGGTAGATGGGAAAACCAGCAATTGGGGTAGCTTTAGGTGCACACCGAGCAGATGATACAGTACACCGACTGTAATTACTGCAGCTACCTGCCTGTGTTACAGAAACAGAACAACACCAGCAATAAGGGGTAGCTTCAGGTGTATACTGTGCAGGAGGCCCACTACACCCACTCTAACTGCTGCAGATGCCTGTGTTAGAGAAACAGAACAATGCCAGCAATAAGGGGTAGCTTCAGGTGTATACTATGCAGGAGGCACACTACAGCCACTCTAACTGCTGCAGATGCCCGTGTTACAGAAACAGAACAACACCAGCAATAAGGGGTAGCTTCAGGTGTATACTGTGCAGGAGGCACACTACACCTACTGTAACTGCTGCAGATGCCTGTGTTACAGAAGCTGAACAACACTAGAAATCAGGGGTAACTTCAGGTGTATACTATGCAGGAGGCACACTACAGCCACTCTAACTGCTGCAGATGCCTGTGTGAGGCCGCGTACACACGGGCGGACTGTTCGCCCAACTTTGTTCGTCAAACAATCCGACAAACAGTCCGCTCAAAATTTGCATGAACGGACTTGACCACACACGATGAACGAACAGTCCGCTGAAAGCGTGCGCGATGACGTCAACGGCACGTACGACGGGACGAGAAATTCGACGTCCAATACACTGTAAATCCTTTCTGAGCATGCGCGAAACTTAGTTTGTCGAACAAGCCTACACACGAGCGGACTGTCCGCTGAAACCAAGTTTCAGCGGACTGTCTTACGGAAATTCCGAAAAACTTTGTTCGTCAGACTGTCCGCTGAAACACTGTTCAGCGGACAAAGTTGGGCGAACAGTCCGCCCGTGTGTACGCGGCCTTAGAGAAACAGAACAACGCCAGCAATAAGGGGTAGCTTCAGGTGTATACTGTGCAGGAGGCACACTACACCCACTCTAACTGCTGCAGATGCCCGTGTTACAGAAACAGAACAACACCAGCAATAAGGGGTAGCTTCAGGTGTATACTGTGCAGGAGACACACTACACCTACTGTAACTGCTGCAGATGCCTGTGTTACAGAAACAGAACAACACCAGCAATAAGTGGTAGCTTCTGGTGTATACTGTGCAAGAGGCACACTACATCCACTGTAACTGCTGCAGGTGCCTGTGGTACAGAAAAAGAACAACACCAGCAATCAGGGGTAGCTCCAATGTATACTGTGCAGGAGGCACACTACACCCTCTCCAACTGCAGCAAATGCCTGTGTTACAGAAACAGAACAACACCAGCAATAAGGGGTAGCTTCAGGTGTATACTGTGCAGGAGGCACACTACACCTACTGTAACTGCTGCAGATGTCTGTGCTACAGAAACTGAACAACACCAGCAATCAGGGGTAGCTTCAGGTGTATACTGTGCAGGAGGCACACTGATTGCACCCACTGTAACTACTGCAGATACCTGTGTTACAGAAACAGAACAATACCAGCAATAAGGGGTAGCTTCAGGTGTATACTGTGCAGGAGGCACACTACACCCAGTCTAAGTGCTTCAGATGCCTGTGTTACAGAAACTGAACAACACCAACAATCAGGGGTAGCTTCAGGTGTATACTGTGCAGGAGGCAAACTACACCCACTCCAACTGCAGCAAATGCCTGTGTTACAGAAACAGAACAACACCAGCATTAAGGGGTAGCTTCAGGGGTATTCTGTGCAGGAGGCACACTACACCCACTGTAATTGCTGCAGATGCCTGTGTTACAGAAACAGAACAACACCAGCAATAAGGGGTAGCTTCAGCTGTATACTGTGCAGGAGGTACAATACACCCACTGTAACTGTGCTAGGTTAACAAGCAGAGATGACACTGTCCCTGCCTATCCTGCTCTCTCTCTGCACGCCAACACACTACACTACTACCGCTGCGCTGGTGGCCTTATATAGTTTGGGGCATGTACTAAACCCCCCTGAGCTATAATTGGCCACAGGCATTCTGCCTGTGGCCAATTATGGCTCTCCTCACTGCCAGTGCTGTGATTGGCCAAGCATGCGGGGTCACAGTGCATGCTTAGCCAATCATCAGCCAGCAATGCACTGCGATGACGCAGTGCATTGTGTGGCGTGAGTGCCACACGAATATGGTGCCAACGGCACACAAAGTTCTGGATTCGCCAAACCGGTGAACAGCCGGTGTTCAAGTCGAACATGCGTTCTATTTGAACACCGAGCTCATCCCAACCCCCTACCTAAGTAATCGAATGTGCTCACAGGGTACCTACTAGCAGGTGCGTTTTCCAGGCCTTCTTTAGTCCGCTTTTTGAATTACCAAGACCAGGATATGATCCTGACCAAAGCTAGGAAAATTCAGGAGCTGCGTCATGAAAATGCAAGGGTGATGCTATTTCCATTCTTCTCGGTGGTGACACAACAGAAACAATGATCATTTAATGAGGTCCGAAGACACCTGAGAGAGAAAGAGGTCAAGTATAGTATGCTGTACCCCAGCAAGCTCAGAGTTCAACACAAGGGGTCTTTAAAGTTTTTTGAACACCCAGAGGAAGCCTGCGAATGGATGGATAAAGAACTCTAATGTCCTTAGACCGAGATACAGACCTGCAACTGAATCTGGTATGGTATATTTTTCTTATATGACTTATCCTTTATGCTGGCCCTGCTCTCCGAGTTTCAGGGTTCACTATCAGTCAGTCGCTCCACTAGAATTCCACTGGAGGAACTGATATTCATAACTCCTGGAAATGAGTGACTTGTGGGGCTGCCTGGCAGTATTAATGGCCTCAACATATCCACACCAGGTTATGCAGAGCTCTGCGACCATGAGGAAGAGGCCCCAAATACCTATCCTTTTTGTTTGTGCCCATTGATTACTGTTATTAATCTCTTTTAATAATGTCTTTTTAATTTTTGTTTTGCACCCCGCTGAGGCTACCGTGAATGTGGTTCACTCACTGTTCACTGTTACTCCACTATTTCCTGTGGGAGCAGGCAGAGGATATAAGGAACTATCAACAGCACTGCCAAACTTTCGATTGCTGCAGCGGGAATTCACCACAATTTTTTGTTTTTTGTTTAGAGATAAAGCTATATACTGGACTGGGTTTGTTTGTTTCTGGTATAAAAGCAAGGGAGGGTTCTACTAAAGTCACAGCTCGACATAGGGGTTCGTGTATCAATCTAGTTTTCCTAGTTATAATGGCATGTATTGTATCTGGGGATAGCCCCCCTTTCACGGTCACTATTCTGGCAAATGTTTATAAGTAAACGCTGTAATGACGGATGATATTAAGATTGTGTCTTGGAATGTAAGAGGCCTTAATCACAAACTTAAGAGGGCCTCGATATTCCAATACCTTAAACAGTACTGCCCACATGTCATACTCCTGCAGGAGACACACCTAGATGGCAACAGAGTCCTCTCTCTGCGTAAACCGTGGATACAAAAAAACATACACACAATGTACTCCATGTTTGCTAGAGGGATTTCTATTTTAATAAGTAGAACTACCCCCTGTACAATTCATCAGGTGTTTTCCGACCCAGGGGGCAGATATGTGGTGGTAGTTGTGGAAGTATGCCGTAAAACTATTATGGTGGTCAATATCTATGTACCCCCCCCCCCCCCTTTCAGGCAAAGGCGTTACAGTGGGGCAAAAAAGTATTTAGTCAGCCACCAATTGTGCAAATTCTACCACTTAAAAAGATGAGAGAGGCCTGTAATTGTCATCATAGGTATACCTCAACTATGAGAGACAAAATGTGGAAACAAATCCTGACAATCACATTGTCTGATTTTTTAAATAATTTATTTGCTAATTATGGTGGAAAATAAGTATTTGGTCACCTACAAACAAGCAAGATTTCTGACTATCACAGACCTGTATTTTCTTTAAGAGGCTCCTCTGTCCTCCACTCATTACCTGTATTCATGGCACCTGTTTGAACTTGTTATCAGTATAAAAGACACCTGTCCACAACCTCAAACAGTCACACTCCAAATTCCACTATGGTGAAGACCAAAGAGCTGTCGAAGGACACCAGAAACAAAATTGTAGACCTGCACCAGGCTGGGAAGACTGAATATGCAATAGGCAAGCAGTTTGGTGTAAAGAAATTAACTGTGGGCGCAATAATTAGAAAATGGAAGACATACAAGACCACTGATAATCTCCCTCGATCAGGGGCTCCATGCAATATCTCACCCCGTGGGGTCAAAATGATCACAAGAACGGTGAGCAAAAATCCCAGAACCACATGGTGGGACCTAGGGAATGACCTGCAGAGAGCTGGGACCACCGTAACAAAGGCTACCATCAGTAACACACTACGCTGCCAGGGACTTAGATCCTGCAGTGCCAGAAGTGTCCCCCTGCTTAAGCCAGTACATGCCCGGGCCCATCTGAGGTTTGCTAGAGAGCATTTGGATGATCCAGAAGAGGATTTGGAAAATGCCATATGGTCAGATGAAACCAAAGTAGAACTGTTTGGTAGAAACACAACTCGCTGTGTTTGGCGTAGAGAGAATGCTGAGTTGCAACCAAAGAACACCATACATACTGTGAAGCATGGGGGTGGCAACATCATGCTTTGGGTCTGTTTCTCTGCAAAGGGAACAGGACTCAGGGAACTACAGGAGCCTGGTGATCAAGGGGGGTTGGCACTGCCTGATTGGCAAAAGTATTACCTAGCGGGGCAAATGGTCTTCGCTCATAGGTGGCTGATATCTGAGGATGGCGATGTGGCTACGGTCTTGGAAGCAGCTCACCTAGGGGCATACGACAGTCTTCAATTTGCTCTGTTTAGGGGCCCCAGATCTGGACTACCCTTGACACTGACAATGAAGGCCACTATTAGGGCATGGAGGATGGCGATGAAGTTGGCATCCCCCAGCTATGGGGGGGTGTTGCCTTCAACCCCCATATGGATGAACCCGGCCTTACCCCAGTTCTACAATCTGCCAGATCCCATGATCTGGGCAGTTAAAGGGATTAAAACGTTAAAAGATACAACATCCTTTGGTGAACTGTTAACCTTCCCACAACTACAATCGAGACATGATCTTCCAAACCCATATTTTTTTCGATTTCTGCAGGTTCGTCACACCTTCCAGGTACAATTTTGCGAGCTGAGGGTGGAGTCTCTGCCCTTGTCTCTTGAAACAATGTTAACAGATGAGGAATTGGCCAAGCCTCTCTTGGCAACATACAAAGAATTCTTTAAGGTAACTCCACTGGCAATCACTAGATGTAGAGAAAGATGGGCAAGGGAAGTCCCGGAGGTGAAAGGCGAGGACTGGGACGATTTATGGACGCAATCATTTAAACATTTGGTGTCTGCAAGAGACAGGTTGATCCAGTTCAAGTTCTTGCACAGGAGCTACTATACCCCAGCTAGGCTGAGCAAAATCTTCACTACGGCCTCGGCAAAGTGTTGGAGAGGTTCTCATTCACCTGCAGATGCGGACCACATTTTCTGGCATTGCCCCCATGTTCAAAGATTCTGGTCTGATATCACTTCTTGTATTACAGAATTAATATCAGTCCCAGTACCAAAGACTGTCAGGGTTTGCCTGCTGGGTCTGGTAGATGATGTAGTACCTGCTGGCCTGGAAAGAGCCTGAGGCACCGAGTATCTCTTCATGGAAAGGCCTGGTAAATTCCATGTTAGCTTTTTACAGAGTTACATATGAGGCTAGAGGCTGTATGAAAAAAACTGACAAAGTATGGCACACATGGTTTAATTCTAATGCCACAATAGGATAATGAGAAAGTATTTACTGTTGGTGATGAAAATAGTCGAAATGTCCCTCAGGAGTTCATACATAACAAGTTTATTCCTAGAGGATATCCCGCTTAAAACCTCAACATAGAAATATGTGCATAAGCACATCCTGTAAATTCTTGCTGGGAAACTGATGACCTGGGTATTTCGTTGAGCTGTGACTTGTGGGTGCGGGTGTAAGGGGGGGAGTTGGGAAGTTAGAGAGATGGTCTTTGTTAGATAGGCTTGGGCCATGTTGGCCTTGTTATGGACGTCCAAATGTTGTATAAGATGTTTTCTTGAAAAATCAATAAACAGAATTTTTTAAAAATGTCAAAAATGTAATCTTACCAGTTTTGGCCTGGCAATGTGCTAAAGGTAAATTGTAATGTTTTTTTTTTATTTATTTTTTTATTATGAAAAGTTATGAATTGAGTAAATCCATCTTAATAAAACTTGGCAAGCATGATGTATTGCTTGACTGCAGACTGAACATTCAGATGGTCCTACCTCTGCTGCCACAAAAAGGGTGTAACCTTATTGTAGCACCCTCCTGCTATGCTGCTAGGTTTTATTTATTTAATCTTTTTGTAAGGCAAATTTCGTTTTTGGCTCTCCTGTAGTGAGCAGAGCAGAACTGATTGCTTTATTCTGCTCTGGGTTCTGTAAGCTGCTAGTCTGGCTGCTTCTGTTTCTGGAGCTTTCCAAAATATAGTGGTTGGAAGAATCAGACAGCCTGAATATTTATGCGGCACCAACCCAACCAATCCCTGGAGAGGTGTGTCCAGATGGTGATTTGGGGGGTTCAGTGATTTAAGAAGGGTGCCCCTGATGACCTACCTTGGGAGTACACAGGGAGAGTCTGTCTGCTGGAATCAGAGTTGCAATCTATGCTGGAGGGACATTGTGGGGGTCATTTATTATAGCGCTGCAGCTCTAATTAGTGCTAATTACTGCGAATTAACACTAATCCAGCTAATTAGCGCTAAAACTGTATTCACAATAGCGCTGGTAAAAAAAATACTCCCAAAAGCACATTTACTATAGTTCCTTGAAAACAAATAGCACTCAAACCCTTATGCCCCATACACACGATCAAACATTCCGACAACAAAATCCATCAGATTTTTTTAGACGGATGTTGGGTCAAACTTGTCTTACATACACATGGTCGCACAAAGTTGTCGGAATTTCATATCGTTAAGAACGCGATGATGTACAACACGTACGACGTACGACGAGACTATAAAAGGGAAGTTCAGCACCACGTGCACCACCCTTTGGGCTCCTTCTGCTGATCTTGTGCTTATCACGTGTTAGTAGAAGTTTGGTTAGAGACGATTCGCGCTTTTTAGACTTGTGCTTCAGATCGTTACTGCTCTTCAGTTTGTGCTTGTGGGTTAGTATCTGCTTTTCAGTGCATGTAGTCAGTTCGCATTTGTTTGTCAGTGCATGCTATTTATAGTACCGTATTTGATATTCAGTGCATTCTTGTCTACTCGTTGCTGATTTTCAGTTCGTTCTTTCAGGCCTTGCTGTTTTTCAGTGCTTTCTGTTAGTTCGTTCTGACCAGCCAACCGCTTTGAAGCCATGTTGCATGGACGTACTTGTCATAGAGTTCATACTGTGCAGGGGCTTGGTGTTGGGCTTTCTAGCTTTGACACAAGCACAGTCCATGAACAGGGCAAGGAGGAGTTCATGGACAAATAATTGGTTGCTCCAGCATGACCAATTCTTGCACATGCCTTTGCTTTGTGAGGTCCAGGAGAATAATCCTAATGATTTCAGGAATTATCTCCGGATTACGGACCCCAGTTTTCACCATCTGTTGGCTTTGCTGTTCCCTTATATCAGCAGGTAGGATACCTGCATGCAGCAAGCCATCACTCCGAAGCAGAAGTTAGTTGCCACGTTGCGGTATTTGGCAACTGGGAGAACGCTGCAGGACTTCGAGTTCTTCACAGGCATCTCCCCCCAGGCTCTGGGAATCATTATTACAGAGACCTGTTCTGCCATTATTCAGGTCCTTCAGAAGGACTATATTACGGTAAGTTTTCTCCTTTAACATCACATTCTACGTATTTAATGTTTGCTAACGTATTGTATTTCTTTCATCATTCCCTAATTACCATGATTGTAATATTCTGTAATATGTTATGCCCCTTTGTCCTCATGCATGCTTTTAAAGTTCATTTCTTGTCCTTCATGCATATTTGCCTTCACTAACCTCCCCAGCATGCTCTTCTGGGCCCATATACACATATAGCCTAGTCATTTAGTAATGTGTTTTTCCCTAAACACCCCCTAAAATGTGTGCAAAATGTTATGTGTGTCCTTAAATTCATGCAGAGTGCCAGAGACTTTTTTTTTTTTGGTGGCCCAAACTCATTTGGAACCCTCCCTCCCCCCAACCGCTAAGTCAGCTGATAGCAATCCTCTATCTGCTGAATTTAGCAACTCATACACACTATATCTACCTCTTTTGTGGTCATATTTATGGATGAATTCACCAAAGCATGTAGTGCAAGGGCCTGCCTGAATACTTTTAAATGGTACTGTTTAAAGTTTGTTTCTCCTATTATTATCTTGATAGGTAATAGTAGAATTTAAAAATGTGCTTCCATTTGTTCAGTGTGTAATTTTTAGTTTTTATTATGACACTTCTTACCTGTCCAGTGGGCTGCCAATAGTGTAAGGAGGGGCTGGCCAAAGTTAACACACATTATTTATCTATTCAGCTCTCAATGAAGTGGAGAGGGCTACCTGTCCAAAACCTCTCCCCCCTTAATTTTTTGCAATGTGCCATTAGATGGGGTGAAGAATCTAATAAGTGGACCTTATACTTTTGTCTTTAAACACTAATTTCAATAAATGTTATACTTATGTTGGCCAAAAATGTTTGTGTCTAATCTGCTTGCAATGTTTATGTGCAACATTACTATTTTTTTTCTTGTTTGACTCCACAGTTTCCTTAAACGCCACAGGAATGGTAGACTGTGGCCTCCCACTTTGCCACCTGTTGGGACTTTCCCAATTGTGGAGGTGCAATTGATGGTAAACATGTCCACTTCATCCCACCCCCCAACTCGGGGTCGCACTATTATAATTACAAGGGGTAAAATAGTATAGTGATGTTGGCGGTGGTGTCAGCTACTTATGAGTTCCTCTATGTGGACGTGGGGAAAAATTTCCGGATGTCGGATGGTGGAGTGATTGCCCAGACGGAGTTCTACTGGCATCTCCAGAATGGCAGCTTGGGCTTGCCACCTCCAGAAGAGAATGTGGAAGGACTCGCCTTCATCTTCGATGCGGATGAAGTCTTTGCGCTGAGGGACCATGCCATGTGGCCATTCCCTATGATGACCCTCCTCCCTGACCAGAGGGTTTTTAATTACCGGCTGGCCAGAGCCAGAAGAGTGGTGGATAACACTTTTGGGATAATGGCCAGCTGGTTCTGCATATGTTTGACACAAATCAACATGGTGGAATATAAACTGAACCATATTGTGCTTGCCTGCTGCATTCTGCACAATTTTCTCTGACATAATTCTCCAAATTATGTGGCCTCAGTTGGGCCTGAGGCCGACTTTCCAGAACTTTCCAACCTGATGGCACTTGAAGCTGGCCGTCCTGGCTTGCCCCCCCAAAGCGCCAGCGAGGTCAGAAGCAGATACATGGAGTACTTTGTGGGTAGGGGGACCATTGATATGCCAGACAATGTCTGAGAGACATTTTTTAAATACATTTATATTTGAAACTGGAATAATATATGTTTTCATTTACTGCTTGGGTTTCTTTTAGCTGTCTCCTAGGTTTTATTTTTATTTTTTTTGGGCCTTTTTCTTTAACAGTGCAAACCAAATTTCTATGAGACATGAGGTGACAGTCTCTTCTTCAGATAATATTATTATTATGTTGTGGGTCTGCTACACACACACACCTTGTTTTTGTTGTTAATGTATATAGTGCATTACTGACAAAAATATTCATAATTTTCAGCACCATGACAGAAATGTGTGTAGTCATGAAAATGGCGTGATTAGGGCAAATTAAAAAGCACTGTGGGTGTTATTTACTAAAAGCAAATCCACTTTGCACTACAAGTGCAATGCAAAAGTACACTTGAAACTGTACTTGTAGTGCAAAGTGGATTTGCCTTAGTAAATAACCCCTATTGACACAGAAAACACCAACTTTACTGAAAAAACTGCTTTTGAGCATTGAAAGAAGAAGCCACACATTGTTGATGATAATAAAACTTTTTACTCAAAGCACCTTCACATGTGTGTTTATAAAAGGGTTTTTCAACAAACCAACATATTTGGTGTATATAACATTATTTTGGTAACATTAATATAACTAGCAGTTTTTGTTAAACCAGGCATGTCAAAGCATAATAGAACATACGCAACTCAGGAACTTACAAAGTTCAACTTTGAAAAGTAAAGGCAATATCAGACATTAGTATGTGCAAACTGTGTTGATATTGCCTTCATCAGATGGGGTGTCACCCCTGTAAAAGCCAAATTTTGAATATGAACACAAATTGTGATTCAAATTGGGTATTTTCCTCCTGATCCCATGCCTAATGTCAACATGTGCTATCTCCCATCATGGGGGATCAATATACGCGTTTTGGGGTTGCAACCCCTTCATCTCAGCCACTTTAGTAGCGAGGAATGGGTTGCACCCACAAAACACGTACATTGATCCCCCATGATGGGAAATAGCACAGATTGACACACTGTGTGCATCTTCCAAATTTGGCTTTTGAAAAAATTTAAAACTGGTTTTTAAAATCTCAAATCGGCCCACCCAGGGACGCCAAAAAAAAAAAATCTCAAATCGATGCTAGCTAGTTTTGTGTGTTTTAGATTCTCCCTAAAACATCAATGCTGTTCTTCATTTTTTGTTGAACATCATTGATGTTTTTCCTCAGATTTTCTAAATTGCGATTGCACCCAATTATCTCCCCAATGAGGATCTGGGCACTTTCACTGGTAAAATTACATTCTTCTTCCACAACATCCACATCACCTAAAGATAAACAAAAAAAACACACCATGTATTATAAAAATGCGGACATACATCTATTACCTGAAGCTGTGATCTCAGACACTCACCTGTTGTGGTGCCAATTTCGCCAATTTCAACAACCTCTCCTTACTCCTCCTCCTCTGCTTCTGATGTTGGTAATTCCCCTTCTTTGGGAGTTGTGGGTACCCTGGTGTCCTCAGATGTCCCGAGTCTTCTCTCCCCTATGAGAATGTAAAAAAGGAATACTTAGCACACCGAGTTCAAAGCTGATTAAATTTTTTTTTACATTTTTTTCAAGCTGGAATACTTACCTGTTTTGTGCAAGTTTCACAGATGGAGACACCTCTATAGTATCCACTGGAGTACATGTGTGGGACACCCTAATAAAAAGGGTATTCTGGTGTCCCACACTAGTGCTCCTGAGTCCAGATGTGTGCTGAGTGTCCTATCCTTTACACTGAATCAAGTTTGCATTTCATTCTAGTTACAAACCCATCTAAACAACAAACTTCATTGACTAGAAATAGGCCTGAACAAATGTAGTTAACTGCAACTTCACAAAACACTGTATTTTAGTGGCCAAATGAAAGATGTTTCCTATGACCAATTAAACCCATGAACATGAAAGTGCCCATTTTAAACTGTAAAACATTAAGAAAAGCACGTGGAGCAGTATACAAGTAATAATAATATGAACACACAACAAATACTTACTTTTTTGAAGAACTTGATTGATCTTTTTGTACTTATCGTGCTTCCTCAGTTTCACGTCTGACCAGCGTTTCCTCAGTTGATCCTTGGATCGTCGTACCAGAAAATTCTTCTGCAGACTCCTCACAATTTTAGTCATGATCTTGGCCTTTCTCATATTTGGGTTTGGGTAAGGTCCATACTTCCCATCATAGTCGTTCCTCTTCAATATGTCCACCATCTCCAACATCTCTACAAAGGACATATTTGAGGCGTTAAATCTCCTCCGGGATCGGGACGTTTCAGGCTCCGGGCTTTTCTCGTCCTCCTCGTTGCTGTAATTAGCATGCACCTGCTGTGTCTCCGCCATGTGTTCTCCCCACTGCGCCAAAAGAGGAGGGGCGGGGAATAGACTAGAAAGACCGGGGTGGGCGGAGATTCATGCATGTGCAATGTCTATAAAGCGTAACATGCGTGCGTCAAACATACGATCTATGAGCAGAGGAAGGAATAGCGTAAGAGCCGACCATTCTAACAAAAGTAAAATTTTAACTTGGTACATCACTGGCCTTTACTGTTCTAGATTGAGGCTTATATTGGGACAAGATTAGAAGAGTTTAGCCTGACATTAGGGTTTGTCTTGTGTTGTGTCTTGCAGAGAATATGGATCCATTCAAAGACAGGGACTTTATCCCATCTTCATTGATATGTTCAGGGAGCTGACCTGCCTGTGGCAGGTGAACCACCCATTTTATAAGAAGCTAAGAAAGAAGCAGGCAGCGCTGGAGAAACTTGCTTGCATTTGTGAAGCCGATGATCCCCATGGCAGACATCACCTATTTGAGGTCCAAAATTGGTATCATGTCTGAGGGAGCGCAAGAAGGTTCAGAATTCCCTGAGATCAGGAGCTGCATATGACTTTTATGTACCCAGGCTGTGGTACTATGTCAGACTGCATTTTCTGGCAGACCAGAGGGAACCCAGGCCAGCACTGTCCAGTCTTCATTTAAGGCTTCCATCCCCCCAGCTGAGGCTTCCGATATCCAACTTGGGCCTTCCGGGCAGCAACATGTGGAGGAGCTCAACTTGAGTCAGGTAGAGCATTCTTCAACATATTTATTGTCGTAAATTTAATGATGTTAACTAGATGATATTATTGATCAGTAAGTTCTGATTTAACAAAGTGGTTTACATATCAATAGACAGTAGTGACCAAAAATGATTGTGACAAGAATAAAAATGCTGGGCTCAGAATGATAGTCTGTTCTATTTATTAACATTCAATTTGCAAGAGTCATGAGCTCAAAATTGTGTGATTGATGAACAAAAAACTAAAACTATGTCCCACTTTCATACACAGGAAGACCTCAGCCGGGAGAAGGTTGTGGCAAGTGGCAGCCAGGAGATTGACCGTCGCCATCCTCCTCCTCCACCTCCTGCCGCAACTACAACAGCAGAGCCACAGCCTGGAAAGAAGTGTCTAAGGCAGACAAGAGTGTGATGGCCTGGGTTCAGTTTGGTCTGACAAAAGATACGGCTTTTATATGACCACAGCCTGGGGACATAGATCATCATCATCATCTGGTCCTGATCTCTTGGACTTCTGGACCAGACTGTACTCCCTTATATATGGACTCCTCAGGCCACCAATTTTGCCTTTAAATAGTTGATGTGTGCCCTTGGGTACAAAAGCTTTGCCAATTTCATTTAAAAAAAACGGAGATCTTGAATAAAAAAAGTCCAATGAAGCCCACACACGATCCGATTTTCCGACAACATGATCCGATCGCACATTTTCTGTCGGAAATTCTGACCGTGTGTACAGGGCATTACTCTGCTAAAACCTGGAGTAGTGCACATGGAAATAATGTTTAGAGCATTATATAATTTCCTTAATGGTACTGAAATATGTGGTATATTATTTAAAGATAACCTGCTTTTAAACTGTGTGAAAAAGTGATTTCTACACTGAAATATCTTTAAAAGTCTGAGAAGAGATAAATTCCCTGTTTTTGTACAACCGGATGCCAACACAACTGAGCATGCTCAGACCTGCAAATAGCTCTCTTCTCTGAAATAAATTTTCCTTTAACATTGTTCCTTCTACTTCAACTATTTTGTTTTTAAGAATGCTGGAATGGGGAATGTTTTGATGTTTTGGTAAAATATATTTTTCTCTGTCACTTTCACTTGTTACTCTCCATCTCACAACAATATTTACCTAAAATCACACAGGTGTCTTTATAAACCACAAACAATACCATCGCTGATGCAAATTTAAAATGAGTCACAATATTTTATGCTTTTTATTATTTCAAAATAATCCTAATTTGAGCCCAAAAAATGTGATATGTGTACCAACATCAGAAATCAAAATGTAATTCCCCCCCAAAATTGAGGGTAACATCACTATTCTACACTGACCCACAAAGAACCATGAACTATCACAAAAATTTGTAATGTAATTCCATCACCTGTATGTATGTGGATTAGAGGTTAGAACTTCTGCTTAGCATCCCTGAATGTCTGGGTTCAAATCCCAAACATGCCGCTTCATGTAGAGAAGTTGTCTCATCTCCCAGATCCTAAAACTATGTCAGAATGAACTATTTATGTGTAGGAGGGTTCCACCACCATTGTAAATCTTACCAGATACACTTTCTAGCCAAAAGTTTTGGGTCACCTGCCTTTACACACACATGAACTTTAATGGCAGTCCAGTCTTAGTCCGTAGGGTTAAAAATTGATTTGGCACACCCTTTGCAAGAACAGCTTCTGGTAAGGCTAGGAAGGCTGTCCACAATGTTTAGTGTGTCTATGGGAATGTTTGACCATTCCTCCAGAAGTGCTTTGTGAGGCCAGACACTGATGTTGGATGAGAAGGCCTGGCTCGCAGTCTCTGCTCTAATTCAGCCAAAAGGGGTTCTATTGGGTTGGGGTCAGGACTCTGTGCAGGCCAGTCAAGTTCCTCCACCCCAAACTCGCTCATCCGTGTCTTTATGGACCTTGCTTTGTGCACTGGTGTGCAGTCATGTTGGAACAGGAAGGGGGCATCCCCAAATTGTTCCCACAAAGTTGGGAGCATGAAATTGTCCAAAATGTCTTGGTATGCTGATACCTTAAGAGTTCCCTTCACTTAACTAAGAGGCCAAGCCCAACCACTGAAAAACAACTCCGCATCATAATCCCCCCTCCATCAAATGATTTGGACAAGTGCAAAAAGCAAGGTCCATAAAGACATGGATGAGGGAGTTTGGGGTGGAAGAACTTGACTGACCTGCACAGAGTCCTGACCTTAACACAACAGAACACCTTGGGGATGAATTAGAGTGGAGACTGTAAGCCAAACTTTTTTGTACAACATCAGTGCCTGACCTCACATATGCACTTATGGAAGAATGGTCAAACATTCCCATAGACACGCTCCTAAACCTTGTGGACAGCATTCCCAGAAGAGTTGAAGCTGTTATAGCTGCAAAGGGTGGGCCAAATTAATTTTGAACCCTATGGACTAAGACTGGGATACCATTACAGTTAATTTGCGTATAAAGGCAGGCGTCCCAATACTTAAGACAATATATTGTATATTGCTTGTGACACTGAGGATGGCTGTGGTCTTAGGACTGGTTCACACCACAGAGATACCGACTACATATGTCAGTCAAATGCATGCGGACTAAACCCCTGTTTTTAACGCACTGTTAGACAGGTTAATTCGGTTGTCTGCAAGCTGGTGGTAAGTAGGCTTGGGTTTTTTCCTTGGCATTCCCCAGGCCATGTTGTTAACATATGTCAGGCTGTCTGCTGGCTAAATGGGTAGCAATTCCGTCTAGTTGCTTGTTCAATTTCCCAACATTCTAATGCTTGTGTTGAAGTTTATCTTCTCCCTGTGTGTTTCTTACCACAATCCAAAGACATGATGGTATTTTATTTGTCTCCCGTATCTCATCAAAATAGTCTCTTATGTAAGAAAGTTAGTTTTGGACTTTAGATTGGAAGCTCTGCAAAGAAAAAATTCTAATCGTGGTTGCGATCAAATATTCACAGCTGCAATCAAAAGAGCATGGTTTCACCGTTTGACCCGGAAATTAGTCATTGTAATCACCCAGAAGTTCCAGTGCTGTTCAGGATCTCCAACTAGGTGGACATGGCGAGGTCCCTCTTTAGCAAAGAGGAGGTGCTCCTCATTTGCAGGGTAAGTGTAGGATAAGTATTTGCGCTTACTCAATATGGGGGTGGATGTGGTAGTTAGACTTGGTGTGGGTGGGTTTATTGATTTGTACATTGTACAATTGTACATTGTACCCATTCACCAAAAAAAAAGCAAAAAAAATAAGACAATTCCACACCATAATATTATTGAATAATTTCATACATTTGAAGAGCTAAAATGATGGAATAAACCAAACTGATGTGCATTTGCTAATTATGCTGCTGAGTATAATGGACGGTAGCAGGGCATACCACTACGCTATGGAGCTGAGCACAATCATCCACAGCAAATACTTTTACTAATGTTTGATTCTTTTCATTCTATAAAATAATGTTTTGCATTTGAGGCATTAATATTATGGTACCAACAATGCTCATGTGCTATTGGCTATTTGGTAGAGATGAGCCGAACACCCCTGATTCGGTTCGCACCAGAACTTGCGAACAGGCAAAAAATGTGTGCAAACACCATTAAAGTCTATGGGACATGAACATGAAAAATCAAAAGTGCTGATTTTAAAGGCTTACATGCAGGTTATTGCCACAAAACGTGTATGGGGACCCGGGTCCTGCCCCAGGGGACATTTTTAAAAACTGACGTTTTTTCAGGAGCAGTGATTTTAATAATGCTTAAAGTGAAACAATAAAAATGAAATATCCTTTTATATATCATGCCTGGGGGTGTCCTTAGTATGCATGTAAAGTGGCACATCTTTCCCATGTTTAGAACAGTACCGCAGCAAAATGAAATTTCTAAAGGAAAAAATGTATTTCAAAACTGCTCGCGGCTGTAATGTATTGTTGGTTCCCGGTAATATAGATAAAAATCATTGAAAAGTGACCTCCCCCAGTCAATTTCCAGGCCCTCTTCCTCCATCGTCCTCTGGTCTTCTTTCAGTTTTCTCCTTCTTCCTCAAGCTGCTTCTTCCCTGCTTCTTCCTCCTTCTTCCCCTGTTTCGTCCTCCAGTCTTTCTCCCCCGCCATTCCCGCCGCTGTTCCTGCTGAACATTCAAAAAACGAGGCCTCCTCCGATGCCGCAATGGGCCGCATGACGTCACTCCGAGACCCTGCCCATTGTGACTTCATGACTTCACCGCCCAGGGCATGTTGGGTCAGTGATGTCACAAGAGGGCGGGGTCTCCTGCTGATGTCATCCAGTGGCCAAGCCCCATAGTTATATATGAAATGTACACTATGGAAGTGGACAGATTGGCTGGTCGCAGCGTCGGAGGATGTTCATTGGTTTCATGCGAGTCAGTGGCGGGAGCAGCGGAGGAGAAAGACTGGAGGATGAAGCGGTTGGGAAGAATAAGCCGGAGGAAGATGGAGAGGACCGGAGGAAGAAGTAGCGGGAGATGGAGGAAGAAGTGGGGGAAGAAGCAGCTGGAGAAAGAAGGAGAAAAATGAAGGAAGACCTGTGGGGGGGCCGTGATCTGGGGGTTCCATATTCATATAATCCCCCCGCCCACAGACCCCCACAACCTCCGGGCATGTTGATGGGGATAAGATGTTTTGGGGGGACCCCAAAGCACCCTCCCCATGTTAAGGGCATGTGGCCTGCTATGGTTTGCCCCCCCTTTCCTGTGCTCGAATAAGGGTCTGGTAAGGATTTTGGGGGGGCCCTACACCATTTTTTTTTTAAACTTTGGCGTGGATTTTCCCCTTAATATCCATACCAGACTCAAAGGACCTGGTATTTACCAATGGGAGAACCTACGCCGTTTTTTTCTTAGATTTTTACTCTATATTGCCGGTAATCAGTAATTCATTACAACCAAGAGAAATTTTTAATTACATTTTTTCCTAAGGTCATTTTGCTGATGTACAGTTACAAACACGGGAAAGATGCACTACTTTACAGGCATACTAAGGACACCCCCAGGCACGATATTTAAAGTAATTTTTTAAATTTTATTGTTTCACTTTAAGCATTATTAAAATAGCTGTTTTAAAAACATTTTTTCCAATTGATACATGACCCCCTGGGACAGGACCCAGGTCCTCATACACGTTGTATGGCAAAGAACTTGCATATAAGCCTTCAGTGAGAAATTTGAATTTTGCAGGTTGGAGCCCCAATGAATTTCACTATTCCCGCATATGGGATCTGACAGGCATGCTTGCCGGCAATAGCGCTGCTTTCCATTTGCATTAGCACCCAGTTTCTGAGAGTTGAATTCCTAATTAGCCTTAATTGAGCACTATTTTCTGGGACTGCAAGATCCTTTATTGGCGCTATAGTAAATGACCCCCTATGAGTACTGATCCAAAAGTGGAAAGTATTTTAGTGACTGTTTGCTTTAATCACCCCTGTTGCACAAAATACAAGGCTTGCCTGGCCTGGGTCATTGCTATCGATGCCCCAGTGCTCGCCACTTTATGTTCCACTGCTTAAGTACTGTTTAGCAGAGATACTACAAGGAATAGTGTCCTTGTTGTTTCAGTTAATAATGTGGAGTATCCTACAGCTACCGGACCCCATCCACGTTAATGCTGCATCAAATTTTTTAAAAAGGCAACCTTTATGGACTGTGTTTAATTAATCAGAGTGTGAAGTTGCTGTTTGCCTGGCTGCTAGACTAGCCAGAAAAGAGTATGGGACATTAAATCAGCAGCCCTAGCCAAGGGTAGCATTACAATATTATAGTGGTAGATTGGTCTCAGGAAAACCTTGAAGAGTAGTCTCAAATTTCTCTGCAAGTAGTAAATATACAATTTTCTTATTCAATATGTCATACTTATTTCACTAAAAAGTTATACAAACAATATTATTTTTTCAGTCTTTCACATAAAATAAAATATATTTTATACTGTCTGTATTTGTAATTGCTGCTTATCACAGAATTATTTGTGTATAGCACTTCCTTTCCCTGATAGACACATGTTCTTTGGGAGAGCTGTTGCTGACCCCAGACAAGAATACAGGGCAAATGCTCCTATGTTTAATAGTTTACTATTGTTGCCCATAGCTTCTTGGTGTATACAGTATATATTTTATGAACGGTGGCAGGAGCATCTCTTTCCCATTGTTAGTAGAGTTTGTATACAGCGCCTGTTAGTCTAGTTAACCCTGTTCCTTCTGGTCTGGGGCTCTTTAACTAGTTTTAGCATAAGGAGCAATAACCAGCATGGCCACTTCTGATAGAGGCCTGGTTGCATGGCAGAATATAAAATTACTAGGGACCAAAGAACAGAATAGATAGGCAGATCCAGAGTTCCAGTATCACACCACAGTTTCTGCTGGAGAGAATCTGCATTCCAGGCTGCTTGGAGGATCTCCCCATAGTCACTGATCCTGTCTCCAGGTCTTTGACACTAAGACAGATTCAGCAATTCCCCTGCAACTCGACTTTGCTTCAACATTTATCTGGGGGTATCCCTATTAGTAACTATATATACCCAGCCATAGGCCTGTGCAGCCTTATGCATTAGGATGTGTACCTCAAAGCTCAAACACACATGCATGTATATATATTTGCACTATATTACTAAAATTATTGAGACGCCTGCCTTTACACGCACATTAACTTTAATGGTAGGCTGTCAGGGAGTATCGGCTTACACTTACGGGTAAGCCGATACATCGACAGTGTACATGAGACCTGCATGGCATCAGTGATCTACTGATTGCTGGTGCCATGCTTTCCAGGCTTCTGCAACAAAAAATAATAAATGCACATTTTTTTAATTGATGGGCACACTGGCAGCAACTGATGGGCACACTGGCAGCAATTGATGGGCACAGTAGCGAAAATTGATGAGCACACTGGCAGCAATTGATGGGCACAGTAGCTGAAATTGATGGGCACAGTGTCAGCAATTGATGGGCACAGTAGCGACAATTGATGGGCACACTGGCAGAAATTGATGGGCACAGTGGCGGCTCGGTTCAGTTCACAGCAGAACCTTCGAAAGGACCAAAAATTCATACGAACTTTAGAACCCTATTAAAGTTTATGGGACTCGAACATTCAAAATCAAAATTGCTAATTTTAAAGGCTAATATGCAAGATATGCAACAGACAACACCAGCAATAAGGGGTATCTTCAGGTGTGTACTGTGCTGGAGGCACACAACACCCACTAACTCCTGCAGATGCCTGTATTAGAGAACAACAGCAATAAACGGTAGATACAGGTGTATACTGTGCTGTGCTGGAGGCACACAACACCCACTAACTCCTGCAGATGCCTGTATTAGAGAACACCAGCATAAAAGGGTAGATACAGGTGTATACTGTGCTGGAGGCACACAACACCCACTAACTCCTGCAGATGCCTGTATTAGAGAACACCAGCAAAAAAGGGTAGATATAGGTGTATACTGTGCTGGAGGCACACAACACCCACTTTAACTCCTGCAGATGCCTGAGAAAAGAACACTGTCCCTGCCTATCTTACTCTTTCCCTGCACGCCGGAACACACTACACAAGGCCGCCATGCTGGCGGCCTTATATAGTGTGGGGCGTGCACTAAACCCCCTGAGCTATAATTGGCCACAGGCATCCTGCCTGTGGCCAATTATGGCTCTCCTCGCTGCCGGCGCTGTGATTGGCCAAGCATGTGGGGTCACAGTGCATGCTTGGCCAATCATGAGCCAGCAATGCACTGCGAATTTGTGCCACATGAATTTGGTGCGAACGGTCCACAAAGTTCTGAATTTGCGAACAGACGAACGGCTGATGTTCGAATCGAACGGCCGATGTTCAAGTCGAACATGCGTTTGAGTCGAACACCGAGCTCATCCCTAGTGGCGCACTTGATGGGCACAGTGGCAGCAATTGATGGGCACACTGGCAGCAAATGACGGGTATAGTAGCTGCCTTTGATGGCACAGTGTGGCAATTTATGGGTACAGTGGCTGCGTTTGATGGGCACAGTGGCTGCAATTGATGTTTTTTTTTTTTTTTCCGTTTGTTTGCCCCCCCTCAAAAATTTTAAGCACCCGCCACCACTGCTCCAATGTGGGCTGACGTAACCCATACTTGGCATTGCTTCCCGTCTGCCATATATTAGGGCTGTGGGCATAGGAAGTGGTTAATATACACTTGGGAATTATTTTTTTATACCAAAGACATGTAGTATATATATATATATATATATATATATATATATATATATATATATATATATATATATATAAATTTTTACACAATAAAATATATATATATTTATATATATATATATATATATATATATTTATATTTATTTATATTATGTAAACATAAATATAAATATATATATATATATATATATATATATATATATATATATATATATATTTATATTTATGTTTACATAATATAAATAAATATAAAAAAAATATATATATATATATATTAGTGACAAGCCAGGGTAAGATTGATATGGATTGGTTCGCTTTTTTTTTTTTCGTGCATCATTTGCCCATTGCCTGCCCAGGTGCCCTGCTCAGTGCTGCCTCACTCACCTTGATCTATCAGGCTGCAGCCACTCATCTGCCGCTTTCCAGGCTCCGTTAGTCCACTGCTTCTAAGGGAGAGAGAGGCCGGAGGGGGGGCAGAGTGCAGATATAGTTAATTCCGCCGGCACCTGCGGGACCTGCAGCTGGAACTATAGAAGCTGCATTGGCAAATGTGGATGGGTTACTCTGCAGCTGTGGTCCTAGTTCCCTGCTCAATCACCTCCCACTCGCAGCACAGCTGTTTTTGCTGGCCGGACCCGACCCCAGTGGTGGTGACTGAGTTACACAGGGACAGGACAGACATTTTGCAGGCAGTCAGCACTAACAAGAAACACCGAAAGAGCACAGGGATGATTAGGGTGTGCCTGGGCACACCAGGCACACCCCGTGGGCACGCCTATGTATCCAGCTATATGTGCACAATTCCACCAGGACTTCTATAATCCTCTTAGTTGATATTGTCTGTTTGTGCATTGGATGTACAGTATGTATTATTATTAATATTTTCATATGTAAAGATTGTATTATTTCCATACTATTGTTTATCTATATACTTATGGTTTACTGGTGTATGGTGGGTGCAGTAGTTCCTCTGCTACTAATTACTCTGATTAAATCACTCATTCATTTCCCAGAAGGGGAACCCCCTCTCTTCATAGAGGCCTTGTCCTGGGAGGAGCCGCTGCTAACTTTATTATCAAACCCACTCTTCCACTAAGTGAAAATTCTGTTTCTTTTTTTTAACCCACAGGTTTAGCTCCATATCCTGTTTAATGAAGGCCATTTCTCATGAACCCCAAGAACCCCCCCCCCCCATGTCCTGCATCTTGTATTTTCTGTGGTTTTGCTTATCTCCATAATATACTGTACATTTGTTCTAAATTCTTCTTCTTCTCTACTTTTGATAAACACATTTTCTTCATACTGCAAAAGGGCGAGACACAGATACATGAAGAACGGAACATGTCAGTTCAATTTTTGTCTCTCCGTTGCACCTGTGTTTGCCTTAGGCACACTGATAATTAGACTTATATCAAACGCTAAGGGCAGAAATTTTAGATGTGGAATAATAAAATGGATTGTAGGCAAATGTCAGAAATATAATCTACTTTTTTAGTAATGCTGTATTTATGGATTATAGGGGTTAGAGTATAGATTTCTTGTTAGAAGCCCTACCTCAGATTTCTTGCATGTCACCAGGTACTCTGATTCCTATTCTATTTTACTTTGTTAATATCTTTACATTTAAAAGTATAATCGTATTCTGGGTCAATAGGATAACTTAATAGAATATTAGAACAATGTTTACAATTGCTTCAAATCAGATTATAAACTCTCTATTTCTTTTTTTAAAGTGTCAGTTATTTTCAGCTGAGTTTAGTGGTATTGGGAACTCGCAGTCACATGACTGAAAAGTAGATACTTATCCTTGTGTAAAGCTTTATGAATTGAGCCTCAAGCCCCATACACACTATCAGATTTTCTGCTGATTTATGTCTTCAGATTTACCAAAACCATGTAGTGCAAGGGCCTGCTTGATTGCATACACATTGAAACTCCTAAGGTTTGATCTCATATTGTATGGTTTTGGTAAATCTGATGGAAAAAATCAGCAGAAAATCTGATAGTGTGTATGGGGCTTTATGTCTCAAATATTTTGAAATATCAAATAATGTGAATTGTTATGTTATGTGGTACCAGGGGATAAGGGGATCAATAACTGATAATTTGCACATTAAACTGTTGCATGCAGTATGCTTCTGAGGCTTAAGTAGGGTAGAGAGAAGGAGAAAAGGAGGAAAAAACAGCTCACAGATCTTCCTAAAAGAAGTTGTGGCCAAGAGATAAATTCACAGAGCCCAAACCACATCCAAGTAATGTGGACACATCACCTTCTGGTAAACTGGAGCCAGACATAAAGATTAAAGGGCAATGTTCTAGGAAAGGTAAAAAGCAGAGACCACCTTAGGAAGGAGAAAGACCTAGACCTCAACACCTCCTTGTTCTTAAGCAAGACCAAATCCCTGGCAAGATAAGGCTGCCATATCTGACTCTTACATAACTAAGGCGATAGTTACAAGGAAAACTTGTAGGTCAGGAGCTAGGAAAGGCTCAGATCAGTATGTACTGATCCCACAAGGGCACACGTGCATTCACCAGGGAATCCCGGGATACAAACTTGTCCAGTTTGTTGTTGAATCTGGCGGTCAGGAGGATTACATCAGCATACCCACCTGAGGCAGGTCCTGGTACACCTCTAGATGTAGATACTACTCCCCAAGGTCCAGGTGCTGTTGGCTGAAAAAATCTGACTGACAGCATAAACAGCATTGACAGATCTGAAACATGATGTTCCTCCCAAAACAGAATACACTTCTTTTGCCACAGTTAGACTTCCTTGTCCTACCCAATGACTGATGTATACCGTGGCATTGATCAACTGGATCTACACTTTATGACCAAATAACATTCCTGCACTTAAAGGATAGCCAAATAACCTGAGGCTCCAAAATGTTGATCAGAAGACAAGATCTTACTGACAGCCAGTGTGCCCAGGACCTCCCACTTCCCCTGTCAAGCAGGCTGGTGTCATTGTTAGGATCTTTCAGAATATAACACAGAGCAACTTCTCCAACATCAGAGCTGGATCACAAAGCCTGTCTTTCAAGAAGCAAGTCTGATTTGTCCTATAATAAAGAGTCCGATTTCTCGTAGACTGGGGCCTGAACCTGAGACTGGAAAATGGTGCCTATCACAAGTTTTACTGGCCAGGGTCGAAAGCTAAAATTTTACAAAAAAAACTCTCCTTCTTGTTCAAGTTGCCATTTAGTTGTTACAGTGTTGCACTTTCACCATCTCTTGGTAGCCCCTTAGTGAAATCTGTCCTAGATCAGACAAGGCTGGCCGAGTGCTTTAGTAGGAACCTGAAAATCATGCTTAAGCAGGTGGTGCAAAAAGATGGGATTGCCTTTTGCCACCACTCCTGTTTGTCATACGTAAGGTACCTCAGACCTCCAAGAGATTTTTTTGTATTTAATCTGGTATATGGACGGAGACCCCGGGGGTTTCTTCACTCAGTGAAGGAAAAGTGAGTCCACCCTTCACAAGTGCATTCTAGAGCATGTCTACCAGATGAAAGAGTAGTTTGCATATGTGATGCCACTGGTCAGGGGATAAAGTGCACAGAAGGTTAAAATAAAGCAATTCTAGGTGGGAATATCGAGCGGCAGTACTGTTCTCTACCATAGAACACAAGTTTCTGGCCATGTGGAAAGGACCATTTAAAAATGTGGCTAAAGTGGGTGAAGTGTATTACAGTGTTTGTAAAACAGCCCAAGTCCAGGAAGTAAAGGGATTTTTGCAAAAGAACAAGAAGAAGACCTTCTCTGACTTACCAGGGCTCACTGATGGAATTGAGCATGTTATCATTACTAAGCCTAGTGTCAAGGCTTATGTTAGGCTTTACTGCAACCAAGTGGTTTAGGGGGAGGTTGTTTAAAAGGAGGTGAAGACGATTTTTGACATGGGGAGTAATTGAGGAGCTGCAGAGTGGGTATTGGAGCCCAGATTTGTTGGTCTCCAAGCTCAACAGCACTCTGGAATTATGTAATAATTTCCTTGAAACCTAATAAAGTTTCAAAATTTGACACTTATCCCATGTCCCCTGTAGATGAGCTCATTGAAAGAGGAAAAGATGAGGCCTGGCCAGATATGTCACCATTTTGGAGCTTTCAAAGATAGTGGCTGATACCCTTAAAGGAGAAGTACAGCCAAAGTTTATTTGGCTGTACTTCTCCTGTGAATCACAGGAATGCAGCAAAATTGGCTGAATCCCACTGTCAGCTGACGTCACAGAGCTGAACCAGGCAGGGGAAAGACTGCAAACATATGGTCGGGATCCACCAGATGCCTGGACCAGCACCCAACTCAGCCTCTCAGCTAGTCACTGAATGCCTGAGCCAGTCCCTTCCCCCCACTCCATAGCCCAGCGCTCCAGTGAATGAGGGGGGAGGGCCAGTCACCAGCTCTCTGAGAACTGAGTGATCAGCAGTTTTTGATCTCTCAGTTCTCAGTCTTAGAGCAGATGATGCATCCACCTAGGTAAGTATGAGTTCTAAAAACAAAACAAAAAAAAAACAAACCTTTGTGTCTCTTTTAACCAAGTTGCCTGGGAGAAGATAATTTTCTAAATCTCAGAGAGACACTTCCTACTCCTATCATGTTCTAAGAGGTTATAGGCCAGATGTTGTGCCAAGATAATTTATGTATTTATATTTTTTAAAGCTCAAGTTTATTAATAGAAAAGAAAAAGATTACAATCATTGTGGTAACAGTTCAAATCTTGAAGTATGCCAACAAGAACATCAGGTACATAACACCGAATGCACAACTAAAACCTGACTGATATACTTGACATCATGACATTTGATACCTTCCATTTTGATTTACATTAATGCATTCCATCATCTTCCCACACGTGTATCTACATTTAATTGATGGTTTACAGGTTGAGACAATATTCCTCAGCGATTCGGGGTAGTTTTGGTTTCCCTGACCAATATGTGCATGTGTCTGTCTACTCAACACATGTATCCAAGCTATTCAGCCACCTATCCCAGATCCTAGTATATTTGGTGGGGCATCCCCGGTGTCGGTATATTACTTTTTTATATGGCAGGGTATGATTTATTTCCTCAATCCAAGCCCGGATTGTAGGGGGTGTGGACCGCATCCAGTGCCTCGCCACCAACTTTCTTGCTCCAAATAGAGTTTTGTGCAGAAACGTGGCCAGGTACTTGTCAATATTAGCATCTGGAAGTAGGCCTAGCACACATAGCTTTGGGTCTAGTTGCAGGGGTGAGCCCATGTGGTCGTGAAGGAATGTGATTACTTGTGCCCAGTATGCGTTGATCACTGGACATGACCATATTAGATGGTAAAATGTACAATTACGACCAGCTCATCTGGTACACACCGGGCTATAGTTTGATCTTTCTGATTCAATTCATGCTATTCGTGGAATTTGAGGTCTATTTATGTATCCATCTTATTAGCCCTCCTGTGGTCCACCTTTGTGAGCATGCACTTTAGTCTGGGGACTCTGTTACTGGGATTCCATCTGCTAACCACCATTTTTGCTGGTTCAGATCATTGGTTAACATTAGCCAGCGGCAATTTTTGTTCATTCGTATACCGTAAATACTCCTGAAGAAGCTGAACAAGTGAAACATGTAGAGTGGTATATTATGGAATGATCAGTTGTTTTATGGTTTCACCATTCTAGTGAAATTATGAACTGTATTCATTATGTTGATAATATTATTGTTTTTATTGCTTGAAAATAAAAAAAAAATTTAGTTTGAGCATATTGCTTATGTGACCTTAATTAACTTTACAGTTTAGCACCTTAAAAGTCCTGGGGTTTTGTTTTAAAACCCCAGTGTCCTTCCTTGCTTTGTTTATACATGGTCGATATTAATTGAGACGGATTTTCTCCTACTATCACATCTACTAGGAGCAAAGTTTGTGGGTTCGGAAAGCCTTCCGCAAATTGAGTTCGGAGGGCATGCCTCAGTTGTAGGTACCGGAATAACATACGGGTTGGCAGTTCAAACTCTTCCTTCAATGTTTGGAAGTCTCGCAATCTGAGTGGGGTAATCACTTGATACAGGTATAGTATCCCCTTAGAGGCCCATAAGTCAACATCTGGTATCAGGGTCAGTTCCTTTAGTTGGGGGTTGAGCCACAGGGGTGTGTGCATGAAAAAAGTCAGCGGCGGTAATCTTGAGCGATATCTCCCAGATCTGTTTATGTTGGGTAAGTATAGGGCCTCGATTGTTAGCACCCCTCCCCCCCCCCCGAATATTACCTGAATGGGAGAATGTGTGCTATGGCCCGAGCCCTCACACATCAATGTTTAGTATCTAATCCCGTCTGATTTATGTAAATGGTAAAAGTGTGATAATTGAGCCACTATGTAATATGAGTGAAAGTCCGGGAGGGCCACACCTCCCGACAAAGTTGGGTTCTTAAGAGTAATCCATGCTAATTTGTGTCTGTTTGGTCCCCAAATGAAGGTGTTAAGAATACTGTCAAGTGTTTTGAAAACTTTAAGAGGGATTAAGACTGGGGAGTGCCAGAACATATAGAGGAATCTGGGCAAAAAATTATTTTGGTAGGATTGATCCTCCCTGTGACCCCTAGTGGGAGACGCGACCAGGCTTGTGTATGGGCTTTTAAGAATGAGAATAGGGGTTCTATGTTGCTTTTAATATAATTCCTGGGCTCCCTGGTAATTTGTACCCCTAGACATTGGATCTCGGAAACTCTATTTTATGGGAGGGAGGCTGAGAAGCTGGTGGGGACAAGTCCAGTGGCAGAATTTGTGATTTGGACCAGTTTATTCACAGGCCTGAGTGTTTACCGAATTCCTCTATGATCTGGAGGGCAGTCCGCAGAGACGGTCCTGTATCTTCCAAATACAAAAGTGTATTGTCTGCATATAAGCTTACCGTCTCTACCAGAGAGCCCTTCTGAAGACCATGAATTTCTGGGTTCTTTCTGAGCAGGACAGCCAAGGGTTATGCAGCTAAAGCATATAATAGGGGGGATAACGGGCAGTCCTGCCGAGTTCCCCTGCCCCAGAGGGAAGGGATCTGATAGCCATCCGTTTACCGCCACCTGGGCTTCTGGGAGATAGTATAGTAGATTTACCCATTTGATGAAGTTTGGGCCAAATCCAAATTGTCTAAGCCCTTGTACACACGGTCGGAGAATCTGACGGAATGAGACTTATCGGACCGTGTCGTCAGATAATCCGACTGTGTGTTGGTATGCATCGGACTGATTCCGTCCGAATCTCCGTCCGACAATATTTTCCAACATGTTGGAAATATTTCCCGACCAACTGGGCCGGACGGACCTAATCCGATCATGTCAGGCATTTTCATCGGACCAAGTGCCACGCATGCTCACATTCAAATTCCGACACGGAAGCGCTCGTCCAGGTAAAACTACTGCTCGTAAGCGATATAGCACATTCGCTGCAATGTTAAAAAATCATTCATCAAGCGCATTCTCTTGTTCTTTACAATGCTGCAAGAACCAACTTCTTTTGATGCTTATAGTCACACACACTTCTCCCGAACGGATTTCATTACTCTTTTTTAACCATTTCAGCAATACAATTTTAGTTTGCGTCACATCTACACAATGTTTGATTTGTTTTTTTTATTTTTGGGATGTTTTTTTTGGGGGGGGGGATTCCCTAAAAATCTCCTTTAACCACTTGCTTACTGGGCACTTAAACCCCCCTCAGTCCCAGACCAATTTTCAGCTTTCAGCGCTGATGCACTTTGAATGACAATTGCGCGGGCATACAACACTGTACCAAAATGAAATTTTTATCATTTTTTTCCCACAAATAGAGCTTTCTTTTGGTGGTATTTAGTTACAGCTCGGAGTTTTATTTTTTGCTAAACAAACAAAAAAAGATGCAAAAAAAAAAATCATGTTTTAATAGTTTGTTATAAAATGTTGCAAACGGGTCATTTTTCTCCTTCATTGAAGTGCGCTGATTAGGCGGCACTGATAGGCTGCATTGGTGGGCACTGATGGGCTGCATTGGTGGGCACTGATGGGCTGCATTGGTGGGCACTGATAGGCTGCACTGGTGGGCACTGATAGGCATAGTTAAGGCGGCACTAATAGGCACAGATAAGGCGGCACCGATGGGCACAGATAAGGCGGCACTGATGGGCAAAGATGGGCACAGATAAGATGGCACGGATGGGTGGCACGGATAAGTGGCACGGATGGGTGGCACGGATGGGCACTGATAGGTACCACAGATAGATGGGACTGATGGGCACTGATAGGTGGCACTGATAGGTGGCTCTGATAGGTGGCACTGCTGGGCACTGATGGGCGGCACTGCTGGGCACTGATGGGCGGCACTGGGGTGCAGCACCTTTGAGGCAGATTTTGGGTGGCACTGTGGGTGGCACTGCTGGGTGGCACTGTGGGTGGCACTGTGGGCACTGCTGGGTGGCACTGTGGGCACTGCTGGGTGGCACTGTGGGCACTATGGGCACTGCTGGGTGGCACTGACAGGGGGGCACTTACTTTATTTCAGGATGGCACTGCGGGTGGCAGGTGGGCACTGGCAGGGGGCAGGTGTCCGTTTAAATTGCTGGCCGTGATCGGGACTGATGTCCCGAACACGGCCGCCGGCGATCGGCTTTTTTTTTTTCTCCTCGCGCTGTCAGCGCGAGGAGGAATACTAGCCGATTACCGGCTCCGTTTTATCACATGATCAGCTGTCATTGGCTGACAGCTGATCACGTGATAAGGGGTCGGGATCGACCCCTTACACGGATCGGTGATCAGGCGAGTCTCACGGACTCGCCGATCACAGAGCGCGCCGCGCGCGCCCCTCAGGGGGCGCGCAGGCCGCTCGTATCCGGGATGACGTCAATAGACGTAGTCCCGGAAATGTGGGTCCGCGCTATTGCCGTCATTTTGCAATAGCGCGGTACCCAAGTGGTTAAAGACACTTTGCTCATTTCTCCTTATTATTTTTTTTGTGTAAACTTACAACAACATTATTTGATTTTTGAGATTTTGTTTTTCTTTTTTAATCTACAGGAGGTTGTTTAGTGTTAACACCCCTTGTTATTTATTTCACTTTGTTTTTTGGAAATGTACCTGCCTGCTCACAAATAAACTGGCCTTTTGGAAGGAAAACACATACACAAGTATTTCATCCAAACAAAAAATACCTTTATTTCGGTGTCAGTAACAGATAAAGTGGGAGGCAGCAATGTTGAAACTGGGGAGATTTGTGAAGCCTTTGGCCCCCAGGGCACACATCAAATATTTCAACGCAAAAATTGGTGGCCTGAGGAGTACATATCTGAGGGAGAGAAGTCTGGTCCTGAAGTCCATGAAACCCGGAACAGCAGCATATGACATCTATGTTCCCAGGCTGTGGTACTACAACAGGATGAATCTTCTGGCAGACCAGACTGAACCCAGGTCATCACACTCTGGTCTTCCTTACACGCTTCCTTCCAGGCTGTGGCTGTGGTGCTGGAGGTGTGGCAGAAGGAGGAGGAGGAGGAGGAGCAGGGGCATGGGCCAAATGACACAAGTGTGATTCTGGTGTCATTTGGCCCAACAGACCCGTGTTGAGGGTTTGGAGAATAACCTGCTCACACCAGATCTGTTGCCCCTGCTCCATTTTCTCAAGCTTGCACACAACCAAGGCCTCTTGGTGTGTTGGTTTTGCTTGTAGTGCTGCAGAAGCCTCACCAATCAGCCTCAGGGCCGACTCCTCAACATTCCCCCCCTTTCTCGCCCTTCTACGTGGAAGGCGGAGGGGAGGGACCTGGCATTCTGTGAGGCTCCTTTGGCTGCCCACCGCCTGGCTGCCGCTTACCCCCCTCCTCCTGGCTGCCACTTTCCACAGCCACCTCCTGGCTGCTGCATTCCACACCCTCCTGGTCCTGGCTGAGTTCTTCCTGTGTATGAAAAAGGGACATAGTTTGAGTTTTTGGTTCATCAAACACACACAATTTTTACATCAACACTGTTGCAAATTGGTAACCAATAGAAAAGACTATCATTCTGAGCCCAGCATTTTTCTTTATTGTCCCAAAGGTTTTGGCCACTACTGTCTATTGATATATGAAACACTTTCAAAACTCACCAATTAGGGAGCAGAAATCAAGTTAACATCATTCATTTTGACTCCACAAATATGTACAACAATACTATACCTGGCTCAAGCTGGGCTCCCCCAGTTCTTCCTGAGTGGAAGGCCCAGGTTGGGCGTCGGAAGACTCAGCGGGTGTGGAATGGAGCATAGGACGCGTGGAAGGAAGAGTAGAGAGTGATTGTCTGGCCTCAGCCTGGTCTGACAGAAAATTCCTCCTGTCATAATACCACAGGGTGGGAACATAAACGTCAGCTGCTGAATTTCCTGATTTCATGGACTTCACCACCTTATTCCTCTCCTTCAGATATGTACTCCTGAGATTCCCAATTTTCTTTTTGATATATTTCTCATCTGCCCTGGGGACCACCGGCTTCACAAACTCAACCAGTTCCATTATTGCTGCCTGCCTCTTTGCTCTGCTACTGTAGAAAGGATGGGTGTTTTGCCACAGGACTGGCAGGTCTCGATATTTATCGATGAATAGAGGGAGGAAGCTGTAGTCATTAAACCCGTCCATGTCTGCAAGAGACAACACAAGACAAACCCTAATGTCAGGCTAAACTCCACTAATGCAGGCCTCAATCTAGAAGCAGTGTAGCCTAGTGATGTGCCAAAATTTTACCTTTGTTTGTGCGTTCGTCGCCTCAGCTTCTCCCTCTGTTCACAGATCGTACGGACGACACACGCGTGTTACGTTTTATATACAGTGCGCATGCGTGCAACTCCGCCCGCCCCTGACGTTCTTTCCAGAGTCCAGACTATTCCACGCCCCTTCGCTTCCGGCGCAGTGGGGAGAGCACATGGCGGAGAGAACACAGGTGCGCACTAATAATTACACTAAACGAGGAGGAGGGTGAGGAAAGGCCGGAGCCTGAAACGTCCCGATCCAGTAAGACAAGATTTAAGGCCGCAAAAATGTCTTTTGGAGAGATGTTGGAGATGGTCGACATATTGAACATGACCGACTATGATGGGAAATATGGACCTTACCCAAACCCAAATATCAAAAAGGCCAAGATCATGAATAAAGTTGTGAAGTGTCTTCTGGATAATTTTGGGGTACACCGATCCATGGATCAACTGAGAAAACGCTGGTCAGACCTGAAACTGAGGGAGCACGAGCAGTACATAGGGATCAAGCATGTTCTGGACAAAAGTAAGTAGTTGTTGTGTGTTCATATGATTATTATTGCTTGCATACTGCTCCATGTGCTTTGAGTTCATGTTCTGCATTTTAAAATGGCCACTTTCAAGTTCATAGTTTCATTCGTTTGTAGGAAACATCGTTCTGCAGATAAGTATTCCAGCTAAACACAGTGTCCCCAATAATGTTATGACCTTGAAGCTCGGCCAAAATAAACAATTGAACAACACTTCCAAACCATGTTTCATATTGTTAATTCTGCCCTCTGTGTGATAATTATTACATTTTTACAAATCTCATAGGGGAGAGAAGACTCGGCAAGTATGAGGACACCAGGGACCCCACCCCTCACAAAGAAAGACAACTTCCAAAAGAACAAACAGAGGAGCAGGAGGAGGAGGAAGGAGAGATCGTGCAGGTTGCGCAAATTGTCACCACAACAGGTGAGTGTCGGAGAACACAGCTTCCGGTAAGCTCATCAATGTATGTCACCATATTTAAATTACATGTTTTTTTTGTTTTGTTTTATAGGTGATGTGGAAGAAGATTTCCGTTTTACCAGTGAAAGTGCCCAGATCAGGGAGATAATGGGATGCAATGGGTATTGGGAACATATCCTGCAAAACATAAATGATATTAATTTAAATTTGAAAATCATTGATGTTTTGGGGAGAGTGTGAAACACCCCAAACTAGATAGGGTCTTATTTTTAGAATTTTAGGACCAAAATGTTGTAGTTCTCCAAATTTAACATTTGGAAGATGCACAGAGTGGGGAAACATGCATTATCTCCCATCATGGGGGATCAATGTATGTGTTTTGTGTTTAGTGTCTGAGATGAAGGGGTTGCAGCCCCAAAGCATGTACATTGATCCCCCATGATGGGAGCTAGCACATGTTGACACACTGTGTGCATCTTCCAAATTTGGATTTTTCAGGGGTGACACCCCATGTGATGAAGGCAAGATCAGGCCAGTTTGTACATACTCATGTCTGATATTGTCTTCACTTTTCAAAGTGGAACTTTGTATGTTCCTGTGTTCTGTATTTTACAGTTAGATATATGCCTGTTTACACCAAAACAATAATTAAACCAAATTTTCAATAAACTCAGTTTTGAAAAAACACAATTTCTAGGTTGGTTGTACAAACCTTTTCAAAACGCACATGTGAATGTGGTTGGATTAAACAGTTCAATTAGCAACAATGTGTGGCTTTTTTTTTCATGGCAACAAAAATGTATTTGGAGTACAATTTAAGTTTGTGCTGAGAAGGAGTGTGATTTACTAAAGGCAACTCCACTTTGCACTCCCAGGGCAGTTTCAGGTGTACTTTTGCAGTGCACTTGTAGTGCATAGTGGATGTGCCTTTACTAAAAAAACACCCACAGTGATGTGTAAATTTGGTCAATCATGCCATTTTCCTGCCATGGTGCTGAAAATGAGCATGATTTGGGTCAGTAATGCACTACATACATTAGTTAACAAAAAAGAAGGTGTGTGTGTAGCAGACCCACAACATAATAACATTAGCGGAAGAAGAGACTGTCCCCTCATCTCGCTCTGAACTTTGGTTTGCACTGTTGGTGAAAAAGGCACAACTTGATCAAACCTAATTATACCTAGGAGACACATAAAACCAAGCCAAGCAGTAAATGAAGGAGTTTCAGATAAAAATGTTATTTTAAAATGCCGCTCAGACATTGTCTGGCATATCAATGGCCCCCCTACCCACAAAGTAGTCCATGTATTGTGTTCTAACCTCACGGGCGCTTTGGGGGGGCAAGCCAGGATGAGCATGTTGAAGGCCCGTGAGGTTATCTGCATTGTCCATCAAGTCTGCTTCTTGTTGGCCAACTGAGACCGCATAGTTCGCAGAAAATTTTTCAAATAATTGTGCAGAACACAGCACGCCAGCACTATGTGATTCAGTTTGTATTCTGCCATGTGAATAGGCGTAAGAAAAAGGCGGAACCGGCTGGCCAGTATACCAAAAGTGTTCTCCACCACTCTTCGGGCTCTGGACAGGCGGAAATTAAAAATCCTCTGCTCTGGGGTGAGGGTCCTCATGGGGAAAGGCCGCATCAGATGGTTCGTCAGGGAAAACGCCTCATCCGCAACCAAGATGAACGGGAGTCCTTCCTGATTCTCCTCTGGGGGTGGCAAGCCCAGACTGCCACTCTGGAGACGCCAGTAGAACTCCGTCCCTGAGAACACTCCACCATCCGACATCTGTCCATTTTGCCCTACGTCCACATACAAAAATTCATATGTCGCAGACACCACCGCCAACATCATGATACTATGAAACCCCTTATAGTTAAAATAGTATGACCCCGAGTTGGGTGGTGGGACGATGCGGACATGCTTCCCATCTATTGCTCCTCCACAATTGGGAAAGTCCCAACGACTGGCAAAGTGGGAGGCCACAGTCTGCCATTCCTGTGGCGTTGAAGGACACTGTGGATTGAAACAAGAGCAAAAATTATTAGTTTGACCAATCAACATTCCAAGCAGATTAGACACAAACATTTTGTGACAAAATTAGTTAAACATTTTGGGAACTGAGTATTTAAAGCCTAAAGTCTAATGTCCCCTTATGAGAGTCATCACCCCCCCCCCCCCACCTGATGGGCCCTTGCTAAAAAATGAGGGGGGATGTTTAGGACAGGTAACCCTCTCCACTTGATTGAGAGCTGAATGCCTAAATAATGTGGATACTTTGGGAAGCCCCTCCTTAGTTACACTATTGGCAGCCCACCGGACAGGTAAGAAGTGTCAGAATACAAAAAATTAATCAAAATATAAGCACTTTTTGACATTCTGCTATTACATATCCAGATAATTAATACGGTAGGTTAAAAGCAAAAAAAAAAAGGTTAAAGTATTGAGGCAGGCATTTTCCTACATGCTTAGGTGAATTCATCCATAAATGTGAACATCAAAAAGGTAAAGTGTGTATTGGGTTTGGTAAAGTCAACAGATAGAGGATTGCTATCAGCTGGCCTAGCAGTTGGGGGGAGGGGGGTTCCTAATGAGTTTGGCACAACCCCCCCCCCCCCCCAAAAAAAAAAGAAACAAAAAACACTCTGAATGAATTGAAGCACACACATCACATTTGTAGAGATTTTAGGGGGTGTTTAGGGGAAAGCAATACTATGGAGCTGCCAAAAGACATTGTAAAGTGACTAGACTATAGTTTTATGGGCCAAGAAGAGCATGGTGGTGAAGTTAGTGAGGCAAATATGCCTGAGGACAAAGGGTCAGAGCATCTAAATTAGAGCATATTGCAATGATGGTAATTAGGGAATGAGGAAAGAAATTAAAGACATTAGCAATCATGAAATACATAGAATGTGATGTTAAAGGATAAAACTTACCTTCATATAGTCCTTCTGCAGGACCTGAATGATGGCAGAACAGGTCTCTGGAATAATGATCCCCAAAGCCTGGGGGGAGATGCCTGTAGAGAACTTGAGGTCCTGAAGGCTTCTCCCTGTCGCCAAGTATCGCATTGTGGCGATGAGCCTCTGCTCCGGAGTGATGGCTTGCCGCATGCAGGTATCCTGCCTGGTGATATAAGGGGTCAGCAAAGCCAGCAGATGGTGAAAAACGGGGTCCGTCATCCGGAGATAATTCCTGAAATCCTCAGGATTATTCTCCTGGATCTCACGGAGCAAAGGCATGTGCGAGAACTGGTCACGCTGGAGCAACCAATTCTTGGTCCACAAACGCCTCCCCTCCCTGTTCATGGACCGGGCTTGTGTCAAAGTAGCAACCCCAACACGAAGTCCCTGCACAGCAGAAACTCTACGACGAGTACGTAGAGGAAACATGGTTTTAAAGCGGTCGGCTGGTCAGAGCGGACACCAGAAAGCACAGATAAACAGCAAAGCCTGAAAGAACGACCTGAATAGCAGAAGCAAGCAGACAATAAGAATTGCCTTTCAAAGCGTACTATACCAAGATATAGTCCACAATGATCAATAAATATTTACTGACTGCACTGATTATCAGATACGCACCGACAAGCACAAACTGAAGAGCTGTAGCTATCTGAATCACAAATCTGAAAAGCGCTAATCATCTCTCACCAAACTTCTACTAACACGCGATACACACGAGACCAGCAGAAGGAGCCCAAAGGGTGCTGGACGTGGAACTAAACTTCCTTTTTCTAGTCCCGCCATACACGGCTTACGTCACCGCGTTCTTGGCCACCTGCGAAATCAGACAACTTGGCCCGACTATGTGTATGCAACAGTTTCGGACACAATCCGTCGGACTAAATCCGACGGGCAAAATCCAACGGATTTGGTTGGCAAAATCTCCGACCGTGTGTACGTGGGCTAAGGCATTCCCATAGATAATCCCACTCTATCAAATCGAATGCCTTAGCGGCGTCTAGCACTATCACTGCTCTCGTTCCCACGGACTCATGACCGGCTTGAAGATTCATGTGTAAGTGACGAATGTTCATGGCTGTGTTTTTCCCGGGCATGAATCCCATTTGGTCTGGGTGCATAAGGGATAAAATAACTTTAATGAGGCCGGTGGCTAGTACTTTCGCTAGAATTTTGATATCGGCCTGTAGCAACAAGATTGGGCGATAGGAATCAGGATAGTGGGGTTTTTTACCTGGTTTGGGAAGTACAATGATTACTGCTTGTCTTAGAGAGTCAGGGAGGCACTCGGACTCATATATATGGTTATACAGCCTCATAAGTTCAGGAACCATTACCTCTGAGTATTGGGCATAAAAGTCCAATGGTATGCCATCCTGGCCTGGGGCTTTAGCTGGAGCCAGGGATGCTCTTGCTAGAGCAATTTCCTCTTCATTGAGGGGGGCTTCAAGATCATTGGCTTGCGTTTCGAATAGCTGGGGGAGAGGCACCCTCTGTAGGTATGCCTTGGTCTGAGACTCAGAGGTGGTCACCTGGGAAGTGTATAGATTGGTGTAATATGCACGGAATATCTCTGCCACCACTGGTGGATCAGTTACGGGTATGCCTTGTAGGTTTGTTAGGGAAACGACCACTGGGGGCCTAGAATCCTGATGGGCCAGGTATGCCAAGAGCTTGCCTGCCCGCTCGCCCTGCTCAAACACTCAATGTCTGTTAAAGAAAAGCTTTTGTTTAGCCTTTTCATAATGTAGTTGATCAACTAGTCGCGTTTGTTATTTGAGTGTCTGGGCATTTGCAGGTGTGGGGTCAGAGGTGTATGCTGTGGTCACCAACTCCAGCCTCGCAGAGGCCTGTTGTAACACTAGTTTAGATGAATTCTTCAATCTGTTAATATGCCTTGAGAGAGTAGAGCACACGTGCAATTTGAAAGCCTTCCAAACCTGGCCCACAGGTGCTGTGTCTCAGTTTGTGCGAAGGAAAAACTGCCATTCCCCCTGTATACCCTCCTGATCAGTCAGGGCGGACAGCCAGAATGAATGGAGGCGCCAGTTTTGGGACCAACTTGTGTTAGGCATAAAGTAGCCCAACATGGGGCATGGTCAGATAAAGATCTAGCACAGTAGCCCACATCCTCTAACCGAGGTAGCAAGACATCCAAGACCATAATAAAGTCTATTTGGGACATAGAGGAGTGTGTCGCAGAGAAATATGAATATACTTGCCTCTCCGGGTATTTATAACACCATGCGTCTGTTAATAAAAATTCCATGAATGTACGGCTTAAACGAGTATCGTTAGGAAGCTGTATTGTCTGGTTTGGGTGTAATCTGTCCTTGGCCAGGCTAAGGACCATATTGAATTCCCCAAGCCAAATAGCAGGGATCGAGGGGTGCTGGGCCATAAACGAGAGTCCTTCAGTAATCACCTTGGAGTTGTGAGGCCCACCAGAGCAAGTCTCTCTGCCACCTTTCATTTCAGCAATTATTTCAGGAGTGTGTTGGCAAGTGAATGTCACAGTAGAGTAGGGCACCACCGAATGAAAGAGCCACATAGTGTGATTGTCAGCATAGCAACAGTTTCAGTAATGCCAACATTGTCAAATGCAGATCAAATGTTTTGGCCATCTGTCGTGCAATTAGAAAGTGTTCTGCAATCAAAGGCCAGTGAGGATAAGTCGGTGTGAAAAACAATATAACGGAACTCCAATTTAAAGAAAAACACCCCCTCCCCTATGCCAAGAGGTACTGGGGGGAATAGTATTATTCCAAGCAGGAGGAATAAGCCCGCTGACCCAGTTGCATACAGGGCAAATGTCAATGGGGTAGATGGGTCTGGGCTTGTGTACTCATGGTTGGTGTTTCAAAGTCACTCGCGGGCTGGTCGGTTCCTCTCCGCATCCCTCTGATCCAGCCAGGCTGATGCCAATGTTGGGTCTTCGAAAAAGTAAGTCCGGTCCATGGCCACAAGATGGAGCTGAGCCAGAAATAACATTGCGTACTTTAGATGGTGTGCCTGAAGTCGTCGTTCAACCTCTACAAAGCGGGAATGCTGCTTTTGAACTTCAGCTGAGAAGTCGGGGAAGACTGATATATGCCCGTTTTGAAACGGGATGTTTCCTTTATCCCGTGTCAGGCGAAGAATGGCGTCTCGTCCCGGAAATTTAACAGTTTTGCAATGAACGTGCGCGGTAGGGCTCCTTCAGGTGGCGGGTGTGCGGGCATCCGGTGGGCACGTTCGACCACAAAGGTAGTGGAGAAGGCATCCCTGCTGTATGTTTTGGTCAGGTGGTTTTCCAAAAAGGAAGCTGGGTCAGTCCCCTTGGAGCCCTCAAGGAGACCAATAAACCTGAGGTTTGATTTGCGGGCTCTATTTTCCAGGTCATCTTGCTTCTGGGCAAGCTGCTGGATCTGCATCTGCATGTCTTCCTGCATGTTTTCCTGGGAGTGTTGCAGGCAATACAGGGTGTCCTCAGCCTGGGTGATGCGAGTCTCAGTCTTCCTTAACTCCTTAACTTCTCCTTAAGTTTGGTCATATCCTGCCGAATTAAAGATACGTCCACTTTAATCTCCTCGATTTTGGTGGTTAGAGTAGACTGACAGGTTGAAATGGCTTCCAGCACTTTGTCGACGTCAGCTGCGGCATACTCAGTGACAGAGGCTGCAGGATTGCCATCTTGCTCCTCGTGGTCCCGGTCATGCCGCCGATATTTATCCAGCGACGCTGCAGCCGAGGTGTTCCTCTTTGGTGGAGACATGTCGCCAGCTGTGCAGAGATTCTCAGGGTTGTAAATGTGCGGTATATTGCCGGGGGGCTCGCAGGATTGCTGAAGGAGAATAATTTGAGAGCGGAGCTCAGCTCACTCGTATCTTACACCATCGCTGTCCAGGCCACGCTCCTGCCAAGATCATTTTTAGTATGGACTGGTAATCCCATTTGCTCAAATTCTAGGCAGTGTTATGCCCCGTACACACGAGAGGGATTAAGTCTGACAGACCTCCAAAGGAGTTCCGCCGGAGTTCCGACGGAGTTCTGGCGGACTTTTCGACCGAACGGACTTGACCACACACCATCACACCAAACTCCGACGGAGTCGAACGTGATGACGTACGACTGGATTCGACGTAGGAAGTTCATAGACAGTAGCCAATAGCTGCCCCAGCGTCGGTTTTAGTCCGTCGGAGTAGCACACACACGAGCGAATTTTTCAAGGGGACCGGGTCCGGCGGAGTTCCGTCGGGAAAATTTGAAGCATGCTTCATTTCTAAAGTCCGTCAGACTTTAGCGAAGCTAAAGTCCGTTGCAGCCCACACACGATCGGATAGTCTGACGGACTCAGTCCGTCGGAGTTTGGATGTCGAAAAGTCCGCTCGTGTGTACGGGGCTTTAGCCTTCCTGGGGAGTGGAGATTTACTGCGTATCCGGAAAATTGTGCTTTAGGCATGGAGGAAGAGAAGCACCTTGAGTACATTTGAGTACATTGTCGGAAGATGGAAGGTGAAGCCTCAAGTCAGCAAAGTAGAGGCTAAGTAGAGGCTATATGGTTCTGGCCCTGCCTCCCTTTCAAAAATCAGATGCATGCATTTCTAGGCATAGTATGGTACTACAGATGGTTTATCCAAAATTTTCCCACCCTGACAGCACTGGTAAATGATCCGAATAAGACTTCTGTTCTATAGTTTCCAATTTCTTAAAGGAGTTTGTCGTTCATATAGACACCTCATATGTGGGACTTAAAGATGTGCTATCACAGGACATTATTAAGTGGGCCTTACAGATGCTTCAGTACTATTTATTGGGTAGGAAATTCTGTCTGCTTTCTGACCATGCTCAATTAATATTGATGCTACAGAACTAGGGGAACAAAATCCCTAGGTACACCAGTGATTCTTGGTCCTCAATGAGTTTTGTTTTTAAATGGAACATGGACCAAGAAAACTTCATGAGAATACTGATGCTTTCCTGGGTCTATTGCTTTGGCTTCACTGGTGCCTCCACCTCCTCTAGGCTGAGTTTGATGGGTGAACATACACTAGCCAAAAGAGAGGTTTATTTCAGCAAGGTAGCTTCATTGCAACAGTTCAAAGAATGACACCACATGCTCCAGGCATCTGTGAAGAATTTTCCCATTGTGAGGGGTTAGCTCGGCAGCGGGTGTGTGTGACCCCCTGGATGGGTTCACAACACAAAATCAGGCACAGCAGACAGCGTTGTAAGTGGAAAAAACAAAAGGTGTGGTTTATTCATGCTACATGCAGTAAAAAATATAACAGCCAAAACAAAAGAAAAACATGAAAATAAATCCTGGTCAGCTTGACCTCTAATTACACACTTAGTTTCCCTGTCTAACAACTGAGTGCAGCCTTGTGCTGCACCAGTCCCTGTCTCTGTTGTAGAGGTTTGCCACACAGGCGTTAACTCACCGCACAGAACAGGTGTCACACTCCCCAGTCTATACACACAAAACTGGTTCCAGGATGGAGCATCTCCCTAAGCATGCTGGGGTTTTTTGTAGAGGTCTTAATGAGCCCACTTACTTCAGCTGGGCTCATTAACTCTTCCCCTCTAGTTGTACAAGTCTGCATAAAGCCTGAATCTAGGGCACACATATTTCCCCTCCTGGATACAACCAGGTGACTTTACCTGCGTGCTGCCACATACCCCACCCTCTTGTTTCAACCTTGGGGTTGTAACACAAGCAGTCAGACACGCATGTATCCGAGACAAAGCATCCACATTCCCCATTTTAACACCAGGGCGATGCTTAACTGTAAAGTTAAATTCCTGTAGGGCCAGGAACCACCTATTTACCCTTCTATTGGTCTCCTTGTTCTGAGCCATCCACTTTAAAGGAGCGTGATCAGTCACCAGGTCAAAGTGCCTACCTAGCAGATAGTACCGAAGGGAATCTAGAGCCCACTTCACTGCTAAACATTCCTTCTCAATCGTGGAGTAATTTACCTCATGGGACTTCAACTTCCTGCTGAGGTAAATGACTGGGTGCTCTTCCCCGTTCCATACCTGGGATAACACTGCTCCTAACCCAACGTCTGATGCCTCAGTTTGTACCACGAAGTCCTTAGAGAAGTCTGGTGAGTACAACACTGGCTGGCTACATAAGGCTGTTTTTAAGGACTGAAATGCTTCTTCAGCCTCTGGGGACCATTTAACCATAACAGACTCTTTCCCTTTTGTCAGGTTGGTGAGGGGCACAGCCTGAGAAGCAAAATGGGGAATGAATCGTCGATAATAGCCAGCGATTCCCAGAAAGGCTCGTACCTGTTTCTTGCTGTTGGGACGTGGCCAACTCTGTATGGCCTCGACTTTATTGACTTGGGGTTTTATCACCCCCCTCCCAATAGTGTACCCAAGATATTTGGCCTCCTCCTGTCCAATGGTACACTTCTTTGGATTGGCCGTAAACCCAGCTTCCCGGATAGAGTCTAGGACTGCTTGTACTTTTGGCAAATGTGAGACCCAGTCTGTGCTATGGATAATCACATCATCCAGGTAAGCTGCAGCATATTTCTGATGGGGCCTCAGAATCGTATCCATTTTCCACTGGAATGTTGCCGGTGCGTTCTGTAACCCAAACGGCATTCTCTTATATTGGAATGCCCCATCTGGGCTTACAAACGCAGTTTTCTCCTTGGCCGACTCGACCAGGGGAATTTGCCAATACCCTTTGGTGAGATCAAGAGTTGTCATATATCGGGCTGTTCCCAGCCGGTCAATCAACTCATCTATACGCGGCATGGGGTAGGTGTCAAATTTTGTAACTTTATTCAATTGTCGAAAATCGTTACAAAACCGCCAGCTCCCATCAGGTTTGGGCACTAGTACGATAGGACTGGACCAGTCACTCTGGGACTCCTCTATCACACCCAATTCCAACATCCTTTGAACCTCCCCACGTATTGCCTCCTGTCGGGCCTCTGGTATTCTATAAGGTTTTAGTTTTACCCTTTCTCCTGGCGGGGTGATAATGTCATGCTCTACGCCAGATGTTTGTCCCGGCAGCTCAGAGAAAATCTCTTTGTTACGAAGTACAAACTCTTTAACCTCCTGTTGTTGGGCTTTCGATAAGGTGTCTGCTATTCCAACCTCAGGAACTAAGCAATCAGGCTGTGCTTGTGACAAAGTCTCTGCTACTAAGGATTCCCTATCCCTCCAGGCTTTCAGCAGATTGACATGATAGATCTGCTCCGGCTTTCGCCTTCCTGGCTGTCTAACCCTGTAGTTCACCTCACTAATTTTTTCAATTACTTCGTATGGACCTTGCCATTTGGCCAGAAATTTGCTTTCAACCGTAGGGACTAGCACCAAGACCCTATCCCCCGGGGAAAAAGTACGGGTCTTGGCCCCACGGTTGTACACTCTCTGCTGTGCTAACTGCGCTTGGGTCAAATGTTCCTTTACGATTGGCATTACCTGTGCAATTCTATCTTGCATCAGGGCGACATGCTCAATCACGCTCCTGTGAGGAGAACTCTCATTTTCCCAAGTTTCCTTGCCGATATCCAGCAGCCCTCTTGGGTGTCTCCCATAGAACAACTCGAAGGGTGAGAAACCCGTAGAGGATTGGGGTACCTCCCTAATGGCAAACATCAGATAGGGTATTAGACAGTCCCAATTCTTTCCATCTCTATCCACCACCTTCTTTAACATTTGTTTTAGGGTTTTGTTGAATCTTTCAACCAACCCATCTGTTTGGGGGTGATACACAGATGTACGCAATTGTGTCACTTTGTACAACTTGCATAGTTCTTTCATAACCCTGGACATAAAGGGTGTACCTTGGTCCGTGAGCAGTTCCTTACAAATACCCACGCGGCTAAAAACAAGAGATAGCTCTTTGGCTATGGTTTTGGCCGAGGTATTTAGAAGAGGAATTGCTTCCGGATAACGGGTAGCATAGTCCAATATAACCAAAATGTACTGATGCCCCCTAGCAGACTTCATTATCGGACCTACCAAATCCATTGCGATCCTCTCAAAGGGGACCTCAATGATAGGAAGAGGTACCAGCGGGTTTCGGAAATGTGGCATAGGTGCCGACTTCTGACACACAGGGCAGGAGGAACAATAACTTTCTGTTTCCTTCATGACCCCAGGCCAATAGAATCTCTGCAGTACCCTCTCTCTGGTTTTCTCGGTCCCCAGATGACCTCCCAGAATGTGCCCATGGGCCAATTCTAACACCAACTTTCTGTAAGGTTTGGGCACCACAAGTTGCTCAATGGTTTCTTCTGCCCTTTGAGCCACTCGATACAGCAGGTCCCTTTCCATAGTGAAGTACGGATAAGTGCAAGTCTTATCTGGGTTCACTAACTCGCCATCTATTTTCACCACATTTTCCCGTGCCTTTATTAGGGTGGGATCTTTTAACTGTGGCAAAATTTTCCCTGTGAACCTCAAGATCTGAAAACTCCACAGACGGCATGTTTTCATCTGAGGATGTTGGCTCCTCCCCAGTTTCTCGAGTTTCCCCCGCCAATACCGACAAGGGAAATTCAGGAGAGTCCTCACCACTCCCAGAGGAATTCTGGTCATCTTCCTGGTCTATAGGGGCACCAGTGGGGGGCTCAGGACAATCCCAGAGTTCCCAGAATTTTGGAAAATCCCTTCCCACAATAGCATCATGTGGTAAGTGAGACACTAACCCCACCTGATGAGAGAGGTTACCTTAGGGGGTCTCAAAAAACACTGAAGTTACAGGATACTCTTGGGTGTCCCCATGCACACTAATAACAGCCACCTTGTTCTTCCCAGAGACCTTTGTAGTAACTAATTCAGCTTTTATCAACATTACCAGGCTACCTGAATCCAGCAACACATCAACATTTCTACCATTAATACACATTTTACATAAATGTTTCTCAGGTCCCCGAATGGCAGTGCATGCAACTGTCGCAAACAGCGACTGACGTCTCTCCCTTATAAAGTCACATTGCATAGGCTCATCCACAACTGGGCAATTGGCTGCAATATGTCCCTCTTGCCGGCAGCGGTAGCAAATAATCTTTTTCGCTGCCTCTTGCAGCATGGGCTTCCTGGGCTGCTCCCGCCAGACCTTAGGTAGAACTCCCACCCTCTCACTCTCTCCACCCTCACCCCTTGGAGTCATCTTACCCGCCACTGGGGATGATCTGGTCTTAGGGTAGAAAGTCCGTGAGTCCCTGGAAGAGGTGGTCAGGTTCTCTGTAGCCAAGTACCTCTCAACCAGATCCACAAGTTTATCTGCATTTTCTGGGTCTCCATGGCTTACCCATTTTTGGATGGCAGTAGGAAGAGCTCTCAGGAAACGATCCATGACAACACGTTCCACAATGTTTGGTGCGGTCAAAGTCTCTGGCTGCAGCCACTTCCTGCTCAGGTGAATGAGATCATACATTTGAGACCTGGGAGGTTTTTCAACCTGAAAAGTCCAATTATGCACACGCTGAGCCCGGACGGCCAGGGTGACACCCAGCCGTGCCAATATTTCTGTTTTTAGTACCACATAGTCTTTTGCTTGGTCAGGCTCTAGGTCATAATAAGCTTTCTGCGATTCCCCAGTTAACAGAGGGGCCACCAGTCCAGCCCATTGCTCCTTAGGCCACTTTTCCCTTTCAGCAGTCCTTTCAAATGTGGTCAAAAACACCTCCGGATCATCCTCTCCAGTCATTTTTGTCAGTAAACGGCTCACACCAAAGGATGCGGTATTATTGTAACCACTTGCTTCATTGGTCTGCGGACGTTGCTGTATCAATGTCTCTATTTGCTGTTGAAAACTCTGCTCTTGCTTCTGCAACAGGTCTATGAAGCGGGCTTCAGATTGCTGCTGGGCTTGTTGCTGAGCTTCCAGACTCTGCTGCAAAGTTGCATTTGTCTGCTGCTGGGCTTGTTGCTGAGCTTCCAGACTCTGCTGGTGAGCCTTCTGCTGAGCTTCCAGACTCTGCTGCAAAGTTGCATTTGTCTGCTGCTGGGCTGCAAGGCTCCTTTGTAAATCCGCATTTGTTTGCTGCTGATTTGCATTTGCTAGAGCCAGCTGTCTCAGTATCTCCTCCATGCTGGCCTTAAAAAAAAATAGGAAAAAAACTGCCAAAATTCTCCACCAACTGTGAGGGGTTAGCTCGGCAGCGGGTGTGTGTGACCCCCTGGATGAGTTCACAACACAAAATCAGGCACAGCAGACAGCGTTGTAAGTGGAAAAAACAAAAGGTGCGGTTTATTCATGCTACATGCAGTAAAAAATATAACAGCCAAAACAAAAGAAAAACATGAAAATAAATCCTGGTCAGCTTGACCTCTAATTACACACTTAGTTTCCCTGTCTAACAACTGAGTGCAGCCTTGTGCTGCACCAGTCCCTGTCTCTGTTGTAGAGGTTTGCCACACAGGCGTTAACTTACCGCACAGAACAGGTGTCACACTCCCCAGTCTATACACACAAAACTGGTTCCAGGATGGAGCATCTCCCTAAGCATGCTGGGGTTTTTTGTAGAGGTCTTAATGAGCCCACTTACTTCAGCTGGGCTCATTAACTCTTCCCCTCTAGTTGTACAAGTCTGCATAAAGCCTGAATCTAGGGCACACATATTTCCCATCCTGGATACAACCAGGTGACTTTACCTGCGTGCTGCCACACCATGTTTGTCCAACATCAAAACAGGTGCAGCATTCATTAGCTCTCCCAACCCCTCTCTACTTCCTACTTCCTCCTTATCAGATCTCTACCACCTTAACTCTTGCTGTATCTCTTAAAGGACTTGGCACCTGCCACAAATGATCTGCCATCCAAGAAAAGTCTCGACCTGGAAAACGCTTTATAGCTCTCATATCCAGAACAAGTATAGAAAGCATTCCATTGGATCTCGGTGCCTAAGATTCACTTCCAGGTTCACCCTGTAATGTCTAATCCAGTTGGGTCCAGTTGAAGTGAAAGTTTGGAAACTAAGGCTGAGGACAACTGCATCAGATAACCTACAAAGAAGGTGGGGATACCATCTGTAGGTACCAGGCAAAGTTTTTGCAGAGAAAAGTTTGCTACAGTAGAAGAAAATACAAGTTAGGTCTTGAATCACTGGAGTTAAGAAAAGAAGTTCATCCTTCTAGGACACTAGCAAAAACGGATGCTGGTATTAGGAGGGATTATATCCAGGGCTGTCCAATAGCATTTTTGTTTGCCGGTGTCCTATCCTTCTGTAAGCAGCAGTATCAGAATTCCTGTGTCCCACAGTGGCAGAGAGGTAAATATTTTTAATTGCAGCAATATGCAGTACACTGAGCTTAAATTCTGTTTAGATAGGATTTAGCTGTGTAGGGATGGCCGAACTGTTCGCCCGGCGGTCGTTTCGTGGCGAATTTTGCGTGTTCGCAATTCGCCCGATCGGCGGACATATGTGTTTACAGTGTGAAAGAACTTTGACCCATGATGACACATCCATCATGGGATACAGGACAGCCAATTGAGACATTTCAGCACATGGACAATTGGACTTTCACCCTACCTTATAAATAGACCTGATCTGGCGGCCATTTTACATTCTGTCTTATTTCAGTGTAGGGACAGGACTCTGTGTGGAGCAGGGAGAGACTGTAGTGATACAAATCGCTAGCTATTAGGTCCACAAAAGTCCTTTTAAGGACTGGTATGGTATAGGTGTAGTACAGTATATAGGGTTGAGTGCACTGCTGTGCTGGTGATTGCAGCAGCCTGTCTTTTGTCAGTGCAGGGAGGGACAGGATTCTGTGTGCAGCGGGGACAGTCAGTTTAATCACTAGCTATTACTATTAGGTCCACAAAGGTCCTTTTAAGGACTGGTATAGGTGTACAGTATATAGAGTTCATTGCACTGCTGTGTTGGTGATTGCAGCAGCCTGTCTTTTGTCAGTGCAGGGAGGGACAGGACGCTGTGTGCAGCAGGGACAGTCAGTTTAATCACTAGCTATTACTATTAGGTCCACAAAGGTCCTTTTAAGGACTGGTATAGGTGTACAGTATATAGGGTTGTACACGTATAATATACTTTCTTTCAAATTTAGAAAGAATATTATACTTGACTGCTGCCCTATTCTGCAGCAGACCTTTATCAGTGTAGGGACTGAGGTACAGTCTGCAAATCACTAGCTACTTGGTCCACAAAGGTCCTTGTAAGGACTGGTATAGGTGTACTATTTGGAGGGTTGTGGTGCACTGCTGCAGATTGCTGCCCTATTCTGCAGCAGTCCTTTATCAGTGTAGGGACTGAGGTACAGTCTGCAAATTACTAGCTACTTGGTCCACAAAGGTCCTTGTAAGGACTGCTATAGGTTTACAATATATAGGGTGCTGGTGCACTGCTGCAGATTACTGCCCTATTCTGCAGCAGTCCTTTATCAGTGTAGGGACTGAGGTACAGTCTGCAAATCGCTAGCTACTTGGTCCACAAAGATCCTTGTAAGGACTGGTATAGGTGTACAATATAAAGGGTTGTGGTGTACTGCTGCAGATTGCTGCCCTATTCTGCAGCAGTCCTTCATCAGTGTAGGGACTGAGGTACAGTTTGCAAATCACTAGCTACTTGGTCCACAAAGGTCCTTGTAAGGACTGGTATAGGTGTACTATTTGGAGGGTTGTGGTGCACTGCTGCAGATTACTGCCCTATTCTGCAGCAGTCCTTTATCAGTGTAGGGACTGAGGTACAGTCTGCAAATCACTAGCTACTTGGTCCGCAAAGGTCCTTGTAAGGACTGGTATAATTGTACAATATATAGGGTGCTGGTGCACTGCTGCAGATTGCTGCGCTATTCTGCAGCAGTCCTTTATCAGTGTAGGGACTGAGGTACAGTCTGCAAATCACTAGCTACTTGGTCCACAAAGGTCCTTGTAAGGACTGGTATAGGTGTACTATTTGGAGGGTTGTGGTGCACTGCTGCAGATTGCTGCCCTATTCTGCAGCAGTCCTTTATCAGTGTAGGGACTGAGGTACAGTCTGCAAATCACTAGCTACTTGGTCCACAAAGGTCCTTGTAAGGACTGGTATAGGTGTACTATTTGGAGGGTTGTGGTGCACTGCTGAAGATTGCTGCCCTATTCTGCAGCAGTCCTTTATCAGTGTAGGGACTGAGGTACAGTCTGCAAATCACTAGCTACTTGGTCCACAAAGGTCCTTGTAAGGACTGGTATAGGCGTACTATTTGGAGGGTTGTGGTGCACTGCTGCAGATTGCTGCCCCATTCTGCAGCAGTCCTTTATCAGTGTAGGGACTAAGGTACAGTCTGAAAATCACTAGCTACTTGGTCCGCAAAGGTCCTTGTAAGACTGGTATAATTTTACAATATATAGGGTGCTGGTGTACTGCTGCAGATTGCTGCCCTATTCTGCAGCAGTCCTTTATCAGTGTAGGGACTAAGGTACAGTCTGCAAATCACTAGCTACTTGGTCCACAAAGGTCCTTGTAAGGACTGGTATAGGTGTACTATTTGGAGGGTTGTGGTGCACTGCTGCAGATTGCTGCCCTATTCTGCAGCAGTCCTTTATCAGTGTAGGGACTGAGGTACAGTCTGCAAATCACTAGCTACTTGGTCCACAAAGGTCCTTGTAAGGACTGGTATAGGTGTACTATTCGGAGGGTTGTGGTGCACTGCTGCAGATTGCTGCCCTATTCTGCAGCAGTCCTTTATCAGTGTAGGGACTGAGGTACAGTCTGCAAATCACTAGCTACTTGGTCCACAAAGGTCCTTGCAAGGACTGGTATAGGTGTACTATTCGGAGGGTTGTGGTGCACTGCTGCAGATTGCTGCCCCATTCTGCAGCAGTCCTTTATCAGTGTAGGGACTAAGGTACAGTCTGCAAATCACTAGCTACTTGGTCCACAAAGGTCCTTGTAAGGACTGGTATAGGTGTACTATTTGGAGGGTTGTGGTGCACTGCTGCAGATTGCTGCCCCATTCTGCAGCAGTCCTTTATCAGTGTAGGGACTAAGGTACAGTCTGAAAATCACTAGCTACTTGGTCCGCAAAGGTCCTTGTAAGACTGGTATAATTTTACAATATATAGGGTGCTGGTGTACTGCTGCAGATTGCTGCCCTATTCTGCAGCAGTCCTTTATCAGTGTAGGGACTAAGGTACAGTCTGCAAATCACTAGCTACTTGGTCCACAAAGGTCCTTGTAAGGACTGGTATAGGTGTACTATTTGGAGGGTTGTGGTGCACTGCTGCAGATTGCTGCGCTATTCTGCAGCAGTCCTTTATCAGTGTAGGGACTGAGGTACAGTCTGCAAATCACTAGCTACTTGGTCCACAAAGGTCCTTGTAAGGACTGGTATAGGTGTACTATTCGGAGGGTTGTGGTGCACTGCTGCAGATTGCTGCCCTATTCTGCAGCAGTCCTTTATCAGTGTAGGGACTGAGGTACAGTCTGCAAATCACTAGCTACTTGGTCCACAAAGGTCCTTGCAAGGACTGGTATAGGTGTACTATTCGGAGGGTTGTGGTGCACTGCTGCAGATTGCTGCCCCATTCTGCAGCAGTCCTTTATCAGTGTAGGGACTGAGGTACAGTCTGCAAATCACTAGCTACTTGGTCCACAAAGGTCCTTGTAAGGACTGGTATAGGTGTACTATTTGGAGGGTTGTGGTGCACTGCTGCAGATTGCTGCCCTATTCTGCAGCAGTCCTTTATCAGTGTAGGGACTGAGGTACAGTCTGCAAATCACTAGCTGCTTGGCCCACAAAGGTCCTTGTAAGGACTGGTATAGGTGTACTATTCGGAGGGTTGTGGTGCACTGCTGCAGATTGCTGCCCTATTCTGCAGCAGTCCTTTATCAGTGTAGGGACTGAGGTACAGTCTGCAAATCACTAGCTACTTAGTCCACAAAGGTCCTTGTAAGGACTGGTATAGGTGTACTATTTGGAGGGTTGTGGTGCACTGCTGCAGATTGCTGCCCTATTCTTCAGCAGTCCTTTATCAGTGTAGGGACTGAGGTACAGTCTGCAAATCACTAGCTACTTGGTCCACAAAGGTCCTTGTAAGGACTGGTATAGGTGTACAATATATAGGGTTGTGGTGCACTGCTGTAGATTACTGCCCTATTCTGCAGCAGTCCTTTATCAGTGTAGGGACTGAGGTACAGTCTGCAAATCACTAGCTACTTGGTCCACAAAGGTCCTTGTAAGGACTGGTATAGGTGTACTATTTGGTGTGCAGTATATAGGTGTGTAATACACGTATAAAATACTTGCACTTCCGGTTCCGGCGCCGCATGAGCTAGCTGCGTCTCAGCCTAGCTCCCGCCACAGAGCCTCACTAATCGGCTTATAAAGCCATCGCCAGCGGTCACGGTACCCTACCTTGGACCCGAGCGTCCCCCCACGATCCCCGCTACTATGGATCGATTTGTGGAAAAAACGGGGGCCCGGACGTACGCGGCCGCGGCGGCGCCACCTGAACGGCCGCAAATCGAGCCCCCGGCTTCGGCCTACTCCGCTCCGGCGTCACAGGCCTCGGCTCCAGATCTCCCAGATGCGGCCATGGAGGTAAGCGGGACCACCTCTCACACATCCCCTGCCTTCACCGGACCCCTCCACTCACGGGGGCAAGCCACAGTAACCCCTCAAAATATGCCTGGGGATACCAACCTGCCGTCCCCTGGTGAGGATGGCCATACTAACCACATAGCTCAGGCGGTGGCGGCCCTGCTGTCCCCTATGATCACTGCCTCGGTGGAAAAAGCCATCCAGGCAGGCATGAAGAAAATCAAGGCCCAGCTCACAGAACATAGTACCAGGCTCAACGACCTTGAGCACCGTGTTTCTGAGGTGGAAGATGATCTTTATCAGGCCCAGGCCACAGAGCAGTTCCAGGAAAGAACAGTCCAATATATCATCCAGAAATTAGATGATTTGGAGAACAGATCCAGACATTCCAACCTGCGATTCGTCGGTGTCCCTGAGTCGCTCCCCACAGCCGAATTGAATGACTTCTGCTCCAAACGTGTGCCAGAGGCCATGGGACTTTCGGGCTCCTTTACAGTGGAAAGGGCACACCGCATGGGCTCCTTCAACGCTGACCGCAAAAATCCTCGCCCCATCATTGCCAAGTATCTTAACTATGCAGATAAAGCCGTTATTCTTCAATCTTTTCGGCAATCCCCATCCTTACATGTTGATGGTGTCAAAATTCTCATTTTTGCAGACTACTCTATTGAAGTGTCAAAGAAGCGCAAAGCTTTTCAACCGATCTGCTCGGAACTGTTTAAAATGCAGATTAAATTCTCCCTGGCATTCCCCGCAGTGCTCCGTCTCAAATCCCCTAAAGGGGAGCAGCTCTCCTTCCAGGACCCCTCGGAAGCAGAAGCGCTTCTACGTTCTCTTCGCCCGGATACGCTGCCAGTCACACCCTCCAAACCGGCCTCATCAATCCGAGCGCTGGATCAGAGAAGCCCCAGGAAGGACTCACCTAAGCGCTTTAGAGCATCTGCCCCGGATCACCGACACCGTAATATTCCACGCTGAAGCTTCACCTGTCTCCTAAGGACGATTTATCCTTTTTCCTTCCTCCGTACAGGTCATAAGGCAAGTTGTGTCGAGTGGCGGCTACTCGCTACTCGTGTCACCCTAACGTTTTTCTCTTTCTCCCTCCATCATTCCTGATACCAGGTCTGCTACTCTCCGATTCTGGGAGCTGCTTCCCTGCCGACCTTGGAGGACTTGGACACTGGGCACTGCAGGCCTCCTGTCTCTGCCCCACCTTCGTTGTTCTCCCCCGAACTCACGTAGGACTACTCAGGTTATGTTTATTATCTCATTTTGTCTTATTTTGCACTATGCTCGTTGTTGTTCTTTTTTTTTTTTTTTTATGTATTGTACTGCCATGTTTTATATTACTGTGGCTACCTCCGCGTGACAATTTCTGGCATGACTCCACTGTGTATCCTCTTCCACCGCTACCATTCGGCCGTCACGCCGCGCCATTCGTCCCTGAATTACGTGCTTACTGAGCACCGTCAAGACGAACCGCTGGCACTCCATTTTCTCCCAGGGGCTCTGTCTGGGGAGCTTCCCTCTCTACACAGTGAACTCATGCGGAAAAAAGTGAAGTGTGTGTTTTTGTTTATTTGTTTGGTTACCCTTCTTTCACCACCGTTTTCCCCCTTTAAGTCCTCCAAACCCCCCCCCCCCGGTCTCCCCCTCCTGCTTACCGGGGTTCGCCCCCCCATCTGTTTAGAATCTATGAACAAGGCTCATCGTCTCAGTTCCATATTATCTCCAACCTAGGCCACCTAATCTTTCCTGCACCTTTTAGCCAGAATACCAGCCTTCCAAGTCCCCAACCATTGCCCCTCTTAGAGTAGTCTCTTGGAACGTCAAGGGCCTTCGCTCCCCTCATAAGAGGGTGAAGATCCTTCGGCATCTTAAACGCCTCAAGGCAGATATTGCCCTTCTACAGGAAACCCACTTACTTGCATCCGATTTCCCGCGCATGCAAAAAATGTGGGTGGGCTCAGTTCATGGAGCTGAATCATTGGGGCGGAAGGCTGGTGTCCTGCTTTTAATACACAAAAATCTCCCATGCACAATCCTATCCACCAACTCGGATGATAAAGGCCGTTTCTTCACCGCAACGGTACGGATAGGTACCAAAGAGCTGTTCATCACCAATGTATACGCTCCTAACAACCCCACTAAACAATTCTATAAGGAACTCTCTACATGGCTACTTGACTTCACCCGTCTGCCTCATTTGGTAGGTGGTGACTTTAATGACGTCATGCACCCCTCGTTAGACAGATCCCCTCCAAGACCACCGACATCGGGCACGGCCACATCAAACCCTACCCTATTTTCGTCCACCATTGACTCCCTACACATGACAGATCTTTGGCGTCTGTCCCACCCTGTTGCCAAGGAGTACACGTTTTACTCCAACCCCCATAGATCTCTGGCAAGACTTGATCACTTTTTTGGGTCAGACGATATCATAACCTTGACTTTGGATTCCGAAATACACGATTTCAGACCATGCCCCAGTAGCAATCTCCCTTGATAGGCTGGATCTCCCTCCTCACCCTAACCTATGGCGCTTCCCTGCTTTTCTAACCAATAACTCTGATTTTATCACGTATCTAGATAAGGCCTGGGCAGACTACTCCTCCATGAATGCCACTCATTCTGCTAATCCTAACCTATTCTGGGATGCCGGGAAAGCTTATCTTAGGGGGCGCATTATTAGTTATGCCACATCATTTAAACGCAACGCTCTCCAACACTACAAATTGGCAAGTGCCAGATTGCATGCTGCCCAACGGCAGCTATCCTCCGCCAGTACCCCTAAACACCACGACGAATGGGTTTCCACCAAGTCAAACTTTGACAACTGGGCAGACACCCTTGAGCGCATGAAGAAGGCTCACTTAGATGCCACCCTTTACAGGTATGGTAATAAAGCTGGGAAACTCCTCTCCAGATTATGTAAAGGTAGTCATCGCCCCACACACATCACCGCCCTCTGTGACCACACGGGCCGCACACTCTCTTCCCCTCAAGCCATTAATGAGGCAATGTTACAGTACTACACTAATCTATACGCCCCAGACCCCATCATACAACAAAAGGCTCGACACTTCCTAGATACTCTGTCTCTCCCCTCCATCTCGACGGAGCAATTAGAGGCCATTAATGCCCCCATCACTCTCCCTGAAATAGAGAACACCATCCGCCATCTAAACTCACACAAAGCGCCCGGCCCCGACGGCTTCACTAGTAACTTTTATAAAAATCATACACACATCACGGCACCCACACTCCTCTCCGTCTATTCCGCTATCTGGGCGGGAGGTCCATATCTCCCCTCAGGGAATCAAGCTGTCATTAAACTCCTCTCAAAAAAAGGAAAGGATCCACTACAGCCCGGCTCTTACAGGCCCATCTCCCTCCTCAATTTAGACGTAAAAATACTCTTAAAAATCGTTGCCACGAGATTGGCTGATATCCTTCCCCACTTAATCCACTCAGCCCAATCGGGCTTTATTAAGGGGCGAACAGCCACTTTAAATATCCGCAAAGTTCTACTAGCTCTTGAAGCAGCCAAACAAAACCCCAAGGGCACCTATGCCATTATCACTTTAGATGCAGAGAAAGCCTTTGACAATGTCAGCTTCGATTGGCTCTCTTTAACCCTCTCCAAATTTGGTTTCTCAGGCCCCTTCTCCCACCTCATTAGCTCTATGTACTCCTCCCCTTCCGCCAGTCTGGTAGCGGCCGGCCTCCTTTCGCCCAGCTTTCCCCTGCACAAAGGCACCAGACAGGGTTGCCCTCTATCCCCTCTACTATTTAACATCGCCCTCGAACCTCTATCTAGACACCTAACCCATACGGCTTCCCTCCACGGCATAGACATAGGAGGCAAGGAACTCCGCACATCTCTGTTCGCCGATGACGTACTTATCTTCACATCTAATCCAGCAGCTGACATTCACACTATTAAAGACATTTTTGACGAATTTAGACTTTGCTCAGGGCTTCGCATTAATTATTCCAAAAGTGAGATTCTTCCCATAGGCTCCCATTCCACCCCCCCCTGGGCTACTGGTTCCTTATTTTCGGTTGCTCCTTCCTTTATCACGTACCTAGGAATCAAAATTGGGAAACTACCTTCCTCATTATACCAACTGAATTACCCTCCCCTGCTCTCTAAGATTTCCCAAGAACTGACCAACTGGATGGATCTGCCCCTTTCGCTCCTGGGAAGGTGCCACCTTGTGAAAATGTTCAGCTTTGCCAAACTCTTATACCCTATGCAAACTCTCCCATTATTGCTTAAACACAAAGATCTTACCTCATTGGATTCTGCTATTTCAAAATTTTTATGGCATGGCAAAAGACCACGCATTGCCTACAAAAAACTACACCTTCCCAGGGGCAAAGGGGGTATCAGTTTGCCTAATGTTAGATTGTATAATTTAGCTTGTCTACTTAGAACCAGCCTAGATTGGATCACCCACTCGTCCAGGTATTCTAACTTTGATCTCGAAACTGCTATGGCTTACCCTTTCTCCTTAACTGCCCTGCTGCATTGCCGTTGGAAGTCGGTACCCCCCCCATCAACATAACCTTGTCCTCAGAGACACAGCGATAGCTTGGAGGGAGTCTAGGAAACTGGCTAAACTCCCACCTTTCCTTTCTACTCACCTGCCCATTCAAGGGAATCCTTGCTTCACTCCAGGCCTTCACTGCAGAGCTTTCTTATCCTGGTCAGCACGGGGCCTGTCCCTTTTCTCCTCCCTGTGCGACCCGGCTACTGGCAGACCTCTTCCTTTTCAGTCAGTGATGAAATTGTTCTCCATACCCGCATCGCACTTTCTGCACTACCAACAGTGTGTCAGCTTTATTACCCAGAGTTGCAAGGAAGAGCTTCTTCGTTTCCAACCCAGCTTCATGGATCAGCTGATACAGGATGAGTGTTTTAAGATCTCTGATATCTACAAACCCCTTCTGGAACGCTCGACGCCACCGGCCTCCACCACCTCCATTGCAAACTGGTCCTCGGCCTTCCCAGACCCCGACATCGTCTACAAGATTATGATGGGTCTCAACAAAGTTATGAGACTCACGCCCAACGAAGTCTGGAGGGAAACCCAGCTTAAGATTGCCCACAGGGCCTACGTCCCGTTTTTGTCTCCTAAATGGCGTTTGTTCATCACCGCAACCATGTCACCACCTGATCAACGTGCTCTGGATCAATTGTCTTTCACCTACAATGATTTGCTTCACTCCTAATATATCTTCAGGATCTACTTAACTGCCTAGACTGCCTCGGTCCTTATTTGCTCCCCAGGTTTCTCCTATGTGGTCATTGCATATGAATCCCTTCTTAAGATGTTATCCTTGTTCCTAATCTGCCTCCTCTCCCCCCCCGCCCCTTCCCCCCCCCCCTTTTGTATTTATCCTTCCCTACCTTTCCCTCCTCCCCCTCCCCCTCCCCTCCCTCTTAACTACTTGGATCCATAAAGTGTAATTAGGCACTTGTTCCACTAGGGAGCTGGTATCAATACCTGTGTTAATTAGGGTTCGAAACAGTCCCTGATTCATCCAGTTGGTCCCTGCTGCCCTATGCTATTATAGTATTACTGTTCGCTGAACTCTTCTGTGTTTCACGGTTTCCCCCGCCCCAGGGCTAACCCTGGATATTTATATATTCTCTTTTTATCGCTGATTGTGCCTTCTTGTATGCCTTTGTATGTTCTTATTTCCTTTTTTTCTAAATAAAAATTATTAAAAAAAAAAAAAATACTTGCACATATAGAAAGCATAGTATAGTGCATTTCCACTGTGCAGCATTGTGACTGCTGAGCGGTTCTGCGGCGATACTACAGAGAGCGACAAACGCAATAAAAAAAGTATTATAACTGGTGTGAAAGACCAGTGGCCCCCAAAAACAACAGATTGAAGTGGGGTGTTATATACCTTCTTCCACATACATGCTGCACTTCTCTAGAGACTTTTGTCACAGGGTCATTTAAAAAATGACAGGCTGAGGAAGAGGCAGGCCCTTCCGCAGGGGTGGTAGGGGTCTGGCAGGAGCAACAGACTTGAGCCAAAGTGGCAAATTGCAGAAGGTGCGTGCGATTACGTCCAAGGATGCACCAGACTTGGTTGAGTGGCTCACTCAGCCTTACTCTTCTGTACCCTCCTCATCCTCTCGATCTGCACCCTCTTCTTCACTCTCTGGTATGTGCACCCCCAAAGACACTACCACCAACACCACCACCACCATATATACCTTCTGCTTGATTCACAGGAATTATTTTCTGATCCATATCAAGACATTTCTGATGCGCAGCCACTCTTGGCATTGGATCAGGAAGAGGAGGTAGCAACAACCGCCGCTCAGCAGTCTGACGACAGTACCCAGATCAGCCCAAGGAGGAGGTTTGTCCCTGCTGTTGCTGCCTACTTCGAGATCTCTAATTATAGAGGTGGGGAAGGCAATGTCGATAATGATGTGTCTAGTGATGCCACGTGGTGCCCACAAGAGAGGAAGAGGAGGGGAGTTCAGAGGGAGATATGGACCAGCAGATAGGGAGGAGAAGCTAGAAAAACTTAGATTGCACAGGAGGGACAAAGCAGAATGCGAATGTATCAGGAGCAAGGCATCAACCATGTATGGTCACATACATGGACCGGTGGCAAGAAAGCGCCCTGGGGCAATTCAGTTCGCATAGGTAGCGCTATACAAGTCACTCATTCATTCATTCATATGAATACATCTGGCGCTCCCAGGACGCCGGCACATGGCTCCGCAGTGTGGGCTTTTTTTAACGTGTCCACTAATGACAATAGTGTTGCCATCTGCAATCTTTGCAGTCAACGCATAAGTCGCGGTAAGCCCAACACTCACCTAGGGACGACTGCCTTAAGAAGGCACATGAGCTGCCATCACCGAGCCCAGTGGGAGCAACGGAACACACAAAGCCACACTCCAGGCTCTCACCATCCAGCCTCGCCTTCTACTTCTCCTTTTCCTCTCTCCTCACAATTGTCCTCCACTCCACCTTCCATCACGGCAAGCTCACGTTTTTCTGCAAAAAGGCAGGCTTCCGTGGGCCAAATGTTTAAGCGTAAAAAAATTATGACGCCGGATAACCCTCTTGTCCAGCGGTTGACGGCTGGTTGACGGCCCAACTACTGCCATATAAACTGGTGGACTCGGAGGCCTTTTCGAAAATTTGTGGCCATTGGAACACCACAATGGAAGGTCCCAGCAAGGAAGTATTTATCACAGAAGGGCATCCCAGAGCTATATGCCCATGTTCAGTGGCAAGTGAATGTATCTCTGGCACACAGTGTCAGTGCCAAGATACATCTGACCACAGACACGTGGTCTAGCAAACACGGGCAGGGAAGGTATATCCCTTTTACTGCCCACTGGGTGAACCTTCTGATGGCCGCCAAGCATTTAACCCTTGGCACCCCTGTAGATTTGGTTTTACCGCCACCGATTGCATGCAGGCCTGGCTCTTCTTCTCCTTCTCCTCCTACTCCATCCTCCTCCCTCTCCTCCTCGGCTGACTCCTCCTTTTTCGCTGCTAACATCTCTTCCGCTGCGCTGCCCAAGCTCCCCAGAACCTATTTGACATGCCAGGTGAGACATTGCCATGCCGTGCTGCATCTGTTGTGCCTGGAAGCCAAGAGCCACACTGGCCCAGCACTCCTTTCAGCTTTGCGTTCATAGGCAGACCAGTGGCTAACACCGCTCAATTTGACAGTTGGTAAACTGGTGTGTGACAATGGTGCCAATCTGCTTAGCGCATTGAAACAGGGCAAAATTACGCATGTGCCATGCATGGCACACGTCTTAAACTTAGTCGTGCAACGACTCGTTGTCAAATACCCTGGGGTCCAGGACATCTTGAGGCAGGAAAGGAAAATCTCGGCCGATTTCAGAAGATCTTACACGGCCATGGGTCGCCTTGCTGACATTCAGTGGCGACACAATCTGCCGGTCAGACATCTTATTTGCGATTGCCCGGTACAATGGAACTCAAACTTCTCTATGCTTGATAGGCTGCTCCAGCAAATACGTACAGTTAACGTCTACCTGTATGAACTCTGCGGCAGAACAGGTTCTGGGGAGCTGTTTTTTTTCACCGCGCCAGTGGCTGCTTATGAGCACGCTCCCGATGCTCGTGCTACTCTGCAAGGGGCGTAGTGTTATATCGTGTAAGCTGATAACTTAGGGGTGGTATTAACAATAAACTACATGTCTTTGCGGGGTGTGTTTAAAAAAAATGAAGGGCGGGTTTTGCCATCTTCATGCTCTGCCCATTAATTTTAAATTTGAACTCTTCTGGAGCCATCCGCCCCTTACACGATACCGCAGTAATACACCCGCCCCTTGCAGAGTAGCATGAGCATCGGGAGCATGCGGCAGCGTCTGACACAATGTCATGCTCATTGCGCAGGCGCTGTGTACAGCTGACTCACAGCTATTTTCGGCGGCTCCGTTGTGGTGCGTACTGCGCAAGCACTGCACCTAAGCAGTACAGGGGGGGTCATTATCTTACCTTACATCAGGTGCCCCCAGCGGAGCCCCTCCTTACATCTGTGTCCCCCTCCTGGGCGCCCCCTATGGACAGGCCACCACTGGTCACTGGGTATATTTAAGTGTTTACAACCACTTTAATGACCATTAAGGTGAACCTCTTACGACTTCTTTAACTGCCCATGTTACCATTTTATAAATCCTTCTGTAATATATTGCAAGCCTTTTAAATTGTAATATTTTTATATAATTTGTGTCACCCAGAACCATGTCAATATTTCTATCTATTTAATCTTCCTGATCATTAAATAAATAGAATACTATTATTGCAGTAGATAGAAGAAAGTCTTGATCCCGCAAGTTAGCCAATACTTCTCTGAGCCTATAACAAACTCACTGACTGAATTGCTGAGCAAATTCTAAGAGGTGCTGACTTCAATTTCCCCAGGGTCAGTAGCACTTAAAGTAAGCATAGCACTCCTTCTTGGCAGATACATCACTCTTCTCTATGTTTATGGTGTACTTTACAGTCACCTTTATAGCAGAACAAACAACATATTTATTTATCTATTTGAACTAATCTTGAAGTAGCTTCTTTTTTTTTAACATTTAATTTGCATTTTAAAGATTTTGAAGCAGTTTGTTTATGTTTTTTTTTTTTAATTAGACCATATTTTTGATGTTATAACTAGATGATTTAGGGCCGGTTCACACTGCGGCGCGAGGCGAGGCGACACGGCTCGCCTCGCCTCGCTCCCGCAAGTCGTCCCCATTGAGTACAATGGAACCGTTCTGAGAGGAGCGACTCGAGTCGCTCCGACTCAGAAAAAAGGTTCCTGTACTACTTCGGGGCGACTTCGGGGGCGACTTGCATTGACTTCTATGCAGAAGTCCTCTGCAAGTCGCCGCTGACCCCCCCTGCAAGTCGCGGCGAGGAAGTCGGAGACGCCTCGCCGCGGCTCGCAGTGTGAACCGGCCCTTATAGAGTAGGCAATAGGTACATATTTTGTGGCTTTATAAGGATTTCATTTTGTCCTACCCAAACTCGGAAAATGCCATTAATGCTTGGCAGTGCTGGTTTTCTCAGTTTGATTACCATAAAGAAAAATATTTGCATGTTCTTCCTATCCTTGCATAGGTTTTCTCCAGTTTTTCCAGATGCAATATTCTAAAAACATACTAGTAAATTAAATAGCTTCTATTTTTTTCTTTTTTATTATGTTTTGAAAATGTTACAGTAAAATGTACATCTTTTGCTAGAATTCTGTAAGCTGTACATTAACCATCAATAAATGTAATGAATGTATTACCAAATTTAAATACACTAACAAATTGATGCCAAACTCCAGCTCAAACTTTATAATCAGTTACAACTAGTAGTGTTTGCCTTTTGGGATATAGGTTTTGCATGAATATGTATATGTGTCTGTACAAAAAACCTTTTAAAACAAAATGAGAACCACTTGTAAACATTTTATTCTATTTCCCATTAATAACAACATGATTTCTTTAAAAACATAATTAATATGAGAGTTTGTCAAGAGAAAATACAGAACAAAAAAATTCCTTTAGGTAATTCAGAGCTTTATCACTTGCACAAATCCTCAGATAGCTTCACAAATTTCCTACGTGTTTCATAGGAATCCCCCACTTCCTCAGACTATTAAAATGAAAAAAATGTGATAGTGCTGCAACAATACAATCTATATGAAATAAAACAAAACTTCAGCTAACAGTGAAATATATAAACTGATTAAATAAAATGAAAAAAAAAAGCCCAGTAAACAATAAATGATCATTTCTTCAGTGATATAAAAAAGGACAAATGTGATGCTTCTTCTAAAAAAACTCCCTATCCAGAGTGCTCCCACCACCGCATTCAATGGCCGCTCACCTCCTTTATAGGACCCCAAGGGGTCAAATACGCCTTGCACTTAGTGCCAAAAATCTCTCTCTTTCAATCTGTATTAAAGACCAGTAGATGCAGAAATGCATAAAAAAGACAAGAAAAAATGCTTCCTATAGTGCAGTATCTGAGGGATTAAAAAAATGAAACCTTTTCATCCCTGCTAGCAATAAACTCACATTTACTTTCAACATTTGTATTAGTTATCAAAGACATTGACAATACAAAAACAGAATTACATGCAATTGACAAACTGGGGCGAGTTGCTTAGCACTGAGAAGTCATTGAAACATGAAACCACATTTAGGCAAGGTTATGACATATGCATAGAAATACCCTGTCGTCGCCCAGAGATTGCAGTGACTGGCGAGACCCGGGGGTTCCCCCGAGGAGCCGGCGCCCACTCCCCTCCTTAAAAGATCTAGTATCAGGAGGCCCCCCCGACACCCCTAAGGGGATCTAACTGTGCTGGGCAAGCCACCCCAGTGACTTTAAAGCATGGACAAAACCACATGGAGGCTCACAGGGTTGTGTGATTTTCAATGTAAAGTGCGCTCGGCACAGTTGTCCCCAGGGGGGATAAGCCCCAATACCCTGGGCCCCTGCACCGCGTTGCAAGCTGTGCCCACTACGTGGCCACAACTCACCCACTAGAGGCCGACCTTAAATCATACATTTCAATATAAGAGAACCAAAAGGGGAAAGAATAGAAGAAGAAGAGGGGGTGAGGAGGAAAGGTGTGGAGTGGGCAAGCAGTCCGATAGGCGAAAGGTCGTAGGGACCAAAATGATGCTCACTGATTATTTTTGAAAACCAGGGATAAGGGAGATGCCTACGTAATTTGCCCATGGTTCTCAGATGGACTTGAATTGTGCTTTGGAGTCTAGGAGCACACTGGACAGTTTCTCTTGGGACATAATCCACAATATTTTATGCTTGGCTGCTTTGAAGGACACCCCTGATTTTTTCCAGGACTTGGCAATAGTTATCTTAGCGCCCAAAAGAATGAAGTGGGTCAATTTGCGGGTCCGTTTTGAAGCCCCTGGAATAATGGCATTCAGTAGGGCTACTGCTGGGGTTCTGGGAGGTTAAAGATCTGTTACTGTATGAATTAGGGCAAACATCCTCCTCCAGAAAGATCTGATTTTGGGGCATTCCCACCAAATATGAGCCATGGAGCCATAGAAAGCGCATCCCCTGAAGCACAGGGGGTCTGCAGATGGGAACATGAGGGCCAATTTAGAAGGTGTGAGATACCATCTTGTCATAATTTTGAGGTTTGCTTCTATTAGGGAAATATTCTTGATACCTTTATAGGCTCTGGAGAAGGATACCTGCCATTGATCTAGGTCCCAGTTGATTTGGAGGTCATTCTCCCACGCTGTCATATAAGGGGTTTTGCCAGCCTGATGGGCAAGGGCTTGGTAGATAACTGATATTCCACCCCTCTGATCCCTGGCTTGACCGGATCATATCTCGTATGGAGTGAATCTAGGTGGGATGGGTTTTCCTTTCCACAATTTGTGTAGGAAGTATTGTAGTTGATAAAACCTAAAGTGTTCCCCGCTCGGAATTTCCAGTCTTTATTTACAGAATTTTAGGGTTATTGGACCTGAGGACGTGAAGAAATGATCGATCCGGTACAACCTCTTGTCCAATCACCATTTGAAGGCTTTTATATCTTGCCCCGGGGCAAAATTGGGGTTATTGAAGACATGAGCCAGTGGGCAACATTCAGAGGTCAGGGAGGGGAGGGCTTTCAATTTATCCCAGAGGGACAGGTATTGTGAGAGGATTGGAGAGAGTATAGGGGGTCTGTCCCTGGGGGGGAGCCAAAGCAAATAATCTAAAGAATATGAGGGGACAGCCTGTCTCTTAATATGGATCCAGTCTGGCTTTTCCGTTCTGGTATAAACTGTTGAAAGTTGTGCTAGTCTCGCCGCCTGGAAGTAGCACTGTAAACTAGGAAGCCCTAAGCCTCCCTGAGTGTGCTGTCTGTATAGAGTATTTTTTGGAAGCCTATGGCCTTTTTTGTCCCATATAAACTCATTGATTTTCCTTTGGAGGGATTGTAGATGGTCCCTTCTTAGGTTTATTGGGATAGCCTAAAATAAATAAAGAAGTCTGGGGAGTAGCGTAATTTTTATTGAGTGGATCTTGCCAAGGCAGGAAAGATCTCTATTAGCCCATGTCTTCAGTTCCATCTCAAGTCTCTTGTAAGTGGGTGGGAAGTTTACTGGGTAAAGCTGGTAAATTTTTGAGGTAAGATGAATCCCTAGGTAATCTATGTGCGAGGCGATCTAAATTCAAATGAGCTCTTCAAGTTTCATACTATGGAGGGATGAAGTGAAACGTTAAGGGCGTAAGATTTGTCATAGTTAACCCTGAGACCCGACACCTTGACAAAGTCATTCAATAGTTTGCATAGGTTAGGGAGCGATGTGATAGGAGAGGTGACGAATAACAGCATGTCGTCTGCGAAGAGGCCACATTTGTGTACTTGGGGGCCGCAAGAAATACCCTGGATGTTGGGGTTAGAGCGAATCACTATGGCTAACATCTCAATTGCGATGGCGAAAATTAGGGGGGACAAGGGCAGCCCTGTCTGGTGCCCCTCTCTATATAGAGGGGTTTAGAGTGATGTCCGCTGAGGCGGATGAGCGCGGCAGGTTTGAAATATAGGGAGTGTAAAGTTCCCAGAAAAAGATTGCCGAAACCCCACTGTTCCAATAGTGCGAAAAGGTATGGCCATTTGACAGTGTCGAAGGCCTTGTGGAGGTCCAAGGAAAGCAACATTCCTTCCTGTCTGGTGCCCCCATCCCAACCAGATTGTAGAAGGGAGACCAGATCAATGGCTCTTCTGATCTGGTCCGGTCCCTGCCTGCCTGGGATGAACCCCACTGGGTCCTTGTGGATGTAGCGATTGATGAAAGAGGACAAGCGGTTAGCCATGGTATTCGTCAAGATCTTGAGGTCGTTATTGATGAGGGAGATCGGTCTATAATTTTCTACCTCTTCTGGGTTTTTATTTGGTTTAGGAATTACCGTTATATAAGTGGTATTCAGATGGTGATCTAAGGGGGTTCCCTGCATCTTTATGTTAAAGAACTGAGCATATGGGGTGCAAGTGTGTTTGCAAAGGCCTTATAGTATGGCACGGAAAGACCATTCGGTCCAGGGGCCGAACCAGGTTTGAGGTTTTTAATGACCTTTCCTATCTCCTTAACAGTGATGCTAGCCTCCATGACCTCCTTGTGTTCAACCGATAAGGCAGGAATCGGAAAATCTTGGATGAATTTGTTTATTGAGGCGATATTAACTGCTGGTGTCTTGATATAGAGTCTGGTGTAGAAGCTCCTGAATGCCTCTAATACCTTATTGGGGTCTGCCGTGGGAGAGTGTCCTGCTACTCTAATCTTTGGGAAACAGTAGTTTCACGGTCACGGGGAGAGTTTGGAGGCCAACATCGGGCCGATTTTATCATTTTGGTGGTAGAATTTAGCTCCACTCCAGCGGATGTGTTTCTCCGCTTTTACCGTGAGGGCCAAGTTCAGTTCTAGTCTGGTTGTGTCTAGTTGGTCTAATAATGCTTTGGAGGGGTTCTTCTTATGTCGATGTTTAAGGGAGGCAAACTTTTTTTCGAGTTTAAGAATGTCTAATGACCTTTCTTTCTTTTGTTGAGTGGCTATGCTAATAATTTTGCCCCTGATGGTGGCTTTGTGGGCTGCCCAAAGGGTCTCTGAGAATATGTTGTCTACGTTGTTTATAAGGAAATACTCCTTCAGGGAATTATCTAATTCCGTAATATTGATGGGGTCGCTCAGGATAGATTCGTTTAGACGCCAGTGAGAACTCGTCGGTCTGGTGAGGGAGTTTGTCATGTACAAGAGGACTATGGAATGGTCCGACCAGGCTGTGTCGATGATGGATGCTTTGCGTGTTGATGAGATAAGGGAAGGGGGTATTAAAATGTGATCTATTCTAGCATACGACTGATAAGGAGTCAAAGTGGGTGTAATCCTGTTTTGAGGGGTTATGTTCCCTCCATATGTCAACTAGCCCATGTGAGTGTAGGATTTTCGCTATGGTCAGACTAGCTTTGGTGGGGCGTGTCAGTTGGGCTTTGGGGGGGTCTCGATTTGTCAAGTCCTTGGTCAAACACAATGTTTGAGCCCCCTCCAAAAATGACCTTGCCTTCTACTAGAGGAAGAAGGGTTTTGAGGAGTTATTGGAAAAATTTAGTTTGTCGTTTATTAGGGGTATAATAAGAGATTATAGAGTAGATATTACCCTCAATGGAGCCTTTGACTAAGATAAATGTACCTTCAGGGTCTCTGTAGTCAGAGATATGTGAGAACTTACTACACTTTGAGAACAATATCGCTACTCCTTTGGTTTTATTTGTGGCATTCACCTAATACAAGAAGGGGAAATGTGAATGAAGGAATTTGGGGTTGTACCGGTTCGGGAAGTGTATTTCTTGGACTAGAACGATATCTATCCTCAGGGTTCGGTAAAGATCAAAAGCTATTCTGCGTTTACTAGGAGAGTTTAGGCCCTGGGTGTTATGAGTGGCCACTCTGAGTTTGTTACCATATGTGTTTAACGAAGCCATGTGATCAGGGGGGTGGAATGTTATTCAGGCTATCGCCACTTAAAATCAGAAGGTTTCTCCTTACGGGCCTTAGGTGTAGAAGTGGGAGCTCACCAAGCTTCGTAGATATCTGGGAATCCGGTATACCTGTCAGATGGCTCAAGAGAGGAAGAAAGTTGGGGGGGGGGGGGAAGGAAAGAGAGAAATACCAAAACATAGCACAACATCCTCTAGGAGTACGAACGATGTCTGATAAGGAGGAGTCCCACCAGACACCAACACTTCGGCTTCGGCAGCCTCTAGAAGAGGGCTGAAGACCCATACTACAGAGGGGGAAAATCCTTGTCTGCAGTATGAGTGGAGGCGCAAGGGTGTCACCCCCTACCCTTGCTTAAAAACGAAATATAGCTGAAAAGAATAACACAGCGTAAAATCAACTTTTCAATCAATCAGTACCAGACCACATTTATGGAAAAACAGTTCCCATGAGTCATCGTGCCTGCCTCAAAGGGGGGAGACCCGCGTATGACCTTATCGTGTAATCAACCCCTCCCAAACCTGGGGGGTAAATTCTGGGGAGGGAGTCCCCCGGGTGCAGGAGTACTGCTGATGACATCGAAAACTTCTGGGCAAGGCCCATTAATATGAACTTGCAGGAGTCACAGGGACCATAAAAGAAAAATAAATAGAAGAAACAAACAATTAGTAGTAAACGCCCCATGGGCGAGAGATCCAGGACTGCCTGAATTGAGTGTCCTTATTGGGTAAACGATATTCCGTGTCTCGGGCCTAGTGTCTCTGGTGTAGGAAGGGGACTGAAGACAACCAGGAGAGCCTGTAGTGAACGAGAACCTTGGAATTGACATAGAAGGCCTAACGGTAGACAACAGTGGTAAAGTTAGGAGCTTCGAGCTCCCTCAACAGCGGGGAGAACTATCCCAAGTCGGGATGCCCAGGTGAGGGCGGCGTGCTGGAAGAAGTCGGCGATAATGTCTTATGGAGGTTTGGTTTCCTTGGGCTTCTTTATTTTGCCTCTGTTCCAGAGAGGGGAAACCGGGCTTGCCGGTGGGGGTCTCTTGGCAGAACCTCCAGACGCGGTAGAAAAGTCCATTGGTGCTTCCTTGGAAATCAGTTTAAGGTGAAGGAAACGTTTTTCCCCTTCCGTGAGGGAGGAAAATGAGCAGGTTTTCCCTTGAAAGCCAAATTTCACCTCGAAAGGGAAGGTCCAACGATATTTGATGTCTTGTTGGGACAGCACCATTAAGAGCGGTTTGAGGGATCTCCTTTTTGGATGGTCGAGGGGGCCAAATCCGCAAATATTTGTATTTGGTGACCACGGAAAACAAGTTGCTGTTTGAGGCGAGCTTGTCTCATCACTTCCTCCTTTACAGCGTAAAAATGAGGCTTAACTATGATGTCCCTCAGAGAGCCATCCTTTCTGGGGGGTCCTAGGGCTCTATGGGCTCTGTCCAGCTCCAGGCGGTGCATCGGTATGTTAGGGAGTAGATCCTTGATAAGGTCTTTTATAGCCAGGGGGATTTCCGTGATGGTTTCAGGCAGACCTCGGACTCTGAAATTATATCTCCGGGACCTGTTCTCAAGGTCATCTATCCTGCCCAGGGCAGTCTCTAATTGATCCTGGAGTACCTGAATGTGGGATGCGTTCTGGTTGGTGTGTGCCACAGTATTGTCCAATGTAGTTTCAATAGCTTCCATTCTGGTGCCGAGGTTAGCAAAATCAGATTTTATATCTCTGGTGATTTGGGCTGCCGTGTTCGCCAGTCCCCTCTCTAAAAGGGCAGCGAATTTATGAAACACCCTGAGGAGAGGGAATGTCCTGATCTGGCATACTGCGGGATGGCGTGGACTGTATGGGTGGAGAAGCAGTCCCTGCGGGGGACAGGTTGTAGTCCCCCATCACTCTGCTCAATAATGATTCGGTGGAGGCAGGGGAAGGAGCAGGCTGGCATTGTGTAGATCCCTGGGCCACCTGGGAGTATGTGAGAGTGGCTGGGGCTATCACTTGCCTGAATTCCGGCTGTCTGTCTGTATAGGCCGCATGTGGCTGTGCTGAGGGAAGTCTGGCGGCCATCTTGGTACACCCTCCGCGGCCTGCTCTCTCAAATTCCTGCCCTAAATTTCACCTCGCGGCCAGTCCTGGCATACAGTGGGTTTCTCGGCGGTGTCCCCCCTCCGGGCAGGTGTGCGGGACCCCGGTCTGGTGGGCACTGCGTCCGCTGTGGTGTTGTTAGGCAGGGGTGATGCGGAGCTCCAGGCTCAAGCAGCCATGTTGGAGCTCCCGCGCATGCGCCATAAACTCACATTTAATAAAACAATTAAAAGCAATTAAAAGCATTGATACAAATCTGAACAGTCTCACTCAGTAACGATCAGTCCACCACCAGGCTTCACCTCTACTAGTTTCGACACCTCCAGAAATTAGCAAGAAAAGGAATTAATATAATTAATATAATACTCCAACACACGTTTTGAAATATAAAAAACATTAATTAAAAATATAAAAATATAAAAAATAATAATAATAATAATATTTAAAAAAAATTCCCAACCGTGTGTAATAATAATACATATAAAAATAGAGGATTGAGATAAACATAAAAAATATGACCTTCGATAATATTTTTTTTTAATATTATTATATTTTTAATTATTGTTTTTTATATTTCAAAACGAGTTTTGGAGTGTTATATTAATTCATTCCTTTTCTTGCTAATTTCTGTCCTAAATATTTTAATCTTTTGGAATTTGTTATATATTTTCTTAATATATATATTTTTTTAGTTTATTATGCTTTATTATTAGGCTTTACAGTGTTGTGCCACCACCACCACCACCACCGCCTAAGGCCGAATTTTTCTGCCCCCGTTTAACAGGGGCATGTAATTACAATATTTGCTCTAATATTTCACAGCAGGGCCCGTTCCTGCACCACCACCACCACTGCCTAAGGCCCAATTTTCCTGCCCCTGTTTAACGGGGGCATGTAATTACAATATTTGCTCTAATATTTCACAGCTTCCATCAGAGGGGGGCGGGGTCACCCGTACATCATTGGGGAAGCCAGGCTTGCCCACTAGCGTCGGGGGGGGGCGGGGCCAGGTGACAGGTGGCCCCGCCCTCATTATATAAGAAATGTCAGGCTGCCGGGACCCCGTCAGTGGACACAGAGGAAGGATGGATGGACTGCGCTGCGCTGGACGGAGAGATCACCCGTCGTTGGATCAGATCAGCCATTGCTGGACCCCGGAGAGAAGATCATCCGTCGCTGGATAGCAAGAGTGGATTACCACCACTGGAATCTTTTTTATTTTTTTATTTTAATAAAGGACTTTTGCAAAAGTGTGTTTGTCTTTTTTAACATTCTTTTACACTTTCTTTGTGAAATGGTAGGGGTACTTTTGTACCCCCTTACCATTTCAAACAGGGGGGCGGGATCTGGGGGTCCCCTTGTTAAAGGGGGCTTCCAGATTCTGATAAGCCCCCCGCCCGCAGACCCCCACAACCACCGGCCAGGGTTGTGGGGATGAGGCCCTTGTCCTCATCAACATGGGGACATGGTGCTTTGGGGGGGACCCCATAGCATCCTCCCAATGTTGAGGGCATGTGGCCTGGTACGGTTCAGGAGGGAGGGGGCAGTGTTTGGATAAAGGGCCTGGTATGGATATTTAGGGGGAACCCCACGTCATTTTTTTTTTAAATTTCCCTTAATATCCATACCAGACCTGAAGGGCCTGGTAATTGAATTTGGGGGAACCCCACGCTTTTTTTTTTATCAATGACTTTCAATGAGTGTTCTCTGTATTACAGGAGCCGACATTTCACTATAGCCGCAAGTGATTTTAAATGACTTTTTTTCCTGCAGAAATGACACTTTGTGCAAGGACAGTTCTAAGCACGGGGGAAACATGCGCCCCTTCACAGGCATACTATACACACACTCCAGGTACGAAAGCTTTTGCCGCAAACACCCCGAATTGTTCACTGTTCGCCGAACAGGCAAACAGGCAATGTTTGAGTCGAGCATGAGTTTGACTCGAACTAGAAGCTCATCCCTACCGCTGAACATGTGGATGGCTGGAACTGAATTTCTTTTAACGGTTTAGCAATTGGGGTAGGCTGCCTGCTACAATCCGATGTTGGTGTAGGGATAGCAGATTGACTGCAAGTACATGGCACACCTAATTCTACACCTTCATTCCTCTCAGTGCAGGTTTCTGAGAGGACTGAAGGTATAGTGGGGTTGGAGATCCCAGCTGATGAGGAGAAAGGGCCACCTTGTTCTTTGGTGTGGGTCTTTTCAGTACTGTTGTCAACAGACTGCATGGGAGGTCGACATATGTCTGGTCAAGCATGTGGTGCTCAAGCGGCTGCTGTTTTGGCCACACTTTATACACTTCAGATATATGTTGCAAACAGCAACGGTGTCATCTGCTGCACACATATCAAAAAAAGCTCACACCTTTTCAAAATCCGCAGGGAGTCAGCAGTGCCCTGCACATGCAGAGCTCTGCAGTGTGATGCAGTCAGGTGGCTGCCCTTAAGCTGGGCCCTGAAGGGCATCCTGCCTCGTTGGAGATGTGTCTCCTCCTCCTCTCTTCTATCAGGCACCCACGTAGAGTCAGTGACCTCATCATCCCCTCCCTTCTGGTCACTGGAGCAAACCTGGAAGTATACTGAAGCTGGGGGAACATGACTGCCACTTTCTTGTCCTTCTTGGGCACCCCCTCTCTCTGGGCTAACGTTACTGCCTTCCTCAACCTGGGTACCATCATCGGAGCCTTCAAAACGCTGCGCATCCTCCTGCAGCATGTACCCGACACCTTGGTCGAACAGTTCTGGGGACTCCTCTGTGCATGATGGTGGGGCTAGGGAAGGAGTGACTGATGACATTGAGCCGATGGAATAGGCTGCTTTGGCAGCTGCATTGCCAGGCAAACTACTCTGGGCCTGGGTGACAGAGGATGAGGAGGAGGAGGAGGGCTTTGTTATCCATTCGACCGACTCTTCTGCATGTTGTGGCTCAATAACATGGCTGGCTGCAGGAAAAGAGGACAAGCGTGCACCACGGCCACATGCTGAGGATGCACCGTGTCCATGACCAGCACTGTTGGCTGTAAACACAGAGCCTGCTTGCCCTCTTTTAGTGGCCTGTGAGCGTCTGCCTCTCCTTGGTGGCCTTCAAGACATGCTGTAAAATTTCATTAGAAAAACACCGCCTGAAGTTTACTAGAAGAAGTACACCAGGAATGGTGGCCTGCAGTCAGATATAGACTTGGCTAGACTAGAATGCAGTGGCTATATATATGTAGAAGACTGTATATATATATATATATATATATATATATATATATATATATATATTATGCACTGCAGATCACCGAATCACCTGCCTGCCTGCCTGAAAGTATATTTGAAAATGTAACCCAGAAATGGCCTGCAGTCAGATGTAGGCTTGGCTAGACTGGAATGCAGTGGATATATATATATATATATATATATATATATATATATATATATATATCAGGGAAGTAATTTATATCAAACTCACCATCTCCCTGCGCAAAGACGCAAACAAATTTGCCATGGATCGGCGCTCCGGCGCACGCACATTCGCAGACCTACTGAGAGGCGTGCGCGAGTGCGCTCAAGCACACGCATAACGTGAATTCCCTGACCAGCCTATAAAAGGATCTTTAGCACACAGACAAGTTGCTGGTTTGTCTCAGCTCACCTGTGTTTCCCTGCTTCCTGTTCCTGTTTGCCACTTCCTGTTTTGACCCGGATTGCCTGAAGACTATGCTGATTCTCTCCTGACCTGACCCCTGGCTTGTTTAAACGGACTTCCTGCTCTTAGCCTTGCTGCGCACTGGACTGATACTTGTGTTTGACCCTCGGCCTGCCTCTGGATTATTCTCTGTCTGCTGCACTTAGCCTTGCTGGCTCCAGGACTGATCACCTGTGTTTGACCCTCGGCCTGCCTCTGGATTATTCTCTGTCTGCTGCACTTAGCCTTGCTGGCTCCAGGACTGATTACTGGTGTTTGACCCTCTGCCTGTTTCTGCACTTTCTTTACTTGTTTTACAGACCTGCTGGCTGCTTACCTTCTGGTCCGGTCCATCCTGCACAAGCCTTCGTTCAGACCTTCACACAAGTCAGGTATCCCGCTGGAGGCTTGTGCCTCTTGGTGCAACCCATTCCCTGTATCACCTCCAGGGGTGGTGTGCGCTGAGTCGCAACAGCCACCTCTCTCTGCATCTTGGCCTCGGTGAGTACCTCTTTGCTGATAGTAAAAACCAGCCATGTCAGAGGCCAACAGAGCGGGTTTACCTTTGGAGATGTTGTGCCAGCAAGTTACAGCCCTTGCAGACGCTGTGCAGAAATTGCAAGAAGGGTACACCCAAATCGACAGCCGTCTAGTTAACCTGCACCAGTTAACGCAGCACCAGCGCCCCCTGGCGGGGCCTCCCTACCACAGGCCCATTCACCGCCTGCCCTGATGATGGCGACTCCTGAACCAAGGGTACCTACGCCTGAGCGATTTTCGGGCGACCGAAAAAAATTCAGGGCATTTAAAAATGCCTGCTCCTTATATCTGGCCCTGCAACCAAGGACTTTTTCTTCTGAAATAGTGAAAGTTGGATTTATCATCTCCTTACTATCTGAAGAACCCCAGGCATGGGCACATAGCCTTATGGAACAAAGAAGTCCTCTCCTGAACTCGGTGGAAACCTTCTTTAACTCCATGGGTCAGTTATATGATGACCCACAGCGTACTGCTACAGCTGAAGCCACTCTGCACACCTTAACACAAGGAAAGAGACCAGTGGAGGACTATACCGTTGAGTTCCGTAAGTGGTCAGCTGACACCGGCTGGAATGAGGCCGCCCTCAGGTACCAATACCGACAAGGCCTTTCCGAAACTTTGAAGGACGAATTAGCTAGAGTGGAGACCCCCGCCTCTTTGGAGGACCTGATTCAATTAGCCACCAAGCTGGACAGGCGCATGCGGGAGCGTCGCTCTGAGCGCCTTCAGACCCCTCGGCCCAGCTGAATGCTCCCCAAGTCGACCACTCCTTACTCTCCAATTCCGGTCCCTGCCGGCCCCTTGGCTGCGGAAGGGGAACCCATGCAGCTAGGACTTGTTCGCCCTCGTCTCACCCCAGATGAAAGGCAACGAAGACGACAGGCCAACCTATGTCTGTACTGCGGAGGGGTTGGCCATTACCTTCGCAACTGCCCAGTGAGACCTTGTAAGCCACCTCTGCAATTTGTTATGAACTATCAAGCCACAAACCTCACCCAGTCTTATGTTACTCTTTCTGTTTCTCTGCAGCTGGCGGAAGAGAGGATTCAACTACCGGCCGTAATTGACTCCGGAGCATGCAGTTGTTTCCTGGACATCTCTGTGGCTCAAAAACGTCACATCCCTCTCCAAGACAAAAAACTAAATCTTCTTGTCCACTTGGCTGATGGGTCTTTACCTCGCTCTGGACCAGTTACACAAGAGACCCAGCCGATTCTCACCATCACGGACTCGGGCCACCAAGAGTTCTTACGCTTTGATTTGATTTCTTCTCCCATGTTCCCTATTATTTTAGGACTCCCTTGGTTGCAGGCCCATGACCCCCAAGTTAACTGGGGCAGAAAGAAGGTCTCTTTTACATCCTCTTACTGTTCTCAACACTGTTTTCCTCCAGTTCCAGTTACTTGTATGGCAGTCGTTCCTGCATCTGACAGTCTTCAGCATGTCCCTCCAGTATATCTCGAGTTTAAGGATGTTTTTGATAAGAAGAAGGCCGATTGTCTACCACCTCATCGGTCTCACGACTGCCCCATCGAATTGTTACCTGGATCTGAAATTCCGTTCGGGCGCATATTCCCTCTATCCGAGACTGAACTAAAGGCTCTCAAAGCCTACATCGATGAGAACCTGGAAAAAGGCTTAATTCGGCCCTTTTCATCTCCAGTCGGGGCGGGTATTTTCTTCGTTGAGAAAAAAGATGGCTCCCTCAGACCCTGTATCGATTATAGGGAACTCAATAAAATAACTGTCAAAAACCGATACCCACTCCCGTTCATCCCAGAACTATTTCAGCGCTTTCGGACTGCCAAGATCTTCTCCAAACTTGACCTACGAGGCGCTTATAACCTTGTCCGGATTCGTACCAACGACGAATGGAAAACAGCCTTCAGGTCCAGGTTTGGGCATTTTGAGTATTTAGTGATGCCCTTCGGTCTGTGCAACGCCCCGGCCACCTTTCAACACCCGGTGAATGACATTTTCAGAGACTACCTTGACGACTTTGTAGTCGTATATTTAGACGACATTCTCATTTTTTCTGCCACCATCGAACTACACCGAGACCATGTAAGAAAGGTCCTTACCATTCTTAGGAAACATAAACTATACCTTAAGGCAGAAAAATGCAAATTCGAGAAGACCGTTGTCCAGTTTCTTGGATTCATCATTTCCCCTCAGGGGATCACCATGGACCCCCAAAAGGTCAAGGCGATTCTTGATTGGCCCGCTCCAGGGGACAAAAAAGCTGTGCAAAGATTCATAGGCTTTGCAAACTTCTATCGAAGATTCATTGCCGGCTTCTCATCCATTGTTTCTCCGATTACGCAGCTGACCCGTCAACATGGACGCTTCCAGTGGTCCCAGGAAGCTCAGGAAGCCTTCATTAAACTGAAATTTTTGTTCACTTCAGCACCCATTCTACAGCATCCAGACCCACTTTTGCCATTTGTGTTGGAAGTTGACGCTTCTGAAACCGCCACTGGAGCCATTCTTTCACAAAGACGGCGCCCCAAGGCCCTTTTGCATCCAGTAGCTTTTGCCTCCCGAAAGCTAAATCCTTCGGAAAAGAATTCTGATGTCGGTGACCGAGAGCTATTGGCCATTAAGTTTGCCTTAGAAGAATGGAGGTATCTCTTAGAGGGTGCAACTCATCCTATTACAATTTTTACGGACCACAAGAACCTGGAATACCTCAGAACAGCCAAGCGCTTAAAGCGGGATTCCACCCTAAAGTAGAACCTCCGCTGATCGGATCCCTCCCCCACTCCGGTGTCACAATTGACACCTTTCAGGGGGGAGGGGGGTGGAGATACCTGTCAAAGACAGGTATTTTCACCCACTTCCGGGCATAGACTCCCATGGGAGTCTATGCCATTTCCTGCCCTGCCGCGCTGTCTGCTGGGACACACACGGGTCCCAGTGACAGCGCGGAGATTTCCTATTGCGCGGCGCGGCTCGCGCATGCGCAGTAGGGAACCGGGAAGTGAAGCCGATTCGCTTCACTTCCTGATTCCCTCACCTAGAATGGTGGCGACAGCAGCCGAGAGCCGAGCAATCGATCGGCCTCGGCTGCCGGCATCGCTGAAACCCGGGACAGGTGAGTGTCCATTTATTAAAAGTCAGCAGCTGTAGTATTTATAGCTGCTGGCTTTTAATATTTTTTTTTTTTGGTGGAATCCCTCTTTAAGACCACGACAAGCCCGTTGGGCACTTTTTTTTTCTAGGTTCAACTTCCACATTTCCTACCGTCCCGGGTCCAAAAATGGCAAAGCGGATGCACTCTCCCGGATGTTCCCTGAATCCCCCCAGTTTACTGAGCCCAGCACCATTCTGTCACCGCAAAATTTTCTCCTGCTTACACAGTCCAACCTGGTAACAGCCATTAAAACAGCCTCCATTCACTGTACCGATCCCGTAGTGTCTTCCTTGAAGAAACGTAATGATCTACTTTGGGCACATGATAAGATCTTTGTCCCTCAGGAAGTAAGGCCAGCAATCTTAAAGACTTTTCATGACCACAAGTTGGCCGGCCACTTTGGAATACGGAAGACGTCGGAATTGATTTCCCGTTCCTTCTGGTGGCCTGGTTGGAGGCGGGACTGTCAGAAATTTGTCTCCTCATGCATTCCGTGCCAACGCAACAAAGGATTTAAAGCCAAACCTTGGGGATTACTGAGACCCCTACCTATCCCTGAACGGCCATGGGCAGACATGTCTATGGACTTTATTGTGGAACTGCCACCCACAGAAGGGTTTACCACCATCCTGGTCGTGGTTGACCGTCTTTCAAAAATGGCCCACTTCTTGACCATGATTGGTACTCCCTCTGCCTTGGACACTGCCAATACTTTTATTAAGGAAATAGTCAGACTCCATGGAGTACCTAACAGTATCATCTCAGATAGGGGCGCTCAGTTTACTTCTAAATTCTGGAAAGAACTCTGTAAGGCCTTGGAAATCAAGGTCTGTCTCTCATCCGCATACCATCCTCAGAGCAACGGTCAGACAGAAAGGACAAATCAATCTCTAGAACAATATCTCCGCTGTTTCTGTTCCGGCTCCCAGGATGACTGGTCTTCCCTTCTGTCTTATGCAGAATTTGCATACAACAATTCTGTACACACGGCTACTAACCAAACACCGTTTTGGTCGAATTTTGGATTCCATCCCTCCTTCCTCCCCAACTCCATCCCTGAAACGTCAGTCCCTGCTGTTCAGGATCGGATAGTCTCTATCCAATCAAATTTTCAAAAGATTCGAGAAACCATGCAAAGAGCTCAAGACGACTACAGGAAGTACTACGACAAAGGGAGAAAGGAGAATCCAGCTTTTGGAATTGGCGAGAAGGTCTGGCTAGCCTCTACTCATCTCAAACTACCCTGCCCTTCACGTAAGTTAGGTCCTAGGTTCATAGGCCCATTCACAATCAAGAGAATGGTGAATCCTGTGGCCTTCGAGTTAGACTTACCCAGATCGTACAGAATACATCTGGTTTTTCATGTATCTCTCTTAAAACCAGTGGTTCCTAGTCCATTTCCCGGAAGAGAGGAGCCTCCCCCGCCTCCAGTTGTAATAGATGGGGAGGACAAATTTGAAGTGGAAGCCATACTTAGCTGCAGAAAGTCGGACAGACAACTTCAGTACCTAGTAAAATGGAAAGGGTACCCATCAGAAGACAACTCCTGGGAACCTTCTGGTAATCTTCATGCTCCAAGGTTGAGGGGAGGCACTATCAGGGAAGTAATTTGTATCAAACTCACCATCTCCCTGCGCAAAGACGCACACAAATTTGCCATGGATCGGCGCTCCGGTGCACGCACATTCGCAGCCTTACTGAGAGACGTGTGCGAGTGCGCTCAAGCACACGCATAACGTGAATTCCCTGACCAGCCTATAAAAGGATCCTTAGCACACAGACAAGTTGCTGGTTTGTCTCAGCTCACCTGTGTTTCCCTGCTTCCTGTTCCTGTTTGCCACTTCCTGTTTTGACCCGGATTGCCTGAAGACTATGCTGATTCTCTCCTGACCTGACCCCTGGCTTGTTTAAACGGACTTCCTGCTCTTAGCCTAGCTGCGCACTGGACTGATGCTTGTGTTTGACCCTCGGCCTGCCTCTGGATTATTCTCTGTCTGCTGCACTTAGCCTTGCTGGCTCCAGGACTGATCACCTGTGTTTGACCCTCGGCCTGCCTCTGGATTATTCTCTGTCTGCTGCACTTAGCCTTGCTGGCTCCAGGACTGATTACTGGTGTTTGACCCTCGGCCTGTTTCTGCACTTTCTTTACTTGTTTTACAGACCTGCTGGCTGCTTACCTTCTGGTCCGGTCAATCCTGCACAAGCCTTCGTTCAGACCTTCACACAAGTCAGGTATCCCGCTGGAGGCTTGTGCCTCTTGGTGCAACCCATTCCCTGTATCACCTCCAGGGGTGGTGTGCGCTGAGTCACAACAGCCACCGCTCTCTGCATCTTGGCCTCGGTGAGTACCTCTTTGCTGATAATATATATGTGTAGGAGACTGTATATATTATATAGTTAATGCACTGCAGATTATTGAATTGCCTGCCTGAAAGTGTATTTGAAAACATACACCAGGAATGGCCTGCAGTCAGATATAGGCTTGGCTAGACTAGAATGCAGTGGATATATATATATATATATATATATATATATATATATATACGAGACTGACTGTATATATATATATATATATATATATATATATATATATATATATATATGTATATATATGTATATATATGTATATATATATATATATATATATATATATATATATATATATATATATATATATTAAATACACTGCAGCTAACCGAATGACCTGCCTGCCTGAAGTATATTAAACGGGAACGGCCTGCAGTCAGATCAATCAAGCTAAACTGGATACAGTGTATATATATCTATCTATGAATATATATATATATATATATATATATATATAGTGCAATATGGGGCGTGACGTGCAGCTCTAATTTGGCACGGACGCCCCATAATGTTCGTATTTCAATGATTGATCGAACAGCCAATGTTCAAGTCGAACTCATGTTCGACCCGAACATAAAGCTCATCCCTAGTATGCGCACCAACTAGAAATAAAGCGTTAATGGATCTTCTGATTACCAACAATACAGACCTGATCACAGATGTGGAAATTCATGGGGCAATTTAGGTAACAGCGATCACAGGTCAATTGGCTTCAGTATAAATCACACAAATATGAAACATAAGGGAAATACAAAGACACTGAATTTCAAAAGAGCCAACTTCCCTAAACTCTGAACCTTGCTAGAAGGCATAAATTGTGCTTAAATCTTAAGAACAAAGAACATATTAAATAAGGGCATTAGCCAATGCATCCCATTGGGTAATACATTTAAAAGAGAAGAGCGAACAAAAGTCCTGGATGGCTTAACTTAAATGTAAAAATGCATATAAAAGCAAAGCAGAAGTCCTTCAAAAAAATACAGGGTTGAGGAATCATCATCAGCATTCGGACTTTATAAAGAATGCAACAAGAAATGTAAGGGTACAATAAGGATGGCTAAGATAGAACATGAAAGACACATAGCGGAGGAGAGCAAAAAAAAAAATATCCCAATACAGTCTTTAAGCATGTAAACAGTAAAAAAGGGAGGACAGACATTATTGGCCCCATAAAGAATGAGGAAAGACATCTGGTTTCAAAGGATGGGGAGATGGCAAAGGTATTGAATTTCTTCTTCTCCTCAGTCTTCACAAGGGAATCGTGGGGGGCTTCAGTAACCAAAACTGCAGTGTTTATCCTCATGTCCTCATGACACATTACAGGAAGGACCTCCATGGTTAACAGAGGACAGAATTAAAATTATACTTGGGAAACTTAACATTAATAAATCACCAGACCAGATGGCTTGCACCCAAGAGTACTTAGGGAACTCAAGTCAAGTAATTGCCAGACCATTGTTCCAAATTTTTACTGATAGTCTTCTGCCTGGAATGGTACCAACTGATTGGAGAAAAGGCAATGTAGCACCAATATTTAACCACTTCAATACAGGGCACTTAAACACCTTCCTGCCCAGACCAATTTTGAGCTTTCAGCGCTGTCGCACTTTGAATGACAATTGCGCGGTCATGCTACACTGTACCCAAATGACATTTTTATCATTTTTTTCCCACAAATAGAGATTTCTTTTGGTGGTATTTGATCACCTCTACGGTTTTTATTTTTTGCGCTACAAATAAAAAAATACCGAAGATTTAAAAAAAAAAAAATGTTTTTTTTTGTTTCAGTTTCAAAACTTTGTAAATAAGTACGTTTTCTCCTTCACTGATGGGCACTGATGGGGCTACACTGATGGGCACTGATAAGGCGGCACTGATGGGCACCAATGAAGTGGCACTGATGAGGTGGCATTGATGGACACTGATAGGCGGCACGGATGGGCGGCACGGATGGGCGACACGGATCGGCGACACGGATGGGCGACATGGATGGACACTGATAGGTGGCACAAATTGGCACGGATGGGCATGGATGGGCGGCACAGATGGGCATGGGTGGGCTGCACAGATGGGCATGGGTGGGCACTGATAGGCGGCACAGGTGGGCACTGATAGGCGGCACAGGTGGGCACTCATAGGCGGCACAGGTGGGCACTGATAGGCGGCACAGGTGGGCACTCATAGGCGGCACAGGTGGGCACTCATAGGCGGCACAGGTGGGCACTCATAACAGGTGGGCACTCATAGGCGGCACAGGTGGGCACTCATAGGCGGCATTGGTGTTATACTGTACTAATGGATGCCAATCAGTGCCAAACAATAATGCATGCCAATCAGTGATGCCCATTGTGGGCACTGATTGGCATCCATTATGGGTACTGATTGGCATCCATTGTGCTGACCATTGGCATCCCTGGTGGTCTAGGGAGGATTACCTTTTCCCTGGTGGTCTGGTGGCGTCCCTGGTGGTCCAGTGTGGGCATCCTCGGGGGGGCTGTGCTGATAATCGATCAGCACAGATCCCCCGTCAGAGGAGCAGCCGATCGGCTCTCCTTTACTCGCGTCTGACAGACGCGAGTGAGGATAAGCCGATCACCGGCTCTTCCCATTTACACTGTGATCAGCCGTGATTGGACACGGCTGATCACGTGGTAAAGAGTCTCCATCGGAGACTCTTTACCGAGATCGTAGTTGCCGGGTGTCAGACTGACACCCCGCAACAACGATCGCCGAGATGCGCGCCCCCGGAGGACGTCATATGACGTCCGGTCAGGATTATCAAACCACTTTGCCGCCGTCTTTTTGTAATAGGGCGGGCGGCAAGTGGTTAAAAAGGGCTCAAAATACATCCCTGGGAATTACAGACCAGCTAGCCTAACATCAATAGTATTTAACTCTTGGAGGGGATGATACGGGACTATATAAAAGATTTTAGTAATGAGAATGGTATCATTAGCAGTAATCAGCATGGATTCATTAAGTCTTTCTTGCCAAATCTATTAACCTTCTATGAGGAGGTGAGTTGCCATAGTTACATAGTTTGAATAAAGACCCCAGTCCATCCTGAGTGAGTGTCTACAATTGTCCCTATGCCTATACATTGCACACTCACATCAATCCCTACCCTCAAGGAGCCCACAATCCAAGGTCCCTGTTCATATACTATTCATATACTAGGGCCAATTTTAGACAGAAGCCATTTATCCTACCTGCATGTCTTTGGAGTGTGGGAGGAAACCAGAGTACCCGGAGGAAACCCACGCAGGCACAGGGGAAACATGCAAACTCTAGGCAGGTATTGTCGGGGTTGGGGTTGGAACCAGTGACCCTCTTTATTGCTAGGTGAGAGTGCTAACCACTACACCACTGTGCCGCTATCTAGATAAAGGAAGGCCCATAGATGTGGTGTATCTGGATTTTGCAAAAGCATTTGACCCATGTCCCCATAAACGTTTACTGTACAAAATAAGGTCTGTGGCATGGACCATAGGGTGAGTACATGGATTGAAAACTGGCTACAAGGGTGAGTTCAGAGGGTGGTGATAAATGGGGAGTACTCTGAATGGTCAGGAGTGGGTAGTGGGTTCCCCCAGGGTTCTGTGCTGGGACCAATCCTGTTTAATTTGTTCATAAACAACCTGGAGGATGGGGTAAACAGTTCAATCTCTGTATTTGCGAACAATACTAAGCTAAGCAGGGCAATAACTTCTCCACAGGATGTGGAAACCTTGCAAAAAGATCTGAACAAATTAATGGGGTCGGCAACTGCATGGTAAATGAGGTTCAATGTAGAAAAATGTAAAATAATGCATTTGGGTGGCAAAAATATGAATGTGATCTATACACTGGGGGGAGAACCTCTGGGGGAATCTAGTACAAAGAGTACAAAGAAGGGCAACAAAGCTAAGGGCCGGTTCACACTGCGGGCGATGCGAGGCGACACCGACTTGCCTCACCGCGACCTGCCGCGACCTCAGCGGCGATTTGCAAATGACTTCTGTATAGAAGTCAATGCAAGTCGCCCCGAGGTCACCCAGAAGTAGTACAGGAACCTTTTTTCTGAGTCGGAGCGACTCGAGTCGCTCCTCTCAGAACGGTTCCATTGTACAGAACGGGGGCGACTTGTCAGATTGCGGCGAGGCAAGTCGTGTCGCCTCGCATCGCCCGCAGTGTGAACCGGCCCTAATAAAGAATCTGGAGAATATTACTTGTGGACTTGTATTTTTTTTTTACCTCACCTACTATGTAACACCAAATTTAACACACCTTCTCCCCAGTCACACCTGAGAATTTGTAACACATTAACGAGGGAGGGAAAATAGCTAATTGGGCCTAATTTTCAAATTTAATCTTAGGGGTGTACTCACTCTTGTTTCCAGTGGTTTAGACATTAACCAGTTGACATCCAGTGGAGGATGATATATATGTCCACACAATGGCATGGCTGCACAAAAGGGCGTACTTGTATGTCCCCTTTAAATCACGGGAGCATGCCTGCGGGTCCCACGGACTCGATGGCCGATGGTGTCCAACGATCGCTGTGAGGAGAGGCAGAATGGGGAGATGCAAACAAGGCATTTCTCTGTTCTGCCTAGCAACATGACAGAGATCCATCACTGCTCCCTGTCATTGGGAGCAGTGATCTTTGTCATGTTGTAGTGAGCCCATCCCCCCTACAGTTAGAACACACCTAGGTAGGGAACACATTTAACCCCTTGATTGCCCCCTAGTGTTTAACCTCTCCCCTACCAGTGTCATTTATACAGAAATCAGTGCATTTCTATAGCACAGATCACTGAACAAGTGTCAATGATCCCAAAATAGTGTCAAAAGTGTCCGATCTGTCCGTTGCGATAAAAATCGCAGATCGCCGCCATTACTAATAAAAAAAAAATATGATAAAAATGCCATAAATCTATCCTCTATTTTATAGACGCTATAACTTTTGCGCAAACCAATCAATATACGCTTATTGCAATTTTTTTTACCAAACATATGTAGAAGAATACATATCGGCCTAAACTGAGGAAAACTATTTTTTTTATATATTTTTGGGGGATATTTATTATAGCAAAAATTTAAAAATATAGATTTTTTTTCAAAATGTACTCCTTTTTTGTTTATAGCGCAAGAAATAAAAACCGCAGAGGTGATCAAATACCATCAAAAGAAAGCTCTATTTGTGGGTGCAACGTTGCACGACCGTACAATTGTCAGTTAAAGCGGTTGTATACTTAAATTTTTAACTTTTACCTACAGGAAAGCCTATAATAAGGCTTACCTGTAGGTAAAAAAAATATCTCCTAAACCTGTACGGTTTAGGAGATATTCCCCTCGGTATGCGCCGCTGACTGCAGCGGCGCATGCGCACAAGGGGATTCTCGGCCTGAAAATCCGGCAGTGGCCGGCCGGCCGGACTGAAATCTCCCGCACGCATGCGCGGGAGTGACGATATCGCGGCTCCGGCCACTCACAGCGCCGGAGCGGCGATACCCGGAAGAAACGCAGAGGGAGCATGTCAGCTCCCTCGGCATGGATCGGGCCAGATGTCGGGGCCTCGTTCTAAGGTAAGTATTTCATAATGAGCTAGTATGCACCGCATTATGCCTTTTGCTTTGCAGGTTTAAAAAAAAAATAAAAAAAAAATTGCAGGTTTACTACCGCTTTAAAACGACACAGTGCCGTATCACAAAAAATGCTCTGGTCAGGAAGGGGGTAAACCCTTCCAGGGCTGAAGTGGTTAATAACTGTGTGTTGAGTTATTTTGGGGGGACAGCAAATTTACACTGTTATACAATCTGTACACTCACTACTTTACATTGTAGCAAAGTGTCATTTCTTCAGTGTTGTCACATGAAAAGATATAATAAAATATTTACAAAAATGTGAGGGGTGTACTCATTTTTTTGATATATTGTATATAGTTTCTATGAAAAAAAAATCTCCTCTTATTTATTCTCACTGGAGATAGCTTCAGCTGTTTGAGTTACGTATATTCACATATGTATATAAAAAAACTTTTTTGTGCAACAAGCATATACAGTAATCTGTATTTTTCCTCTTTTTTTCCCAACAATAGTCAGAGCTTTAAATACAGATTTGTTCAGGAAAATCGGTCCTGAGGAAGCAGGGGATCCCACAAAACGCGTAGACCATTTATGAAGCTATCCAAGGTTTTTGCAAGTGATAAAGCTCCGAATTACCTACAGGAATTTTTTGTTCCTTATTTGCTCTTGACAGACTCTCATGAACATGATGTTGTTAAAGAAATCATGTTGTTTGTTTTTATTGTGAAATAGAATAAAATGCTGTCATCTTTTACGTATGTTTACAAGTGGCTCTCATTGGCATATACAAATACTCTGTTTTGTTTCAAAAGGTTTTCTGTTTTGCATAAATAAATAAAAGCTAATCATTGTAAGCACCCCTGCCAGTATTAAGTGGTTTGTCTCATCCATGTAAACTGATACATTCTGCTGGAGAGCTTGAGGTTGTGAAAAACAACAGACTTGCTGGCTCGCCAGATGAAAATACTAGAAAGAAAGCCTAAAAAATGGAAACAAATGAAGAGATCACAGATGGCCAGAATGTTCAATGACTAAGTGCTGCTGCATGAAACATGAGTTGATCTGCTGTTCTACATACAGTAATAACTAACTTCTAACTAGAGATGAGCTAAATATTATTTCAGTTTTGTTTGTAGTATCCACCTAGCTGCGTAAAAATTAAAACCCAATGTCTGTGGATCTTCTGGTGTTTTGTGATTTTTTGGTCGGAAAATGCGACCGTGTGTATGCTCCATCAGACTTTTGCTGGCGGCATTTCCGCCAGCGAACGATTGAGAGCAAGTTCTCAATTTTTTGGTCAGAAAAAATTCCTATTCGAAAATGCGTTCGTGTATGTATGGAATTCGGACACGCAAAAACTCACACATGCTCAGTTTCAAGTACGAGATGGAAGGGCTCGGTCTGGCAAAACTACTGTTCGTAACGGAGATGGCACATTCTTTTCTTCTTTATAATGCTAGAAGCATGAAGTTGTTTTGCTGCTCATATTCACACAGAGTTCTCACAAACGTATTTCTTTATTATTTCTCATAACTAATCATGATTAATTATTTTTTATTGTCATTTTTTTGTTTAATCAAGAACTCCTTTTTTTGGAATATTTTAAAATTATTTTCTAGGCATTTCCATAATTTTTTTTTTTGTGTGTCAAGTTTCCACAACAACATTATTATCTTGTATTTTTAAAAGCTCAAGGAGGTTGGTGTTGGTGACCCTTGTTAATTTGACCTTGTATTTTTTAAATGTACCTGTCTACTCACAAACTGTCCTATTTGAAGAAAAACACATAGGCAAGTATTTTCATATAAAAAAAATTCCACTTATTCTGGCTGATAACAAAATAAAGAGGAAGGCAACACTGGAGAAACTGTTGGAATTTGCGAAACATTTGTACCCCAGGGCACACATCAACTATTTGGAAATAAAAATTGGTAGCTTGAGAATTCCATATAATGGGGAGCACAATCTGGTCCAGGACTCCCAGAGATCAGGAACAGCAGCAGATGACATATATGTCCCCGGGCTGTGGTACTACCACATCTTCTGTCAGACCAGACTGAACACAGGCCATCACTTTCTTGTCTTCCCTGCAGACTTCCCACCACGCTTCCCTGCAGCCTTTCTTGGAGGCTGCAGCTCTGGAGCTGGACTTGTGGCAGGAGGAGGAGGAGGATGGGCTAGTGCACATAATCACTCATTTGGCCACTCAACCCTTCTGAATGGCCTCAAAAATACATTTCTCATACCTGAGGCATTGGCCCTCTTCCATTTGCTGCAATTTTGCAGCTATATAGAAGCAATAGGCCTCTTCAGCGTGGGGGGGGGGGGGGGCTTTTCACGTTACTCCCCTTCCTGGGCCTTTTTGTTGTAAGGCGGAGGGGAGGCACCTGGGATTGGGTGCTGTTACAGGGCCCTACCAACTCCTGGCTGACACTTACCTCAGCCTCCTCCTGTCTGCCTCATGCCAGAGCATCGTCTTGACTGAGGTCTTCCTCTGTATGAAAAAGGGACATAGTTTTAGTTATTGGTTCATCAATCACACACAATTTTCAGCTCATGACTGTTGCAAATTGAATGTTAATAAATAAAAAAGACTATCATTCTGACCCCAGCATTTTTCATTCTTGTCACACTGATTTGTGGCCCCTACTGTCTATTGATATGTCAAACACTTTTTGTTAAATCATTCATTTTATTTGTAAAGCCGCGTACACACAGGCGGACTGTCTGGCCTACTTAGTCCGCCGAAACACATTTCAGCGGACAGTCCGCTCGTGTGTGGGCTTCAGCGTACTTTTTCAGCGTGCAGTCTGGCGGACTAAGTATTTCGGAATTTCCGTAATACTGTCCGTCGGACTCGCATTTCGGCGGACAATCCGCCCGTGTGTGTGCCAGTCCGCCGTACTTTTGAAATGAGCGGACTTTTCCCGCCCGGAGAAAAGTCCGCTCATTTCGAACGGGTATCCAGGTAGGCGGGGCCCGCGAAGGAGTCGTCGCTGGCCTCGCCGCCTGGTATGGACTTAAAGGGGAACCCCAACGCCGAAAAAAATCGGCGTGGGGGTCCCCCCCAAGTCCACAACAGACCCTTGTCCGAGCACGCTACCCGGCCGGCCAGGAAAGGGGGGCGAGCGAGCGCCCCCCCTCCTGAGCCGTACCAGGCTGCGTGCCCTCAACATGGATGGCCCCCCCACCCCAAAGCACCTTGTCCCCATGTTGATGAGGACAAGGGCCTCTTCCCGACAACCCTGGCCGTTGGTTGTCGGGGTCTGCGGGCGGGGGGCTTATCGGAATCCGGGAGCCCCCTTTAATAAGGGGGCCCCCGGATACCGGCCCCCCACCCTATGTGAATGAGTATGGGGTACAATGTACCCCTACCCATTCACCTGTAAAATAAAAGTACAAAAAAAAACACAACACAAGAGATAAAATACTTTATTGCACAGCTCCGGGGGTCTTCCGTCTTCGGGGGTCTTCTCGCCGGACTCCTCTGCTATCTTCTTGTAGCTCTTTTGCTAGCGGAGGAGTCCAGCTTTCTTCCTCACCGCCGGCCTCTTCTCCCGACTTCGGGGGTCTTGTCCCCCTCTTCGGTTCTTCTGCCAGGCCCCCGCGCCTTCTTATAGCTCTTTTACAGGCGGTGGCCCGGTCTTCTGTAGCCGCCGTCGCCGCCGCCTTCCGTTCTTCTTCTTCTTCTTCTTCTTCTCCAGGAGATGTTGCCTCGACGATCTCTCCGGCCGGAATGCCAGGGACGCCCTGCGCGGCCACTTATATAGGGACAAGGGGCGTTGTCACATGGCTTTATGTCACATGGGTTGGTCACATGGGTTGATGTCACATGGGGACTATGACATTGTAAGGGGGCGGGGTCACCATGTGACACCAACCCATGTGACATAAAGCCATGTGACACCGCCCCTTGTCCCTATATAAGTGGCCGCGCAGTGCGTCCCTGGCATTCCGGCCGGAGAGATCGTCGAGGCAAAATCTCCTGGAGAAGAAGAAGAAGAAGAAGAAGAAGAAGAACGGAAGGCGGCGGCGACGGCGGCGACAAAAGACCGGCAGAAGAACCGAAGAGGGGGACAAGACCCCTGAAGTCGGGAGAAGAGGCCGGCGGCGAGGAAGAAAGCCGGACTCCTCCGCTAGCAAAAGAGCTACAAGAAGATAGCGGAGGAGTCCGGCGAGAAGACCCCCGAAGATGGAAGACCCCCGGAGCTGTGCAATAAAGTATTTTATCTCGTGTGTTGTGTTTTTTTTGTACTTTTATTTTACAGGTGAATGGGTAGGGGTACATTGTACCCCATACTCATTCACATAGGGTGGGGGGCCCCCTTATTAAAGGGGGCTCCCGGATTCCGATAAGCCCCCCGCCAAAGTGTGTTTGTCTTTTTTAACATTCTTTTACACTTTCTTTGTGAAATGGTAGGGGTACTTTTGTACCCCCTTACCATTTCAAACAGGGAGGCGGGATCTGGGGGTCCCCTTGTTAAAGGGGGCTCCCGGATTCCGATAAGCCCCCCGCCCGCAGACCCCGACAACCAACGGCCAGGGTTGTCGGGAAGAGGCCCTTGTCCTCATCAACATGGGGACAAGGTGCTTTGGGGTGGGGGGGCCACGCAAGGCACCCCCCCATGTTGAGGGCACGCGGCCTGGTACGGGTCAGGAGGGGGGGGCGCTAGCTCGCCCCCCTTTCCTGGCCGGCCGGGTAGCGTGCTCGGACAAGGGTCTGTTGTGGACTTGGGGGGGACCCCCACGCCGATTTTTTTCGGCGTTGGGGTTCCCCTTTAAGTCCATTCCAGGCGGCGGGGTCAGCGACGTCTCCTTGGCGGGCCCCGCTCGAAATGAGCGGACTTTCCTCCGCGTGTGTGGGCGAGTCCGTTCATTTCAAAAGTAGGGCGGATAGTATGGCGGACTTAGTACGCCGTATTAGTCCGCTCAAAAAGTGGTGTGTGTGGTCAAGTCCGTTCATTCGAAAGTATGACAGACTGTCCGTCGGATTGTCTGATGGACTAAGTTGGCCAGACAGTCCGCCCCGTGTGTACGCGGCTTAATAATAACGTCTAGTTAACAACAATCATTTTCAGACAATAAATATGTTAAAAAAAAACTATACCTGGCTCCAGCTGGACTCCTCAACTTCTTCCAGGATGGAATGCCCAGGTTGGTCCTCGGAAGCCTCAGCTGGGGTTGAGGGAAGGGTGGATGGAAGTGTAGAAAATGATTCCCTGCCTTCAATTTGGTCTTCCAGAAACCACATCCTGTTGTAGTACCACAGACTGGGTACATACACATCCTCTGCTGCTGCTCCTGATCTCATGGAAGCCTACACCTTATTAAGCTCCTTCCGATACGTGCTTCTCAAGCTACCAATTTTCTTCTCCACAAACTTGATGTCTGCCTCGGGGACCTGCGTCTTCACAAATTCCAGCAGTTTCTCCAGCGATGCCTTCCTAGCTGGTTTATTGCGATATAAGTGGTTATTAACCTCCCACAAATTTCACATATCCCTGTATTTGTCAATGAACTGGCCCATGAATTCAGGGTCTTTGAATTGTTTCATATTTGCTGAAAGAGAAAACACAAGACCAAAACACTAATATCAGGCTAAACTCTCCTAATCTTATCCCAATATAGGCTTCAATCTCAAATCAGTATAGGCCACTCATGTCCCAAGTTAAAATGTTACCTTTGTTATAACGTTCAGCACTTCCTCCACTCACAGATCGTACGTACGACACATGCGTCGTTGGCTTTATATACACTGCGCATGCGTGAAACTCCACCCGCGTCGCCCTCCCCTGACTTTCTTTCTAGAATATTCCCTGCCCCTTCTCTTTTGTCACAGTGGGAGAGGAACATAGCGGAGACACAGCAGGTGCTCAATAGCAGTAATAAGGAGGAAAGCCTGGAGCAAGAAACGTCCCGATCCCAGAGGAGAAGATTTAAGGCCATAAATATGTACTTTGGTGAGATGGTGGAGAGGTTGGACATCTTGAAGAGGGCCGACTATGAGGGGAAGTATGGACCGTACCTAAGCCCAAATATGAGAAAGGCCAAGATCATGACTAAAGTGAAGAGTCTGTGTCTGAATTTTTGGATACGACGATCCAAGGAGCAATTGAGGAAATGCTGGTCAGACCTGAAATTGAGGGAGCAGGATCAGTACAGAAGGATCAAGGGAGTTCTTCTAAAAAGTAAGTAGTTGTCGTGTGTCCCTATTATTATTATTACTTGCATGCTGCTCCATGTACTTTTCTTTATTGTTGTACCATTTAAAATGGCTATTTTCATGTTAGTGGGCACAGTAATCGGTCATAAGAAACATTGTTCGTTTGCCAACTAAATACGATGTTTTGGGCAGATACAGGGTTAACTACATTTGGCCATGCTAATTTGTATTAAAAGATGTTTGGTACATTGTTGTCTAGATGTGTTTGTAACTATAATGAATTGCAAACTTGATTCAGTGTAATGTAAGGAGAGGACACTCAGCAGCTGTTTACACATCTGGACAGGAGTAGGGATGAGCTTTGAGTTTGAGAATCCCTAAATTTTGGGTGTTCACGGCAAATTTGAAAAGCCGCGGAACACCCTGTAAAAGCATATGGGCGAAATCTAAAGTGCTAATTTTAAAGGCTTATATGCAAGTTATTGTCATAAAAAGTGTTGGAGACCTGGGTCCTGCCCCAGGGGAAATGTATCAATGCAAAAAAAGTTTTAAAAATGGCAGTTTTTTCGGGAGCAGTGGTTTTAATAACGTTTAAAGGGAAACAATAAAAGTGTAATATTCCTTTAAATTTCGTACCTGGGGGGTGTCTATAGTATGCCTGTAAAGGGGCGCATGTTTCCTGTGCTTAGAACTGTCCCTGCACAAAGTGTCATTTCTACAGGAAAAAAGTAATTTAAAAGCACTCGCGGAAACCTACGTTACATCAGAGGGGGGCGGGGTTACCCGTACATCACTGGGGAAGCCCGGCTTTCCCCTTGTGTTGGAGGGGGACGGGGTCAGGTGATGGGTGGCCCTGCCCTCCTCAGGTAAGAAGTGTCAGGCTGCCGGGATTCTCCGGTGGAGACAGAGGATGGATGCTCTGCGCTGGAGGGAGAGATCACCCATCTCTGGATCAGATCACCCTTCGCTGGACCCCGTAGAGATGATCATCCATCGCTGAATAGCAAGAGTGGATTACCACCGCTGGAATCTTTTTTTAATTTTTTTTATTTTTAATAAAGGACTTTTGCAATGGTGTGTGTGTGTTTTTTAACATTTTTTTACACTTTCTTTGTGAAATGGTAGAGGTAATTTTGTACCCCCTTACCATTTCAAACGGGGGGGCGGGACCTTGTTAAAAGGGGCTTCCAGATTCTGATAAGCCCTCCCGCCCGCAGACCCCCACAACCACTGGCCAGAGTTGTGGGGATGAGGCCCTTGTCCTCATCAACATGGGGACAAAGTGCTTTGGGGGGAACCCCAAAGCATCCTCCCAATGTTGAGGGCATGTGGCCTGGTACGGTTTAGGAGGGAGGGGAGGCCGCTCTCTCGTCCCCCCTCTTTTCCTGCGGCCTGCCAGGTTGCGTGCTCAGATAAAGGGTCTGGTATGGATTTTTTAGGGGAACTCCACGCCAATTTTTTCTTAATTTGGCCTGGAGTTCCCCTTAAAATCCATACCAGACCCTTCAGGTCTGGTATGGATATTTGGGGGGAACCCCACGTCATTTAAAAAAAAAAATTGAGGTGGGATTCCCCTGAATATCCATACCAGACCTGAATGGCCTGGTAATTGAATCTGGGGGAACCCCACGCTTTTTTTTTTTTTTTTTTTTTTATCAATGACTTTCAATGACTGTTATCTGTATTATGGGGAGCCGACAATTCATTATAGCCGTGAGTGCTTTTAAATTACCGTACTTTTTTTCCTGCAGAAATGACACTTTGTGCAGGGACAGTTCTAAGCATGGGAAACATGCGCCCCTTTACAGGCATACAATAGACACCCCCAGGTACGAAATTTAAAGGAATATTACACTTTTATTGTTTCACATTAAGTGTTATTAAAATCCCTGCTCCCGAAAAAACTTCAGTCTTTAAAACTTTTTTTTGCATTGATACATGTCCCCTGGGGTAGGACCCAGGTCCCCAAACACTTTTTAGGACAATAACTTGCATATTAGCCTTTAAAATGAGTACTTTTGATTTTGAACGTTCGAGTCCCATAGACTTCAATAGGGTTCACACAAAGTTTAGGTCTGTTCGCAGGTTCTGGTGCGAACCGAACCGGGGGATGTTTGGCTCATCCTTACTCAGGAGCACTAGTGTGGGACACAAGAACCAACTTTTTAAGGTGTCCCACACAGGTACTCCAGTGGATACTTGGGGCGTCTACATGTGTGAAACTTGTCCAAAAAAGGATAGTATTCTAGCTTGGTTAAGGGAATTAATCATGTCTTCAACTTGGAACTCTGCCCACACAGACAATTGTACCCCACTTCCAAGCAATGTTTCACATTCATATTTCTGGTCATAAATATCTGTGTGCTAAGTATACTTTTTGATTCATTCTCATAGGGGAGAAAAGACTCGGGACATCTGAGGACACCAGGAACACCACGCCTCAGGAAGAAGGGGAACAGAGGACACCACAACCTCAGGTTGTGGAGGAAGGAGAGGTAGAAGATGTGGTTGAAACTGTCACCACAACAGGTCAGTGTCAGACAGCACAGATTCAGGTAATAGATGGATGCCTTCATATTTATAACACATAGTGTGTATATTTATTTTATGTGATGTGCAGGTTGTGGAAGAACAATCTCCTCATTTCACCAGTCACAGTGCACAATGGCATATCCAGGACATAATGTGGTGTAGTCGAGATTTAGACATTATCAAGGAAAAAAACCAAGGAGATTGAACACAAAAAGTTTGGAGATGAGGGACTTTTACGGTACCAAAAATCAAGAATGAAGAAAAATATAATGAAAAAATATAATTTGATTTAACACATACATACACATACATATAAAACCCAACATTTAATACCCGTATGGACACCCAAGGGTCCTGAATTTCTTGGGGGGCATGTGCTCCCATTTTGGGGCTTATGTGCCCTCCTATGGACTCATTTGGGATGTCCCTACAAAGGACACCGTTCTCCGGAGACCTCTGGACTATTATCTTCTTTGTCCAGGAGGTGTCAGCAGGCCCAAACTGGATGATTAAGTTTTGTGCAGTCAGTGGCAAGTAAAATCCCATTCTGGACAATACAATGACAGATTTTTGTGTCACACATTCCCAGTTTATTCTTCAAGATGTTGATCATACTTTTTCAACTAGGGATTAATGAAAGTCTAGTATTCCTCTAGATCAGGCATCACTAAATGTCAGACTGCCGTCCAGATCCTGACCAAGTCACTGTCCCATCTGAACAGCCATTTAGGAGCCATTTCTTTCTCCCTGCCTCCGCTGCTGTCACTATTACAACAGAGAAGATAACTGGAACAAAACAGCTTTGCATGCAGGTTGAGAGGCACAGCAGCATTAGATGGAGGGCAGGAGTGGGATTTGCCAGAATTAACAAGCTGATGATTGGTTGTAGGATGCAGGGTGGTCCTAGCAACCAATCACCAGCTTTTCAATATGAAAAGTTAACTCCAGCAACTCCTGCCAGCCATCCAGGGATGCTGGGCCTCCTGCTCTGTGTGCCTGAGTAAGGTAGGAAGGGGAAGAGCTGTGATGTGAAGGAAATATGTGCAAGGGGCTGTAATATGAAAGGGGCTGTGTTGGGGGGGGGGGGGGCTGCAGGGGTCTGTAATGTGACAGAGTTCAGAACACTGCTGGGAAGAGGAAACTGTGGTGTTAAGGGGGTTTGTGATTTGCAGGGGGACAGCGGACACTGATGTGAGATTGGGATTGTGAAAGGGGGGGCACAATTGCAAGGAGCTGTGATGATAAGGGGGGACAGAGCTGCAGGGAGCTGTCATGTAAAGAGGGCCGGAGCTGTAGTGGGCTGTGATGTGAAGGGGGTCAGAGTTGTAGGGGGCTGTAATGTGAAGGGGGGAGGAAACCAGGAAACCAAGCTGCAGGGGGCTGTAATGTGAAGGGGGCAGAGCTGCAGAGGGCTGTGTGGTGTAAAGAGGGGGCAGAGCTATGGGGGCTGTGATGTGAAGAGGAAGAGCTGCAGAGGGCTGTCATGTGAAGCTGGCAAAGTTGTGGTGGGCTGTGATGTGCAGGGGGGGGCAGAGGACACCATTAGAACATTTATGTGAAGGGGAAGCGTTGATGTTAAGGGAGATTGTGATATGCAAGGGAACTGGGGGCATTGATGTAAGACTGATATTGTGAGTTAAAGAAGGGGGGCCTTGATGCAAAGGATCTGGTTCATCACACAAACATATGATTTAGACCTCTGCCAGAAGAAAATTTTAATAATCGGACCTCTGTGAATTTTAATTCCGTACCCCCAGTCAAGAGGTTGCTAGGGATTCTTTTGGCTGTGAGCAATGGTAAATTTATCTCCTCTCTGATGGTGCCTTTACAAACCTGGCACCATTGTCACTATGTGCGAGACCAGTGAAGCCTCTCCTCTCATCTCTCAATAACCACTAACACCAAAGATCATTTTAGCTGGCTGTAAGGAGACACTCTCTTCAACCTCCAACAATTTTGGCAATATTCTTTCTATTAACCCCCAATGTAATATAATATTCTTCCCACTGACCACCACAAGTATTTATCCCACTGCCCATCAATGTATAGGGGTTTTTTTCTTCTACTGACCTTCAATATAAGGGGTCCTTGTCCTCACTTAGCTCCAATGTAATGGGAATCTTCTTCTAAATGCCACCAAGGTGAGAAGATCCTTTTCGACTAACACCAATGTAAGAGTAGTCAGATCTGCTGACAAACAATATAAGGGGACCCTTCTCCAATAACCATCAATGTAAAAGAGCATTTTTACTGGCCATCAATGCAAAAGGACACAGTCTTCAGTTTTTTTCTGCCCATTATTAGTGCTGAAAATGGTAGTGGGGGTTTGCTAAAAATGATGTCAAATGTACTAGGTATGCCAGAATGCAATTTTTAAAAATATATTAATATATTTACAACATACTGATCATTCTATGTACTGTGAGTTGTAGATACAATTATTTTAGAAGGAATTCCTAGATTTCAAGGCTTCCTCAGTGGTAAAAGGAATTCAAAAGTCAATTCTAAATCATGGAAAAATTGACACTACCTTTCTTTTTTCCCCTGTAAAATGGAATGGTGAAGCAAACTCCAGTGTTACCATTTGGGTTTCTATCTATGCATTTAACAATATTATTGTTCAATATCACAGTCTAGATGAAATAATCATGTCTTTCAGAAATCAAATACACAAAATGTGCTATATGACCAGTGAAATAATGTCTCCATTAAAAAGAAGAAGCAATTGGTTGTTTCAGAAAATCTGATCAAATTAGACAAAATCATGTTTCTTTTGTAATGTCAAGCTCATTTTTTTCACTAAAATAATGTATGAAATGATTGATTCTTTGACTGATTGGGCATTTATTTTTATCATAATGTGTATGGCCAGTGTGAGACATAAAGGTGTTTCAACTCATCAATGCCCACTCACAATAGAAACATAACCTTCTAGTTAAGGAAATTCATTGCTAAATAACTTAATTTTAGCCCTCATTTTGGTACTTAGTAAACAGAGCACAGCTATACTGAGATTATATAATATCATCTGTAGAGAAGCTTGCCAGAGTGCCTGGACGAGGATTCAGTTAGCCTACAGAATGGTGTTTTTGTATGAAGGTCTTGCAGTCTGTGACATAACGATGCCTCTGTTAGATTATTCACGTAGTGAAATAATGTCTGTGATGATGACGATGATATTATACACCACATGGATGAATTGCCTGATTTTTAAAAACAGTTCTGTTGGAAGGCACATAAAGCACAGAGTACCTGCCTTATTTAAATCCAAACCTCAGTTTGCTTTCCCAAGAGCTGCGTTTCTGCAGCTGTCCTATACTTTGGAAGAAAAAGCAACTTTGTTGGTCCAAAAACATCATTTACGCTAACTTTCCAGTATGTTGATATTTAGTCAGAATGGTCGATCCGGTTTAAGCAGAGAACTCAAGCTCTATGCAAATTAACAGCAAAGGATCTAAGTCTAAGTCTATTTATAATATGTGGAAAAGTACTGTGCATTCACACAACTGGAGCATTGAAAGGGTACAGCCAGTAAAAGTGAAAGATGGAATTAGAATTAGGTAATGAATGCTTAGAAATGTCTGCAATTAATTCTTTCTAAAATTACCCAGTAATGTGATTTGTTGCTGTATATTTAAAACCGAAAGAAGAAGAATTATTGAAGTAAACCCATCTCAAATGTGGGCAATTCTAACTGAAAACAGAGTATAACTCGAGGTTTTCTTTTCATGTCATGCCTATGGATAATTTTAGTTTCCTGTTAAATGGAGAAGCTTTCCTGTCAGTAAAACAACATTGTATGTGGGCGACAGATGGTGTTAAATGCCCCCACCCATGTTTAGGGATGGTTGTTCCATTTTGACATAGATGGCCTCTTTCATGCCTCATGTGAACCAGTTATATCCTCTGTTTAAAATCTGCACCACACTGTCCTTGAAAATTTTTCCTTTTCCTTAAAGTTAACTAAACTCACAATTTAATGGTTTCCCAAACATAGTTTGGGTTGGAAATGTTCAAAAATGTTATTAAAAATGTTATTAAATCCTTAATCAATAGTACATATATGCATAGTAGGATTTTAAATACCCCTCAAGTGAGCACAAAATGCATCAATGTTATAAAAAAATGTATGCATAACTTTATTTCATCCAGTAAAATGTCTAATAAAAAACATATTTTACATATGCTTATGCTAAAAAATGTGGACGATGATTGTTGGTACCAGTAGCGTATGTAAAATATGTTTTTTATTAGACATTTTAATGGATGAATCAAAGTTTTGTATACATTTTTTTATAACAGTGATGCGTTTTGTGCTCACTGGAGGGGTATTAAAAATTCTACCATGCATATATATACTATTTATCTAACTCAAGGAGGAGACCCTCCACTAGCACACCTATCTAGCTGTAACCCTTCCCATATATACCTAATACATTTTATGCTGTCAATCTTTAATAAAGCATGCCAATGTTTTTTCTGCACTGTTTAAATTCATATTCTGCCTACTAGCATATGTGCAGTGTATGCTACATTGAAAGCATGTCACTGATGATAACTGCCAAAGTTTCCAGTGTGCTTATTAAAATGTGTTAGTGCAGGTGGTGGTCATTGGGCACATCCTTTAGCTGGATGAGGGGCTTTTTAAGTGCCAAAAAAAACATACCACACAAATTATTACATACTTTGAAATCTTGATTACATTGCATATACACAATAAAATGTTTAAATTGATAAGGACTAGTTCTTATATTTACCTGGAACATTGTATATAGGAAAACATGTCAACACTAATAACCTTATCGTCATCTAACATCAATACTGTATATGGTACAAATCGTAAAAGTACTTTCACTCGTTTCTGATTAATTACATGTAGCAACGTTTTCAACATGTTTTGTTGTTCACTTCTTCAGGAAGCAAGAGGCAATCTAGGTTAACAACAAGCAGGTAAATATACATACAGTGTACTACTGCATACTTACCCACTTGTTTTACTACTTTTTTAGTAAATCAATGTGTTAACACAGAAAAAAAGGTTTTAAGGTGATCAGAAATGGGCCTAGCTAAATAAAAAAGGATTATTCATAATGTGCATGGGGTCACAGACACACATGAAACCTGCTAGAAATGTTTACTCTTCCCCAGTGTATCTAAAATCTACTAAACCCAGGAACCTGCAATCAAGGGAGAATGAAAACTCATCCAGAAAGCTTTAACCAGACACTCATACAAGTCACCAGACTACTCTAACTAAATAATTGCATTTACATGTTGTGTACTGTGGGAAACCAGGTTCACTATACCTGGTTTCCCACAGTACACAACATGTAAATGCAATTATTTAGTTAGAGTAGTCTGGTGACTTGTATGAGTGTCTGGTTAAAGCTTTCTGGATGAGTTTTCATTCTCCCTTGATTGTCTTATGAGGCTGCAGGACCCATGACCCTCTGTCTGGACAGTGCTGATTGCCCCGGTCCTGATTGCATGCACTCTCCCAAGAAAAAAAAAACTCTCTAGCAATACACACCAAACTGAGCATGCACAGCTTGCCCCAAGGCTCTGTATTATCAGTAGGTAGACTGGGGACTGTGGAAGAAGTGGAAGATCAGAGAAGAAAGGATCAAACTTTTTTTCACAATGCAGAGGATTAACCCCTTAGGTTCCACAGTGAGTATAACAAACATGCTTTATTGCATATACAGGCTGATTTTACTGTTGTGGGTTTATTCATAACACTTTAACACTTTAAAAACTAGCTGGAGTGAGGCATTAATGTTGACTTTATCCAGCACTCAAAGAGACATGTTATTTAACAGTGTTGGCCTTTAGTGGTAATGTAATAGAGGACCAGGTAATTGCCACTCTTCCATGCACTCCCATTTAGCCACACTGTGGATAATTTGAAGGGAAGGAGTATGTATAAAGACAGTTTGATATTAAAAGCACAAAGTCTATCAAGCTAACACAAGAAACAAAAAAACAATACTCTGAACAAAAACAATGCAAAAAAAATCTCAATGAGAAAATAGCCATCTTATTCTTCTGGAAATTAGAAATCTTTCTTACCTAATACCACTAACTAAAAGATAAGGGGACATACGCCGTATCAATGGTTCAGCTCCAATATATTGCAAGTGGGTTCAGAACCTGGTGATTTGAACAGAATAAGGCTAACATGTACTTTCTTGTTACAGGCCACTGCTTAATATCGCCATTTTCACAATGGTATTAATAAACTCCACTAGCTTGAAGTGACCCTAATATAAATATATGAGAAACCTTACCTTGTAAAACAACTCATTTAGTTTAATAAAAATAAAAATGCAGGCAAACGTTTGTGCATATATATAAAACATTTATAAATACCTTTATGGGGTGTGTCAGCAGGAGGCTGAGAAAGAGCAATACATTGATCTTCCCAGTGATTATCTGGGCAGGGCAGTGTGTCAGCACAAGCCTGAACATTGGATTACAGGCAGCCCGTGCTCCCAAGTAGAATGCAAAGCAAAAAACTGACCTCACTGGGACGGATGTGCTTCCATTCTCATGGTCAGTTTCAAATAGAAAAGCAGGGGGATTGGGAGGATCACTAGGTATTTTACACAAAAAAAAAATACAAAGAGAACAGAATACTTTTTTTTACAATCAGGTGTGGTTTATTGAAGAGCACAGCAATACAGAGTAAAAAGTCACAACCATACAATGCCATGCAACAATAACTTCATACACTAACAGAGAGGGAAAAGAGAAAATTCACATGAGACCTAAGGAGTTATCCATCTATTCACAAATAGGACCCTTAATGCAGGCAGTAAGAGAGGGGGGGGGGCAAAGGGAGCAGCAGAAGGGGCAGAAAGGGGGGGGTTGAGAAGGAATAGGAAAATAGGTAGGGGGGAAGAAAAAGCGAGGGTGAGAGGCAGCAGCAACCAATCACATCTCAACAAGAGGTCCAAAGAAACCAGACTTTATCATATTTCCAGGGACAACCATGATTCATATATGTAAGCAGGGGCAGACTGACCATTCGGCCACTAGGGCACTGCCCGAGGGCCCCAGGCCACTAGGGGGCCCCACCAGGGTTGCCAGCCTCAGTAAAACCAGGGACAATATGTAAAAATCTGTGTTTTTTTTACATCTGTCTCTGAAATGTCCCTTACCGACATCCTTTTGGTCTAAAAATCCAGAGACTATAGGTGCCCCACCTCTCCAGTACCTTCTTCAACAGAAACATGTCTGTGTATACTGTGTGTACATGTATGTGTATACTGTGTGATTGTATACTGTGTGTGTGTGTTTGTGTATGCTGTATGGTCCCATAATCTCTGAATGCCTGGGGGCCCCATAATCTCCTAATGCCCGGGGGCCCCATGAGTTGTCAGTCCGCCCCTGTATGCAAGTTTATACACAGGCAGGGCACCATCCACCTTAGCTTCCCAGGAGGATAAACAGAATACTTTTAAAACAAGCACATAGTACAACAGGCATAAATACGGATTATGAAATATTGGGGTAAAATACACTGTATATTATAACTTGTCAGGGATCATAGAATTACCTCTGACAATGTCATTATCTGATGTTTATCCCAAAAAAGTGCAGGCAACATTTAAGGTCAACATCTACTTCTTGGAGTAAAATGTAACATCTACGTTTTGAACCAGAGATGCCACCATTAAATTAACCCTGATGAATCTGTGCAGGTCTGGGCTGTGTTCACAAATGTCAGACTCAGATCTGTTCTTACTTCAGTCTTTCGCATTGTGACTTAAACAACATTACAATGCTGCAGTATGTGTGATCACTGGAATAGAAGAGGACATGCTTCTTCCTGCCTGCAGCAAACTGATGAAATTATTTCAGTCTAGGCACTGTAGTGTGACTGGAGATCTAAGACTTTTTTTTAATGCTAAACAACTGTAATAAATACATGTATTTAGCAAAATCCTTGAAGACTTCAACTCTCTGCATAAAAACTTTCATTGAAATACTGTATATTCCTCAATGGCCAAAAAGGATATAAATCCACCTATGTACATCAAATGCATTTGCAAACTGCTTTTGCAAAGCCTTTGCAAAGCATGTTTTTACCTTGTACAAGTATCACTAAATCATCACTGTACTGTCCCTAACCTTTGCCAAGAGCCGAGTTGTGGGAGGGACCCAGAGGGCCCATTCACTATAGGCTGCCTGCAGAAAACTACAGGAGGGGGCGGAGACAAGACCAGTCACCCTGATCAAGAATAACAGTGACAGGTCTTTATTACAGGAAGTTTCTGCACAGAGGTAAAGTTTCACTCTGGACTATTGCATAGATCTTAAAGAAATACACAAAGCACACCAAGATTCAAATAATAATGCACATGCCTCTATATTTGCTTATCCCAGAGTTCTGCTTTGACTGTCAATAATTAAAACTACATTTTAGATGTGTTCAGAAATAAAATGCAGCCTTCCAGCTAGTGAAAATTCCAGTGCATGAGTGACATATGTTGAGTCCTTACTCAGAAGCCTCTTTTTCTGGAATGCGGTGGATCTCTGTATCTTTGGGCAATGCATCATGCTTTTTAATTATTGCTTGCACAGTATTTTCATATTTAGGTATCAGTGAGGTTTAGATTTCTTAAGCATACCATTAAATTATTAGACTTTATACTTTAGTACTGTTGATCGCATGTAAAAATAAAGTCATTTATGTGAATGGTTTAACCCGTCGCTGATAGGCTTTTAACTGGGTGTTAAGACTAGGGGTGGGCTTGATAACTTTCTGATAATGTGAACTGTGTGTTGCAGAACATGCTCTCACCCCAAAAACTCAGCTGCCAAAACCACATATGTGTGTCATATGGGTGGTAAGGTTCGCCCTCATATGCGGTTGACAAAATGTTAAGCATGCCATCACACTACATTGTATATTTGGCTGATTTGACAGGTCAGAATTAAAACAAAATATTTTTTATTCATATTGTCAGATTTACTTTTTTTTCTGTTTATTCGTTTATTCAAAGGCAGTGTGACATTTAAAAGAAATGTTCTTTGCCCATTTTCACCTTTTTTATTACTTTTATAAAATGCTAAATCAAGGAAATTTGACCAGTGAGTGCATTAAAGTCTTTCTTTTGAAGCTGATATTGGTTTATTAAAAAAAAAAAAAAAAAAAAAAAACATTTTTGTAGGCACTCTGGAGGTGATGCCAACATTATAAGCAGCCAGGTTTAGAGCACATTTCCATTGGCCTCCTGGGAACATCTGAACTCCTTCATTATTTTAAAGTAACTGTACTCAGCTTCTATATAGATTTCACTGAAACCTTTCAGTCACTTGCAGTAAAATGCACTGACACTACATAATATACTGTAGGTCAAAGCAAGTGAATGACACTTGTTCACCAACCTGTTTAATTAGCCAATGCTTGTTCGGGTGTGCTGTAAGGCAGTGTCATTGAAATTTATAAAATGCAACAGTGTAAATCTACTTGAGCAATATTTAGGTATATATATAAGTCATAGCTATAGATGGAGTATCTATATATAGCTATGGCAAGCAATCAGCAAGCATTACATATTAAAATTGCAATTCACATAATAATTAAAATATCTTTTTTTCATTAACAGGCATGTGACTGCTATTTGGGGCTGTACTCCTCAGGGCTAGGCCAATAGGCAGAACGAAGCCACAGTGAGTTACATGTCACTGTTTGCTTCTAACTCTTTCTCTCACTACTTTCTGCCAGACTATTGCATAGCTCCCAAATGTTCCTGATTTCGAGGCACTGTCCCTGATTTGGAACAAAGTCCCTCTACCCCTCTTTCCTCCTCATGTGTTGCTCATTGTGGTCTGATCTAAATAGTTGTATGTAAAATGCACTTTTTATCTTTTAAAAAGTGTTTCCCAGGGATAAACCTTTCATCCAATTTCTAAATGGCTGCATTTGTAAATTTCAAAAGCCAATATAAAGCAATAGCAGTGGTAAAAATAAACACTTGTGGGCTTAACTAAATATTATTTTTTGTATAATTCTTCCTTAAGGGGGCATGGTAGGGGGTGTGTCCTATGCATACAGTACATACTTTTGCTATTAGTTGTTCCTCATTCCCATCTTAAAAAGTTGGGAGGTATGCTATTGTGTGCATGGAACAACAGTAAAGCTGGATACACACTATACAACTTTTGTTGTAAGATTTCCTTTAGATTTAAACCTCGTACACATGGTTTGATTATCGTACGTCTGAGCGTCTGATTTCTGTCAAAAGCATGTGTGCAGGATTTTGTCTAACATACTAACTATGCACAAATTGTCGTTCAACAAACACGAATGTAGTGACGTACTATGAGAGTATGAAGAGGAAGTTAATTTCTCGAGCGCCACCCTTTGGGCACCTCCTGCTAATTTTGTGTTAGTAGACGTTTGGTGAGCGTTGTTTCGCGACTTTCAGATCATTGCTGATCTTAAAATGACAGTTTGGGAGTAGGCAGTTACATTGAAAACAGCACAATGATAGAACACTGGTTAAGTTATTTAAGTGGGGCAGGCGTGTGTCCCCGGATTGTCCACTGTGCCAAAAATCTCCCGCTGATTAAATACATATGTTGTGGAAGTGTCCTAAACTGATTATATATTGGCGAGAGGTGGGGACTACAAATAATGAAGTCTTTTATAGTCATATAGATATGGATCCTAAGACAAGCTTATTGGGTTATCTCGATGAAGAGCTTTTTCCCATTGAGATTTTGATATCAGTTAGGAGACTACTGTTTATAGCATGAAAGTTAATTGCCCTAAAATGGATGTCTCCGAGTATACCCTCATTTGAGGAATGGCATCTTCAAGTAAATGATAACCTTCTGAAGGAACAACAAATCTTTTGTAATAGGGGCATACCTAATAACTTAAACAAATTGTGGAAACCGTGGATATTGGCTCCAGGGTTGGCCCCATCATCATTGGCTTTTGTTGTTCCTTTGTAGGGAGGTCAATTTTAGTTTAGGATAGTAAGTATGGTTTCAGAAGGAAATTGGGGATGGAGAGCCATACCAGTGGGGGGTAGATAAGAAAGGAGTGAAATAATACACCCGCAGTAGTTACTTTTCTCATAGACATTGGTATATAGCTCATTACTAGGGATGAGCCGAACACCCCCCGGTTCGATTCGCACCAGAACTTGCGAACGACCCCCGCGTTCGGTACGAACGTTAGAACCCCATTGAAGTCTATGGGACTTGAACGTTCGAATTGGAAAGTGCTAATTTTAACAGCTAATATGCAAGATAGTGTCCTAAAAAGGGTTTGGGGACCTGCCTCCTGCCTCAGGGGACATGGGTCACTGCAAAAAAAAGTTTTAAAAACTGCCGTTTTGGCGGGAGCACTGATTTTAATGACGATTAAAGTGAAAAAAAAAAGTGAAATATTCCTTTAAATATGGTGCCTGGGGGGTGTCTGTAGTATGCCTGTGAAGTGCCACGTGTTTCCCGTGTTTAGAACAGTCCCTGCACAAAATGACATTAAACGGAAATAACACCATTTAAAACTGCTTGCGGTTTTAATGTTATATCTGGTTCCTGCAATATGGTTGAAAATCATTGAGAAACATGGCATGGGTAGCCCTCCCTGCCCATTACCAGCCTATTTGGGTCTTGTACGCATATTAAGGGGAACCCCGTACCCATATTAAAAAAAGGAAATGCGTGTGGCCCCCAGGCCCTATATACTCAGAACAGCAGTATACAGGCGGTGCAAACAAGACAGGGACTGTGTAGGTTTGTTGTGTTAAGTTGAATCTGTTTGTCATTTTCAACCGGTACATTTTTAAAGTGTAGCTCCAGTCAAAAAAACTATCTTTAAGCTTTTTGGAAAACATAGGGAAGGGTTATCACCCCTGTATAATTTGTTTTGTCGTCCATCTTTTTTCATCTCACTTGCTGCTGTCTCCTTGCGTTTGCAAGTAGGAGATGTTTGTAGGTTGGATGTTTGAAAGTAGGGGCCTGCCCTATATTATAGCGGTATGTACTGGGTACATAGCACGCAGACAGCACGCACTATCTCCTAACACTACTGACTGCAAGCTCTATTATTAACCACTTGTTAGCCCAATGTTTGCATAAAGTGAAAGATGAAGTTATGCTGAGTAAATAGATATCAAACATGTCACTCTTCAAAATTGCACATGCCCGTGGAATGGCGCCAAACGTCGCTACTTAAAAAATCCCCATAGGCGACGCTTTAATTTTTTTTTTTACTGGTTACATGTTTTGAGTTGCAGAGGAGGTCTAGGACTAGAATTATTGCTCTCGCTCTAACATTCTCGGCGATACCTCACATGTGTGGCACATGCGAGCACATGAGGACATGGGCGCTTTAATTTTTATTTTATTTTTTTATTGTTCATTTTACTTTATTTATTTTAGTTTGACATTTTTTCCCCCAAAAATATATTTTTGATCACTTTTATTCCTATTACAAGAAATGTAAACATCCCTTGTAATAGGAATATGGGGTGACAGATCCTCTTTACAGTGAAATCTGGGGGGTCAATATGACCCCACATCTCACCTCTAGGCTGGGAAGCCTGAAATAAAAAATAAAAAAAAGATTCTGGCTTTGATCGTACTGGCGAGTTGGTAGAAGCACCGGAGGGCGGTGAGGGGTGGGGGGCGTCTATGGCTGGGTATTTCAGGGTATCACCGAGTATCGCTGGGTATCTCTGAGTATGGCTGGGTATGGCAATTTATGGCAGGGTATTACAGAGTATTGGCGGGGTATTGGCGGGGTACTACAGAGTAATAGCAGGGTACTGCAGAGTATTGGGGGGTACTACAGAGTAATGGCAGGGTACTGCAGAGTATTGGGGGTACTGCAGAGTAATGGCGGGTACTGCATGAGTAATGGCGGGTACTGCAGAGTATTGGGGGGTACTGCAGAGTAATGGGGGTTACTGCAGAGTAATGGGGGGTACTGTAGAGTAATGGCAGGGTACTGCACTGCAGAGTAATGGCAGGGTACTGCAGAGTATTGGGGGTACTGCAGAGTAATGGGGGTTACTGCAGAGTAATGGGGGGTACTGTAGAGTAATGGCAGGGTACTGCACTGCAGAGTAATGGCAGGGTACTGCAGAGTATTGGGGGTACTGCAGAGTAATGGCGGGTACTGCAGAGTAATGGCGGGTACTGCAGAGTATTGGGGGGTACTGCAGAGTAATGGGGGTTACTGCAGAGTAATGGGGGGTACTGTAGAGTAATGGCAGGGTACTGCACTGCAGAGTAATGGCGGGTACTGCAGAGTATTGGGGGGTACTGCAGAGTAATGGGGGTTACTGCAGAGTAATGGGGGGTACTGTAGAGTAATGGCAGGGTACTGCACTGCAGAGTAATGGCAGGGTACTGCAGAGTATTGGGGGTACTGCAGAGTAATGGCGGGTACTGCAGAGTAATGGCGGGTACTGCAGAGTATTGGGGGGTACTGCAGAGTAATGGGGTTACTGCAGAGTAATGGGGGGTACTGCAGAGTAATGGCAGGGTACTGCACTGCAGAGTAATGGCAGGGTACTGCACTGCAGAGTAATGGCGGGGTACTGCAGAGTAATGGCAGGGTACTGCAGAGTATGCACTGGTATTGCAGAGTATTGGCAGGGAATTGAGGGGTTAAATTCTGTGAGCAGCGATGTGGGCACTGCAGATGCAGCCCACATCGCTGCTGACACCGATCTCTTTCCCCTCCGCTGTACCGATCGGTACAGAGAGGGGAGGGAGGAACAGGCGTCATAACATGACGCCGGTTTGTTTCCAAGTGATCACTCCGTCATTTGACGAAGCAATCACGTGGTAAACGGCCGCTATGAGCGTCCGTTTACCGTGATCCGTGATGCGACCCGGCGGTCACGGATGCTCTCGAGTGCGCACACCTCGGGGCACGCGAGAGCAGAATTCTGGGAGGCCGTTAATTAATGGCCTCTCAGAGTTAAACAACCCCCCTGAAGCCGTTAATCGGCAATGGGCAGTTGTTAAGTGGTTAAAGCTAGATCACTAGCTATATAGGTGAGGTGAATATAGTGGTCTATACTGCAGTCAGGGCACAGACAACAACCACTACACAGCAGCAAGATAGGAAATCAGCCAAAAACGATTGGTGTGTACTGTGTTGAAGGTACACAGAACACCCACTGCTTCAGATGCTAAGTAACACACTACAGGAGGCCGCCTCAAAGGCGGCCTTATATAGTGTGGGGCGTGCACTACACAGCCTGAGCTATGATTGGCCACAGGCAGGATGCCTGTGGCCAATCATGGCTCTCCTCGCTGCCGGCGCTGCGATTGGCCAAGCATGCGGGGTCACAGTGCATGCTTGGCCAATCATGGGGCAGCAATGCACTGCGCCACCGCAGTGCATTGTGGTCCGCGCGCGCGTCACTCGAATTTTGACGCGAACGGCCCAAACGTTCGGAATTCGCTGAACAGCCAATGTTCGAGTCTAACGTACGTTCGACTTGAACACGAAGCTCATCCCTACTCATTACATCATGCAAACATGATGTAATGAGCTTGTTTGTTTGTTGGTTTGTTTTTGTATGTTTGTGTATCTGTTGTTATTATTTGCAGATGTTTATAATATATGTTATGTTGTATAAATGACATGTGTAAGAAAAAGAAAGAACATTTCAGAATTTGCTTTGGATTGACCTTATGTGATGTTTTGGAAATAAGGATTTTTTGTATTAGTTTAATACTGAGGTATGTGCTATATTTTCCAATAAGAATGTAATTTATGTAATAATAATAGGTAGAGGGCACTCTTTTAAAAATATAGTGCTAGCATATGTGAACGTCGATTAGTGTGTATATATGAGTGTCACCTTGGTCACGTGATCCTATCCCACTTCCCGGCTCTCTGGCTGTCATGATCTTCGGGGGGGAACGTACGCCGACCACGGAGGTGGTTTACAGCTTTCATGCTTAAGACCACAATTGAGACTAGACATGTGCAAAAGGAAAAAATTTGTTTAGTTTTGTTTCGTTTTAATTCGTTAATTCATTAATTTTGTTTAGTTATATTCGTTAACTTCCTTAAATTCGTTTTCGGATTTCGTTTAGTTTTCTACCGTATTAGAAAAATCGGCCACATTCGAAAATATTTCAACGAAATTGGAAAATATTTGTACCGGATTCGAAATGATTTCAACATGATTCGACATTATTTCAACCACATTCGAAAATATTTTATGACCCGACTTTAGGGCCATGTATCTCGGGGTCACTTGGTGCTAGAAACACCAAATTTGGATATGTTGTAGTGCTAGTACTATTGTGTTTGCATACCAAATTTGGGGTTTCTAGCTAAAAGTGACCTGAGATATGTGGCCCCAAAATCGGGTCGCAATATGTTATTAGTTAATAGAGCAGAGAATGAAATTTTGCGACCCGATTTTGGGGCCACATATCTCAAGGTCACTTATAGCTAGAAACCCCAAATTTGGTATGCAAACACAATAATACTAGCTCTACAACATATCCAAATTTGAAGTGTCTAGCACCAAGTGATCCCAAGATACATGGCCCTAAAGTCAGGTCACAAAATATTTTCGAATGCGGTTGAAATGTCGAATCATGTTGAAATCATTTAGAATGCAGTTGAAATAATGTCGAATCATGTTGAAATAATTTCGAATGCGGTTGAAATAATTTCGAATCATGTCGAATTCATTTGAATTCATTCGTTATATTTCTTTCGTATTCGTTGTAATTTGTTATTTTTTTATTCGGACATTCGGATGCATCCCAATGTCGGAAAGATGCAAAATTCGGCCGAATTTCGATTCGTTACGAAACGAATTGCACAAGCCTAATTGAGACGCGAGCAGCCCCAGTGCCGGATGGGCACCAACAAATGTAAGGGGCCATTTGGCTTTTTTATGTTTTAAAAAATTTTAAATAAACTTTGTTACTCTATGGAAGCATCTATTGTTTTTTTGCATATCCTATGCCTGACCATCCGGGGAGGAGGTGTTTTTTAACATTAACCTCCAGTCTCCATATGTGAGCAGACACAGTCCCTGCACAAGTGTTTACGACTTCCTTTTAAATAAATAAGTCATTTATATCTAGTAAGCAGATTTTATATCCAGCACTGTGGGGTGTGCTCTTCTTGGTGAAGGAATTTATATTATCCACATAGAAGATTTTTGCATTCATTTAGAAGACTTCAGTGTCCGCAATACAAGTGCGGTTGCTACATTTGGGACTTTCTATCACTCTTTTGTTCATTAGTGTGATTTATCACCATTGGTGTACACATTGTAGTGTTTTCATTTTAGCACTTATATTTACAGAAATTTATATTGTTGATATTTCACTTTGCATATTGTTCTATCATATATACACACCAATCGATATTCACATATGCTAGCACTATATTTTTAAACAAGCGCCCCCTACCTAGTATTATTCCATATTGACCACATTGTGCAATTAGGGGGGCAGCTTCAATATATATATTTTTTATATATTTTTTTTTATATATTTTTTATATTCACGTTTTTTTACTATTTTTGGTGCAGAGTTCACTTATACACTTTAAGAATGCCATTTAGTCTGTAATGATGACATTTTTTAATAAAGAAATTTAATGGGGGGAAAAAACAACACAATGGGAAAATAACAAGGGACATTGCTGTATTTTTGATCTTAAAAACTCAGGGATAATGGTGTTGTAATAACTTCCCTAAAAAAATCAAACAACCATAATATTAATATTATATTTGTCTGTCCACTACATTATATGCAGTACAAATTGTGCTATAATACACTTGTAATGTGTGTAAAGTGGATTTGTATCGTTTGCATTTGCAAACAATATTACATCATTAGATATTCTTTTTCTATAGATTTATGGGCCATGCTGTTTCGATTTTTCTTGGCTCTGGAGAGGCACCTGATTTTGTGGCTTCCACTGGTAACCTCTGATCATGTTCGACCTTCTGCAACAAGCACTGTTGTTTTTTTGTTTTTTTTTATTTATTGTAGAGACAGGGAGAACTCACTGAGATATGGCATATTACGGGAGAGAGCACATAGATGTGACTACTTTGATACAGTAAAACCTGATCTTGAATAGATTATCACTCAGTTTGAGGAAAATATGAGTCAGTGCTTTCACGCACTTTATAAAAGTGACTCATTTTTTCAAATCGAGTTTACAGAAACCTTAAACAGAGGAGTGCTAGTGCTCTTGGATGTCATTTAGATTCCTGTTCACACACACCTTTACATTTTGTGATCAAATCTTCTTTGGCTGTTAAAGCTAAATGTTTCTGAATTAAAACACTGTGTGTCTGTGTGCAGACAGAGAGTGTATTCTTTAAGTATAACTTAAAATGATGTATTTCAACGAATAGAGAAAATATGAGACCAATAGTCGATAGTCAAAAAAGCTTACATAAAAAAAAATGCATATTAATGACCACCTAGGCCTGGACAGCTATATGCTATCTATATGACTGTCTGCACTATCTGAATCAGTGCAGTGGACTAGATCTCCCCCCCCCCCCCCCCCCAGGTATGTGGACTTCCTTCCTCCCCAGAAAAGCTCCCCGTTCTCTGTTCTTTCACCTTTCACCCTGTCCACCTTTTCCTCTTTCTATTTTGGTGCTATGATCCCTTTTACAGATGTCAGTGCCTTCTCCTCTCCCTTTTTTGAGTTGAAGCAAGAGCTTCTATAGGCAATATACATTTCTACTGTATGGCCTCATTAATTAGGTTTATGCTGGATTTGTATACACATGAATAACTTTCATCCCAGTGAAGACTTATTGTATATTGCTTTATGTCTGGATTTGTTACCATGTACTTGCCTCTAGTATACTTTACCTTAACCTTGTTCTTCTTGTCCAACTGTTCTGCGCACAATGTTTTGTGCACTTTGCAAAACATTCAAAAACCCAATAAAATCTTTGTAAAACCAAAAAGATGCATATACGAGATTTTTTTCAAATAATAGTAACACTTGCAGCACATACACAAGAGCACCCAAAATGTGGTGGGTGGAGCTTCAGGGGATCTTCAGGGAAACATATGCTGCCATAAATATATCTCTGTCTCCTCTAGGAAGCTAGCTGCTAGCTCATCTCTTTTAAATCCTATTTGGTAAGTGTAATTAGTAGAATATAGCAGAACCTTGCTTAGCCCTTACTTTCCAGAACTCTTTACTGTAGGGTTATTTGGATGAATAGAAGAGTGTCCTTGCCCCTTGGATTGGGATAATACTTACCATGTGATGTATTGGGTAAGAGAATATGAGTTGGTATAGCCATATGGTTAATAGGGCTCATTTTTAATATATCATATAAGGATTATCTGAAATGTAATTTGTTTGTGTAGCGGCGGGCTCCTGAAGAGCACGCACTATGTTTTTCAAAGTTAAACCTTTAACCACTTTCAGACCGGACCAATTTGCTGGTCAAAGACCAGACCACTTTTTGCGATTCGGCACTGCGTCGCTTTAACTGACAATTGCGCGGTCGTGCGACGTGGCTCTCAAACAAAATTAACGTCCTTTTTTTCCCACAAATAGAGCTTTCTTTTGGTGGTATTTGATCACCCCTGCGGTTTTTATTTTTTGCGCTATAAACAAAAATAGAGCGACAATTTTGAAAAAAACGCATCATTTTTTACTTTTTGTTATAATAAATATCCCCCAAAAATATATAAAAAAACATTTTTTTCCCTCAATTTAGGCTGATACGTATTCTTCTACATATTTTTGGTAAAAAAAATCGCAATAAGCGATTATTGATTGGTTTGCGCAAAAGTTATAGCGTTTACAAAATAGGGATAGTTTTATAGCATTTTTATTAATGATTTTTTATTATTTTTTTTTTACTAGTAACGGCGGCGATCTGCGATTTTTATTGTGACTGCGACATTGTCGGGGACCCATCGGACATTTTTGACACATTTTTGGGACCATTGTCATTTATACAGTAATCACTGCTATATAAATGCAGTGATTCCTGTGTAAATGACACTGGCAGTGAAAGGGTTAACCTGTGGGTGGCAGTGTAGGGGTTAAGTGTTCCTAGGGGAGTGTTACTAACTGTGGGGGGGTTGGGCTTTCATTTAGTGTACACTGATCTCTGCTCCAATCACATGGAGCAGAGATCAGCGTCACTAGTTGCTAGGCAGAATGAGCAAATGTTGTTTATACAGCATTTGCTCACTTCCGCCGCTCCGTGAGACGATCGCGGGGATGCCCGCGGCGATCGAGTCCGCGGGTCCCGCGACCGGACTCACGGGGGTCCCGACCAGCGCGGGAGCGCGCCGCCGGCGGCGCGCTCCCGACGGCACGGCGGCAGCGAATATTGGACGTACATGTACGCCAATATGCCTGCCCGTGCCATGCTGTCGACGTACATCGTCGTGCGCTGGTCGGGAAGTGGTTAAAAAAACTAGAGTTTGGTTTGGGTCTTTTTGTCTAAATTTGACTTCTGTGTCAGTCTGACTGGACAGTGAGATGTTCAGCCTGGCCGCGGGGGGCACTGTCTCTGGTGGCAGGCGTGGAACTATGGTCTGGTCAGGTGCTTAAGTTGTTCTCTTTCGGAGTCAGTTCAGTGGGAGTGGCCCTCTCGCTGTGCCCTCTGGGAGGGGGTATTTAAGATGCGGACATCACGTGGTTCGGGGTTCCGGTCCAGTATGAGGTGCTGATTACATGGTCCTGGTCCTCCTGACCAACCCCCAGGAAGGCTATGACCTGGGGTATGGTTCCATCCAACTTTAATGGCTCGGAGCTGGCTAGCCCAAGGCATGGAAACTAGAGGAGGACTCTGAGGTGGATGGGTGCCGTCTCTGGTCCGGGAGAGACCCATTGGACTTTGAGCATTCCAGGGGAGGACTCTTTAGAAGAACACCATGAGTGAGTTTGGTTTTCTTAACAAGAGCCTGGAAGGGCTGAAGCAACCGAGAGAATCCGGTCTTGTGGATATCGCCAAGTGGGCTGAAAGATCCAGGTATCCTACAAGTGTTCTACAGCTTTGTTTCCTATGTGTTCTGCAACAACGTCTGTGACAAAGACTCTGTTCCTAAGTAAGCACCTTGTTGGCTGCTAGGTTTTGTGAGAGAGGGGACTGTCCAACCTGAGTGCTCATCCAGCTGCGAATGGCTATTCTCTGGATGTAGGCAAAGTAAGCAAGTTCTTTAACGTCTATAGACTTTGACATTGAGAGTACCTGAATTCCTTCCCAACCCTCTGATCCCAAGTTAAAAGGCTGCTCAATGGTTGAAGTTTAAAAATAAAATCCATTCAAGTGGATCTATTGTCAGTCTCAAGTTACTGGGTCATCTACCATGGGACATCCCCTAGACAGGCAACAAGAAGAAGCAGAAGGTAACGGTAAGCCCAAAAATAACCAGCAGCTCCTTCGGGGGTTAGTGCTACATTTGTGAATTTTGATTTCACTCCATAGATAGTTTAATGCCTGAATATGTTTCCCTGAGGATTCACTGTAGCCCCACCGTCCACTTTGCAGATGTTTCTGTGTATGCACTGAATGTGGTACCGTTTGAAACAATCTCACATGCACCACATTTTTCATTGTAAGTGTTTGATGAACTATTGGTTTCATAAATTATTATTATTTTTTTTACATATAACTGATTATTGTGATATATATTATATTTGTCAGATGGTGAATTTTGAACCTGAAGGCTTTCACTTCACTCAATACAGCACAATGTAAGTATTTTATTCACTTTGCACAACTATATTATAATGTGGATTTTAACATTTCCTATGTAATAAACTGAATTTGAATCTGTTGTGTGTGTATTACAGTTGCTACCGCAAAAGTTCTCTTTTATTTTATTATAACATTTGGAATAATTGAGACAATATTAACCGGATAAGAGTCATATATTATTGTGTTTCACTGTCGATGTGTTTCAAAATGATTTAATACATTCTACATTGGACACACCTGGGTATTGCTACACTTCCAATAATGCAGCTGAAAATCTGTAACTGGTAATAGAAAGAAAGGTTTTGCTAATATCTGTTTAGTTAATTTCATATAAATGTGTTCAGCATGCTAAATCAATTCAGCCATTGTTTGTGTGTGTTCTATTTTATGAGACATACTTTGGTTTCCCTGCTGTGATCTGAACTTTTGTATCATGTTAGGACATTCTGGCAGTCTTGCATATTAGCTTTAGTAGATGGACATTGTTTACAGGGGATGGAAACTTAATTTGTTTTTCTAGACTTTTCTGTTGTTAGAAATACTAACAACACCAGAGTGTTAGTCAAACTTTCCAGAACACAAACACCATTGTGACCAATCTAGACCAATCCTGGACATATGTTTTATTGTTATAATATATCGAAAGTAAAATTTTTATCTCGGTTTGGATAGAGTGTTGCAATGTTGGAATCTCTATTCAATTGTATTTGTTGTCACCACTGGGGATTCTCTCTCTCTATTTGTTCTGGTGACAGCTGTAATCAGGACTAAAAGTAATGAGGAACCCAACATTTTGACTAGTCACCGTAAAGCCCCATACACACGATCAGTTTTTCTGCTGAGTTTTTCCTTCAGATTTACCAAAACTATACAATACGAGGTCAAACCTTAGGAGTCTCAATTTGTATGCAATCAGGCAGGCCCTTGCACTACATGGTTTTGGTAAACCTGAAGGAAAACCTCAGCAGAAAAACTGATAGGAATAGAGGGAAACCTCCCACACTTATTCTGATGACAACTGTTTTAGATTTTTTCCTCACTTAGGAGAAATTTCCTCACACTTTCTGTTATGTCTACAAGAGAGAAAGTATAAATAAATCTCCACAATTGGCAAAGAAAAAAAAACTGATGGAGGTTTTAAAGAAACTCTGGGCAGAAAATTTTGTCACTTTTAGAAAGGTAATTTCTTGCCTTTAAGCAATGTCTTTGTTTTTTTCAATGTAAAATCCCACTTGCAACATAAAGGGTCAGCATTCATTAATTCCATTTTATAAGACCAGTGGCTGCTATGATTCCATATGCAATATGTTAATGCCCTCTCTTCTCAGCCGCCACATATCTCTGCACTTTTTAACCTAAAATGATAATGTCACAAACTTTTCAGTAGAAGATTTCTTTAAACATATGTAAGTGATTGAAACAGAAACTACTTTTCCTGAGGAAAAAGAAAGGAAGTATTGGGGAAACTTTAATCGTATTCTGGAATGCAGCTTTAAATCTTCCATACGCTATTCAAAATGATAAAACAAAAAAGTTTTGGCTTTGGCTACTCTTTATTGTCACACTCACCTGTCCATGCTCCAGTGCCTGGGGCAACGTGCCCACACTCTAGCAGCTGGACCTCCTGTGATACCTGGTGTCTCCTCGTGTTGTGACCCTAGCGTTCCCCAGTTCCATCTGTCTTTCCAGTGATCCTCATGAACTCCAGCCTGCATCTATCCCTGTGATTATATTTCCATTACTTCAGTGAAGGCATTCAAAGACTCTGGTGCAGCTAACAATATTGTCTCTGTCTCATTAGTGAAGAAACTTGCCTGGTTGACTGAACCTCTTACACAAGTATTAAAAGATTTTAGTGATCAATAAAACTATTGATGAAATAGGCCGCAAATTATTCATTCTTAAACTATCCCCATTAAAATGTTGATTGACTTTGTCATGGGGCTATTACTTTTCTCGCACTGTCATGAGCCTCCTTCAAGCTTTTCGTGAGTCTCCATTGTCTTCAGAAGCATTCTCCTGTGTTAGATTCATCCACCTCCTATCTGTTAGTCTTGGGCCCATGTTGCCATTCCAGGTGCTTTGCCAAGGTGAACTCAGTGAATCCTTTACTCTTAGCTCATTTTAAGCCTTCCAATCTAGTACCTTATCCTTAGGGGGCTTTCTAGATATCTTCTCTAAAACAAGGCAGGCCAGCTTCCACCCCACAAGTCTATAATTGAACCATTGAGTTGATTCTAGGTGCCTGCAGTCTGAGAGGTCAGGTGTACACCCTTAGCCTACCCGAGATCAAGGCAATTTTGCGAAAAATCCTAAGAATTGGTTCACCTGTAAATCTTCATCCCCTTTCTGGGTTACATGTTTCCAAGGATAGACTTTACATGGATCTGTAAAAGGTGACAGCCATCACTCATTTGCCTTTGCCCAGTGGCCTTAAGGCTGCTCAGCGCTTCCTCGGCTTTACCAACTATTATCAGCAATTCACTATTAATTACTCTGTGCTGCTCACTCAGATTACAGCTCGGACTCAGAGGAATGCTTATCTCAAAAATCGAATGTCCAAAGTGGTGGAAGCATTCCACGCTTTCTTCATGGCCCTGTTCTTTTGAGGCTAGCTTTACCAAACTTATTTTCAGTGAGGTGTAGGCCAACTCTGTAGTGGTGGGGTAAATTCTCTCCCAGTGCCCCAATGGAGCTTGGCACCCTTTGCCTTTTTATCAAAGAAATTCTCTGATAAAGAAGGGAAGATTGGGAAGAACTACTCCATCAGAGATCAAGACCTGTTAGCCATCAAGAGGCCTTGGACGAGTGGTGATACCTCTTATTTATCAGACTGCCATTTACAGTACATGGGCCATAAAAAAATGCAGTATCTCCATACAGTACACTACATAATCCCTCTGAGGGCTATTCTTCTCTTGGTTTGATTTATTCATTGCATTCAAGCTAGAAACAGTTCATTCATGTGCAGATACTCTTTCCTATTCCTTTGATCTGCAGGATTCTGAGAAGTCTGCTGAGATGGAGTTTATCATCCCACCTACCTGAGCCTTGGCTCAGACCTCTATCAAGGAATCTGCTATTCCTCTGCTTTTGTACCCATGGATTCCTGGGATACAAAGTTACATTGCTGGGCCCAAGATTCAACGTTTTCTGGACACCTCGTGGTCCACTGAACTTCTTTCTTCCTCTCTCACCACTACTTGTGGACAGGATCTTACAAGGATGTGGAGAAGTAAATGAAATTTTCTTTCTGTGCCCAGACTAAATCTCCCACTTAGACACCAACAGAACCTCTTTTTCTGTCACCTGTTCCTGAAGAGCCCTGGTGCCACACTACCATGGACTTCAATACTGACCTGTCCCCCTCTGTGGCTGTAACATTTTCAGAGTGGTCATATGCCGATTCTTTAAAATGAAACATTTTGTTATTTTCATGTTGTTGCCTTCTATAGCTACCTTGGTGCTAGATATGTGCAGAACGGGAAAATGCTTTAAGTTTAATTTCAGATAGATTCATTATTTTACTAATTTTATTTTGTTGATTCATTTCTGAATTTGTTTAGTTTAGTTTCAGTTAATTTTATTCTGTTAATTTTCTAATAGACATGTGCAAAAGGAAAAAATGTATTTAGTTTAGTTTCGTTTTAATTCGTTAATTAACTAATTTCGTTTAGTTATATTCGTTAAATTTGTTAAATAAATTTTCGGATTTCGTTTAGTTTTCTACCGAATTAGAAAAATCAGTCACATTCGAAAATATTTCAACCAAATTCGAAAATATTTCTACTGGATTCGAAATGGTTTCAACATGATTCAAAATTATTTCAATCGCATTCGAAACTATTTCAACCGGATTGGAAAATATTTTGCAACCCAACTTTAGGGCCATGTATCTCGGGGTCACTTGGTGCTAGAAACTCCAAATTTGGACATGTTGTAGTGCTAGTTCTATTGTGTTTGCATACCAAATGTATAGCTATAAGTGACACCGAGATATGTGGCCCCAAAGTCGGGTCGCAAAATGTAATTCTCTGCTGCAGAAAAGTGCTTGGCATATGGCCCATATTTGGGGTCACTTGGTTGCAGGTGGCGTGGCAAGTGGACAATCCACAACTTGGTCACGTGGCACTCGTGGAATGTCACGTGGCACTCGTGGCAGGTGTCATGGCAAGTGGACAATACACAACTTGTGGCAGGTGATGCGGCAAGTGGACAATTACAATACACAATTTGTGGTAAGTGGACAATGACATACAGCATATGCACTTGCCTTGCGATCAACATCTGTGACTTCTTCACTCAGGCATGCTGACAACTTCATACCATAAATATAAATGAAATAAGATGTGTGTGTTTTTTTTGCACTGGTACACTGCAAGTATGAAAAGTTGATTTGACAGATGTATATAAGTAAGTATAAGTAACTAACCATCTTCCAAAATTTCTAATTCAAATAGAGAAAATTGAGTACTGTCCGTGATACTTTTTTTATTTTCACTAACATACAATTTTTCAGGACAAGCTTTCGGGGTATGTCCCCTTCTTCAAGGTCCAAGCAGTACTGTTTTTCAAATTTTTAAGCAGAATGTAAAAACAAAGCAAAAAAAAAAAAAAACACCTGAGGGAAAGAAGAGAAAAAAAACCAAAAAAAAACACATACAAATCAATGGCAATAAAGATAACAGAAGAGTTAGTGAGATAAGACAGAGGGAGAGCTATGGAATGGAGGGGGGGGGGGGGTTGCTAGTCACAATTTGTAAATCAGTACTGCTTGGACCTTGAAGAAGGGGACATACCCCGAAAAGCTTGTCCTGAAAAATTGTATGTTAGTGCAAATAAAAAAAGTATCACGGACAGTACTCAATTTTCTCTGTCACAATTGCACTAATACGGCTACAATCACACTAAGTAATTCAAATAGAAAAGATTAGAACAGAATAGAAAAAATATATAATTTAATAGAATAGAAAAACAAAAAAAAAATATATATATATATATAACCATCTTCCGAAACTCACAGTATATAATGATTTCGACTTTAATAGAAAAGATTTTAATAGAATATACAAGAATAGACTAGAAAAACAATAGAACAGAATAGAATAAAATATAATATATTCTATTCTGTTCTATTGTTCTAGTCTATTCTATTCTATTTTCTATTCTATTATAATCTTTTCTATCCAAATTTAAAATGCATTAATTAAAAAATTTGAATTCATACTATTCGAAATTCAAATTTATTCTATTTGAAATTTGAATTTCAGAAGATGGTTGTACCGTATATACTCGAGTATAGGCCGACCCGAATATAAGCCGAGGCCCCCAATTTACCCCCAAAAAAACTGGCAAACTTATTGACTCGTGTATAAGCCGAGGGTGAGACATGCCTGTCCATCCCTGTGTGTGTGTCCGTCCATCCCTGTGTGTCCGTCCATCCCTGTGTGTCCGTCCATCCCTGTGTGTCCGTCCATCCATCCCTGTGTGTGTGTGTGTCCATCCATCCATCCATCCCTGTGTGTGTGTGTCTCCATCCATCCATCCATCCATCCATCCCTGTGTGTGTGTGTCTCCATCCATCCATCCATCCATCCCTGTGTGTGTGTGTCTCCATCCATCCACCCATCCCTGTGTGTGTCTCCATCCATCCACCCATCCCTGTGTGTGTGTGTGTGTGTGTGTGTGTATGTGTATGTGTGTGTGTGTGTGTGTGTGTGTGTGTGTGTGTGTGTGTGTGTGTGTGTGTGTGTGTGTGTGTGTGTGTGTGTGTGTCCAGCCTACCTTTGTCCCGAGCCTCCGTCCCGTGCCTTGCCTCCTTGCCTCCGTTCCGTCCCGTGCCGTGCCTTGCCGTCGTGTCGTGCCTTGCCTTGCCTTGCCTCCGTCCCGTCCCGTCCCGTGCCGTGCCGTGCCTTGCCTTGCCTTGCCTTGCCTCCGTCCCGTGCCCTCTTCGGCGGCCATTGTAAAATTCAAAAGCCGCGCCTCCTCCTTCGCCTGTGATAGGCGGAACACTGAATTTCCCAGCAGCCTGTGTTCCGCCTATCACTGCCTTCGTATCATCCTCGTCCGTAGTACGAGGATGATACGATGTCCGTGATAGGCGGAACACAGGCTGCTGGGAAATTCAGTGTTCCGCCTATCACAGGCGAAGGGGGAGCCGGAGGCGCGGCTTTTGAATAGAATGGCCGCTGTCTGTCTGCTCGACACGCTGATCGAGCGGGCAGACAGCGATGACTCGAGTATAAGCCGAGGGGGGCACTTTCAGCCTCAAAAAAGAGGCTGAAAATCTCGGCTTATACTCGAGTATATACGGTATATTCTTTCTATTTTATTCTATTAAATTATATTTTTTTCTAATCTTTTCTATTTAACTTAGAAATTTTGGAAGATGGTTAGTTACTTACTTATATACATCTGTCACATCAATTTCTCATACTTGCAGTGTACCAGTGCAAAAAAGCACACACATCTTATTGCATTTATATTTATCACATCAATGAAGTTGTCAGCATGCCTGATTGAAGAAGTCACGGATGTCGATCGCAAGGCAAGTACATATGCTGTATGTCATTGTCCACTTGCCACGTCACCTGCCACAAGTTGTGTGTTGTCCACTTGCCACATCACCTGCCACAAGTTGTGTATTGTCCACTTGCCATGACACCTGCCACGAGTGCCACGTGGCCGACCACGAGTGCCATGTGACCTGCCACGAGTGCCACATGACCAAGTTGTGGATTGTCCACTTGCCACGTCACATGCCACAAGTTGTGGGGATCCTAGCACCAAGTGACCCCGAGATATGGACAATATGTCAAGTACTTTTCTGCAGAAGAGAATGACATTTTGCGACCCGACTTTGGGGCCATGTATCTCGGAGTCACTTGATGCTAGAAACCCTAGATTTGGTATGCAAACACAGTAGAACTAGCACTACAAAATCTCCAAATCGAAATGATTTCAACATGATTCCAAATTATTTCAACCGCATTTGAAACTATTTCAACCGGATTTAAAAATATTTTGCGACCCAAATTTAGGGCCATGTATCTCGGGGTCACTTGGTGCTAGAAACTCCAAATTTGGAGATGTTGTAGTGCTAGTTCTATTGTGTTTGCATACCAAATTTGTTGTTTGTTTCTAGCTACAAGTGGCCCCAAATTCGGGTAGCAAAATGTAATTTTGTCCGAATTTGGCTGAAATCGTTAGCATTGTAATTCGGTAATTCGGATGCATCCGAATGCATCCGAATGCCCGAATGCCCTTAACAAGGGGGCCCCCAGATCTCGTCCACCCCATGTGAATGAGTATGGGGTACATAGTACCCCTACCCATTCACCAAAAAAGTGTAAAAAATGAGTAAAGACACAACACAAGTTTTTGACAATTGTTTTATTAGCCCTTGCACACACGGTCAGACATTCCGACGGAAAATATCCGATCGGACCGTGTTGTCGGATAATCAGACTGTGTGTGGGCTCCATCGGACTGTTTCTGTTGGAATATCCGACTGACAAAGTTTTAGAGCTGGGCTATAAAACTTTCTGACAACATGATCCGATCTGACTTTATCCGATTGTGTGTAGAGAATTCCGATTGGACAAAGTGCCACACATGCTCAGATCAAATTCCTAGACCAAAGCTATTGGCTACTAGCCTGAACGTAGTCCCGTCGTAACGAAAAAATAATGCCATCACGTTACGTACGATCGGATTTTCCGACAACTTTGTCCGACAGTGTGTATGCAACACAAGTTTCGGACAAAATCCGTCAGACAAAATCCGGCCGAATGTCCGACCGTGTGTACAAGGGCTTACATTTATTTTTTAAAATGTCCCCCAGTGTAGATCCATTGTCAATCCTGATCCACACTGCCAGACCTGAAAAAATAAAAAATAAACTCCAGGCTTTTGTTTACATTTTAGCTCTCAGCGGGAAAGCCTGAGCCATCAGTTGTTAAGAACTCAGCGACCGGCTTCCCAGTCTGCTCCTTAGCAACCAGCTATTGTTCACACAGAATTTCGAATTAGTTGATCATTTTTTGACAGTTCTGAACTCAAATCATGTGGAATTTGTTTTAAAACACGTAAACAAAATTTAATTAAACAAATTTCAATTACATGTGTTACTATTTCATTGCTACATTCTGATACATCCAAATCTCTTCAAAACTAAGAATTTGTCCTAATTTATATTAGGATCAAAACGGATTGCACATGGCACAACTTGGTGCCAATTTTTTGGGGGGATATTTTCAGACTCCGCTGTTTTCTCACTTCCATTCTTTATCTGATGTCAGGATACAATAAACCTTGGGCCTTTGCAAATTTCTGGAAGTGTCCTTACAGTTTGCCATCACCTGTAATCCAATGTGCAAACTGAGAGAAACAACTGGTTGATGAAGCAATTTCTCTAAGCCTTTATGTTCACTCACCGGGACAACTGGGGAACCCTTTGTCATGGGCAGAGTTCACCAATAATAAACACCCTAATGCCAGCAGTCAGGGATCAACGTTTTTCATTGTTTATGGCCAATGCCCTTGTATACACTTGTCGGTGCCTTCAGCCCTGGAAATTACTGATCTATTTCCAAGCAAAGGTTTATGAACCATATATTATTATTATTATTATTATTATAATACAGGATTTATATAGCACCAACAGTTTACGCAGCGCTTTACAATATAAAAAGGAGACAATAGTTATAATACAATAAAATACAAGAGGATTAGGAGGGCCCTGCTCAGAAGAGTTTACAATCTAATAGGGTGGGGCAGATGGGACAAAAGGTTGTAACTGTGGAGAATGAGCTGATGGAAGTGGTAGAAGTTGGAGACGTGATAGGCTTCCCTGAAGAAATGAGTTTTCAGGGATCGCCTGAAGGTAGCAAGAGTAGGGGATAGCCAGACTGGTGGAGGTAGCGAGTTTCACAGGATGGGAGAGGCTCTGGAGAAATCCTGGAGATGAGCATGGGAGGAGGAGACAAGAGAGCTTGAGAGTAGGAGGTCTTGAGAAGAGCGGAGAGGACGATTTGGGTAATATTTGGAGACAAGATTGGTGATGTAGCTTGGGGCAGAGTTGTGAATGGCTTTGTATGTTGTGGTTAGTATTTTGAGTTCACAGGGTGATTGGGAGCCGGTGTAGGGAATGAAGGAGAGGGTTGGTAGACACTGAGTGGTTGGTAAGGTGGATAAGTCTGGCAGCAGCATTCATGATAGATTGACGAGGGGATAGCCTATGGAGAGGCAGACCAATAAGAAGGTAGTTGCAAGAGTCAAGGCAAGAGAAAACAAGGGAGTGAATGAGGACCTTGGTGGTTTAATTTGTTTAAAAATGGGCAAATTTTAGAGTTGTTATGGAGGTGAATTCTACAAACTTTTGACAACGATTGGACTTGGGGCTGAAATGACAAGTCAGAATCTAGGATTACATCTAGAACCCTGGTGTGAGGGGAGGGACTGAAAGTTGCATTGTTGATTTTGATGGACAAGTCATGGAGGGGGGGCACAGGCGGGGGGAATATTAATAGCTCAATTTTAGAGAGATTTAGTTTAAGGAAGTGGTGCGACATCCATGCTGAAATGTCAGTAAGTAAGAGTGAGGTGAGGAGTAGACAGATAGATTTGGGTGTCATCGGCGTATAAGTATTGGAAGCCATGGGCGGTTATCAAGTGACCAAGGGAGGAGGTGTAGAAAGAGAAGGGGTCTGAGAGCTTGGGGGGACCCCCACAGAAAGTGGCAATGAAGAGGAGGAGATAGAGTTGTAGGTGACACTGAAGGAGCGCTGTGATAGATAGGCAGAGAACCAGGATAGAGCAGAATCTTGGAGGGCAAGGGAATGTAGTTTATTGAGAAGAATCGGGTGGTCAACCATATCAAAGGCCACAGAGAGGTTAAGTAGTAGGAGTATGGAACACTGGCTATTGGTTTTAGCAGTTAGTAAATCGTTAGTGAGTTTCAGTAAGGCAGTTTCCATGGAGTGCTGCAAGCAGAAGCAAGGTAGGAGCTAAGACGGTTGTAGACTAAGCGTTCTAGAAGTTTATATATATGGACCCAAGTACAAGTATAACTTCAGTAAGCAGCTGTTAAGTACAAAAGATTTGGTATTGGCAAAAGATTCCTAGACTCCATTATGATCACAAGATTTGGTTCGTAACAAAGAATATCTGCCTTAAGGTATCAGCTATGAAGTGTGTTACTCGTTACATTGGCCTTATATTGTCACAACAGGAACCACACCTGAGTATTCTGAACTCTTTGCATGTATCACTGTCTAAGCTGTTAGTCCTGAACAAATTTTCTCATCCTTCATCCTTGACTACCCCTCCTGCCAACCCATCTCAAGCAAACAAAGGGATAGCATATGGATACTAAGTGTTCAAGCAAAACTTCCACATGCTAGCAGCCAGACATCCTGCATGATGTCCCTAGTGGTGTCTACTGTTATCCCCAGTGTCTCCTTACATTTGTCTCTACCCTAGTGTTCCCCAGTGCCATCTGTCTCTCCAGTGATCCTCTTGAACTCCAGCCTGCATGCAGCTCGGTTCTGTACTTAAAATGGATGTAAACCCACTCTCATCCTTTCTAAACTACTGCTGGTTATCTAGAAGGATATACATGCCTCCTGCATGTATACTTATCTGTCAAATGTCTCACCTCTGTCTGCTATGAGAGCCGAAAAACTGCAGATTTTGTGGGTGGGTCTGTTTTCCAGGGCTAAGTGGGTGGAGTCGTGATGTCAGTAGAATCCCCGCCCACCTCTACACTCCCCTTATCAACATGCATTTTCTTCTGTGTATTTCTTACACTGAACTTCTGCTATGATCGCTAGCATGCAGTCAAAACCCAGAAAAGTCCCCACATGACTTCAGCATGTCAAATCATGCTGAGGTGCAGAGCAGCCAATCCTTGCAGAGCAGCAGAAGAAATAAGTGGAAGGGGAAAAAAATAACGCGTGTCTCTTAGGCTAGTGCACAAGATATGTAAATCACCTGTCACTCACAGCAAGGGGGAGGATTTGATTTGACAAAGTTTTTCTCTGTTTGTCAAGATTGGGTGGAGTCGTGATGTCAGTAGAATCCCCGCCCACCTCTACACTCCCCTTATCAACATGCATTTTCTTCTGTGTATTTCTTACACTGAACTTCTGCTATGATCGCTAGCATGCAGTCAAAACCCAGAAAAGTCCCCGCATGACTTCAGCATGTCAAATCATGCTGAGGTGCAGAGCAGCCAATCCTTGCAGAGCAGCAGAAGAAATAAGTGGAAGGGGAAAAAAATAACGCGTGTCTCTTAGGCTAGTGCACAAGATATGTAAATCACCTGTCACTCACAGCAAGGGGGAGGATTTGATTTGACAAAGTTTTTCTCTGTTTGTCAAGATTTATCTCACTGAACAATAAAAGAGGATTGCTCAGAGATGGATTAACTCTTTGTGGCAAGATTGGGCTCAAATGATAGGAAATATTATACTCTACATTAAGACATAAGAATTTATTTTTTTCGGGTTTACATCCACTTTAACTCTGCAACAATGCTTCCATGCATATACATACTCAGTTACCAGTAGGAGGGACACAACCTAGGTGTTGGCTGCAGCCAAACCCATTTCCACTGTCAGGTACTCTAGAGAAGACAAGACAGCTGTATCGGTGGGCATACTGGGCATGCCCCCCGGTTCAACAAGTGCCCTGCTTTTACAAGACGCCTTGCAGTTCTCTTTGAGAAGAGTTCTCTTGAGTAAAACTCAAGACATTTTATTTTATTTCAAGGAAATGAGGTAGGGTTTGGATAATTACAATAGGCTATAAGCCGAAGAGGAGGATTAATCGCACTCCTGGTCCTGCTGTGACAGTCACTGTTAAAGCTGTTACTGTTCTATTTGAACTTGCTGATTCCTCTATCTGGTATGTTTTCCACCTATTTTTTATGGATAATCCACCAGGGGCCAAGTGAAGCTGGCATAATGGTGTCACCAGTCCCCTAGGGAATGTTGAAAATACATTTTAGTGTAAGCAGGAGCTTCAGTTAGAGGAACCAGGAGGTTCAGTTAGGTTAACCATGCATTTCTAGTAGTGGTAATCACAACAGGGGCTGATACTGCTGGAAAATGAGGTAGCCAGGAGGAAGGGGTGTCCCCAACAATCCAGTGTTACAGTGCCTTGAAAAAAGTATTCAAACCTCTTGAAATTTTCCACATTATGTTATGTTACAATCAAAAACATAGATGTATTTTATTGGGATTTTATGTGATAGACCAACACAAAGTGGCACATAATTGTGAAATGGAAGGAAAATGATAAATGGTTTTCAAAATGTTTTACAAATAAATATCTGAAGAGTGTGGCATGCATTTGTATTCAGCCCCCCTAAGTCAATTCTTTGTAGAACCACCTTTTGCTAAAATTACAGCTGCAAATCTTTTTTGGGATGTCTCTACCAGCTTTGCACATCTAGAGAATGATCTTTTTGCCCATATTCTTTGCAAAATAGGATGGAGAGCATCTAAACAGCAATTTTCAAGTCTTGCCACAGCTTTTCAATTGGATTTAGATCTGGACTTTGACTGAGCCATTCTAACACATGAATATGCTTTGATCTAAACCATTCCATTGTAGCTCTGGATGTATGTTCAGGGCCGTTGTCCTACTGGAAGTTTAACCTCCACCTCAGTCTCAAGTATTTTACAGACTCTAATGCCCCATACACATGATCAGAAATTCTGCCAGCAAAAGTCGGATGTGAGCTTTTGGTCAGAAATTCTGGCCGTGTGTATGGTCCATCGGACTATTGTTGGCAGAATTCCAGCCAGCAAAAGATTGAGAGCAGGTTTATTTTTCAGTCGGAAAAAGTTCCTATCCGGAATTAGTCTATATGCAATTCAGATGCACAAAAAAATCACGCATGAAACAATTTGACACATGCTCGGAAGCATTGAACTTAATTTTCTCAGCTTGTTGTACCATCACCACGCTCTTGAAGGTCGAAAGTTCAAAGAACTTTTGTGAGACCGTGTGTATACAAGGCAAGCTTGAGCAGAATTCCGTCGGAAAAACCATCCAATTTGTTTCTCATGGAATTTCTCCTCGTGTGTATGGGGCATAACAGGCTTTCTTCTAAGATTTCCCTGTATTTGGCTCCATCCATCTTCCCATCAACTCTGACCATCTTCCCTGTCCCAGTTGAAAAAAAAGTATTCCCGCAACATGATGCTGCCACCATCATGTTACATGGTGGGCATGGTGTGTTCAGGGTGATGTACAGTGTTAGTTTTCTGCCACACATAGTATTTTGCTTTTAGGCCAAAAAGTTAAATTTTGGTCTCATCAGACCAGAGCACCTTCTTCCACGTTTGCTGTGTCCCCCACGTGGCTTCTCGCAAACTGCAGATGGGACTTCTTATGGCTTTCTTTCAACAATGGCTTTTTTCTTGCCACTCTTTCATAAAGGCCAGATTTGTTAAGTGCACGACTAATAGTTGTCCTGTGGACAGATTCTACCACCTGAGCTGTGGATCTCTGAAGCTCCTCCAGAGTTATCATGGGCCTCTTGGCTGCTTCTCTCATTAATGCTCTCCTTGCTCGGCCTGTCAGCTTGGGTTGATGGCCATGTCTTGGTAGGTTTGCAGTTATGCCATACTCTTTCCATTTTTGGATGATGGATTGAACTGTGCCTTATGAGATGCTCAAAGCTTGGGATATTTTTTTATAACCTAACCCTGCTTTAAAAGTCTCCACAACTTTATCCCCGACCTGTCTAGTGTTTTCTTTGGCTTTCATGATGCTGTTTGTTCACCAAGGTTCTCTAACAAACCTCTGAGGGCTACAAAGAACAGCTGTATTTATACTGAGATTAAATCACACACAGGTGGACTGTGGTGGTTAAGGGTATCGGAGTAAAGGGGGCTGAATACAAATGCCCTCCATACTTCAGATATTTATTTGTAAAAATATTTGAAAACCATTTATAATTTTATTTTCTCTTCACAATTATGTGCCACTTTGTGCTGGTCTATTATATAAAACCCCAATAAAATACATTTACGTTTTTGGTTGTAACATGACAAAACGTGGAAAATGTCAAGGGGTATGAATACTTTTTCTAGGCACTGTATATAGCATTATGCATTTATGCAGCACTTTACATGTATATTGTACATTCACATCAGTCCCTGCTCTCAAGGAATTTACAATCTAAGGTCCCTAACTCACAGTCACACATACACATCTAGTGCCAATTTAGACAGGAGACAATTTAATTCCAGCATGTCTTTGGAATGTGGGAGGAAACCTGAGTACCCAGAGGAAACCCACACACAGGCACAGGGAAAACATGGAAACTCAGGCAGATAGTGCTATGGTTGGGATTGAATACAACAACCCCAGTGCTGTTAGATGAAAGTGCTAACCACTTAGCCACGGTGCTGCCATGTGATGCAAAGACAACCTTTCTTAAAAGATTGTAATTTTATAGTTTACCTAAGGAAGCAAAAGTGCTGGAATCACTCCTTTTATACAATTTGAAATCAACATTTGAGACATTAAATGTGTGCACCAATGCACAAAATCTCTATACTAATTTTAAATGTTTTTGAAAAGGCAACAAACATAAGCGGTTCAAAAATTGGAACTATTCTGTCCAAGTCTGTGCCATTTAGAAAGTATAACAGTAGAATGCGGCTTTGGCAGAGAACTACTGCAGTCGTAAGGATTGAATTATGAGCTCTAGCTAGCAGTATTATCAATTACTACATTTGAGAAAAATGATGATACAAAATACAGTTGTGCAAATCACATGTATATTCTATGTAAAAGCGTTGCATGATGTAAAAATATATTATATTTTTGTATTATTTTCCTATGACCAGGAATCCTATTAGGCACAGGTTAAATTTATGTTACCGCACCTTATATTTAGTGTATACACTGCAACTGGTCTTATTAAACAGATTTGTATTTATTTTAGCATTCGCCTTTACAGAGGTTATTGGGGCTATTCCATTTGGCTCATGATGTGCTGAGCTAAATTGGAACATTGTTTCTAAGCCAAGTGTGGAAGCTGCCCTTCCTTTAACTGAGAAGACATCAGGAAAAATGCAAGCAAGCAAATGTCATCTTGCTATAATAGTAATAAATAAATATATTTCTTGTAAGTTTGTGATGCTTAATAAAAGCTAATGCAAAGGTATATTATCGTAAGAATTTTTACAAAGATGATATAGGTTGGTCTTTCTTTTATGAGAGTTTGAGCCAGTACTCTCTATAACCCAGGCATGTACTGGCCATCGGGACTACCGTGTGTTTCCCGGTGGGTCAATGGCTCGGTGGGCCAGTCAGGTGCAGTCCTGGAGCCGCTCCTCACTGATAGGAATGATTGCAATTTCATTTCTGTAACCAAGGAGCAGCTGCCGACACTTGCTGGAGTGAGGATAAGGGTTTCTGCTCCCTCCAGCCTGGGGGGTAGCCGATAGACAGCTGGCAGACTTTCCTTCCTCTCTCCCCTTATCATAAGCTGCCTTCATTCTGGAGAGCTGTAAGTACACGTGAGAGGGGAAGGGGAGAGGTGACACTCTGATGTAAGGGGGTGCTGATGGGGACACTCTCATGTAAGATTGGTGCTGACGGGAACATTGATGTAAGGAGTTGCTGATTGTGGCACTCTGACGTGAAGGGGGGTGCTGATGGGGACACTCTGATGTAAGGAGGTGCTGATGGGGACACTCTGATGTAAGGTTGGTGTTGATGGTGACACTCTGATGTAAGGGGGTTCTAATAGTGACACTCTGATGTAAGGGGAGCACTGTTGGGGACACTCTGTAAGGGGGGTGCTGATGGACACACTCAAAATTAAAGTGGGCCGTTCTGGGTGAAGTCCAGTGTCCCAGTCCAGTCCTGCTATATCCCCTTGACATGGGTAGAGTTGTTATCAGAACACAAGTTCAGACCGGACTCTGGCTGTTTGGGCATTTGTTTAAATGCTGGAATTTGTTTTCATAAAGTGGAAGCTGAACATTATATATAATACCTAGTGCTGGCGCCAGCATAGGGCAGCTTAGAGAGCTGTCTTAGGGTATTATACAATGAATGTCTAAGTTATGAAAAATTAGCGGCCCTGAAGCGTTTCAACCTTTGCTGGGGTCTTCTTCAGAGGGACCGTCTGCAGGTGAAGTACATAACAGTTATTCATTACGCACACTATTAAAGGGTTTGTAAAGGTTCGTTTTTTATTTTCTAAATAGGTTCCTATAAGCTAGTGCATTGTTGGTTCACTTAACTTTTCCTTCGATTTCCCTTATAAATGTTTTTTTTCTTTGTTTTCTTTGTCTGAATTTCTCACTTCCTGTTCCTCCTCAGTAAGCTGTTCAGTAAGCTGTTCTGGCTGACTAACCACCGCTCGGATGATGGTGAGAAGTTTACTGAGGAGAAACAGGAAGTGAGATATTCAGACAAAGAAAAAAAACATTTAGAAGGGAAATCGAAGGAAAAGGTAAGTGACCCAACAATGCACTAGCGTATGTAATACGTATGTAATAAAAAACGAACCTTTACAACCCCTTTAACGTTTTATAATAATATAGGGTGCGGACAATTAGTATAATTAGCCCATACGCTGTATCCAGAAAAAGGAAAAACGTATTCCCACATGAAGAGCCTCTTACTTAAAAGAAGAACCCCTTGACTCCAAAGCCGGGGTTCCGGATTGCTCCACAAATGCCACAGTCAAGGGACAGGCCAAAAACCGCAGTATGGCTTACGGGAGGTCACACGTTGTAGAGCCCCACCCTTCTTTCCTGATCTGAAAGGGAGGGGGCACAACCACCCAAAGATGCGGGTATAGATAGGCAGCACCTACGGCAGAAATTCAAAATGAAAAGATGTAAAATTTGATATATGAGATGTTGTGTGGGCCATATATCATATGGCCCTACATAGTGTCCAGGCAAAAAAGTATGTCCCTGCATATATATCAAGCCATTTATGCTTGGATATATGCCCACACAATTTATGTATACATATGCGAGGTCCCATGCATCAGAGGAGGTTGCACCCGAGTATATTGTATAACCCCTTGCCGCCGAGCGTACGCAGATGTGCGTACTCGGCTTCCGGGGGTTATACCGGGATGATGCCTGCACCTGCAGGCATCATCCCAGTACTGATTTTTAGAGCCGGCGATCGTCTTTCCAGGCATAACAACCAATGCAGCTAAAAGCCGCTCGGCTGTTATGCCGGAAGAGCAGGAGGGAACGTCCCCCACTCCCAACGCCTCCTGTCGCTCTTAGCGGGGCTCCCGTTCAATGGGGAGCACCGATGCAGAATCCGATGCCTCCGGCGGCTAGAGAGAGACTGGAATGAAGCTGTAAGTGGCTTCATTCCAGTCTCCTAATTGTAAACACGGAAGCGACGTCATGACGTCACTTCCCGTTTACTCGGCTGCCAATGGCGCCGGATTTAAAAATATATACAGTATTCAGAATCGCCGAAAACGGCGATCTGAATACTTTGGAGTGTAAAGGAGGGATCGGGGGTCTTTTAGACCCCCGATCCCTCCATAAAGAGATGTTTACATTCCTTGTGACAACAATAAAAGTGATCGCATTTTTTTTAAACAATTTAATAATTAAAAAAAAATAAAAATAAATAAGAAATTTTTTTTAAGCGCTCCCCGTTCCCGTGACCTCGCGAAGCAAAGAAAACGCATACGGAAGTCGCGCCCGCATATGTAAACGGTGTTCAAATCACACATGTGAGGTATCGCCATGATCATCAGAGCGAGAGCAATAATTCTAGCACTAGACCTCCTCTGTAACTCTAACCTGGTAACCGGAATTTTTTTTTAAAGCATCGCCTATTGAGATTTTTAGGTACCGTAGTTTGTCATCATTCCACGAATGCGTGCAATTATAAAGTGTGACATGTTTGGTATCTATTTACTCCGCGTAACATCATCTTTCACATTATGCAAAAAATTGGGCTAATTTTACTGTTTCGTTTTTTTTAATTCATGAAAGTATCCCTTTTCCCAAAAATTTGTGTTTAAAACACTGCTGCGCAAATACCGTGTGACATAAAATATTGCAACAATCACCATTTTAGGGGGGGGCGTGTCCGGATGTGAGAGCAGGCAGACGTCTGTGTGAGGAGCTCCGGCCATCCGAATCTTAATCCTTCTCCATCCTCCTGTTTTACTGGCACCTGCTGAGAACTTTCCTCATCGGAGGGACCCTCATACCCCTGCCTAGTATCCGGAGTGGTTTTGGCAGCCTGTCTGGACCCTGGAAGCCTGCTCATTCTGCCCACCCCGCCGCCATCTTTTCGGCCTGCACGGGATTTGAGAGCCATCCGTGGACTGCAGACTAGGTAGGGGGCCCCCTGCATTATCCTTCACCCTCCCTGTGCCCTGACGAGCGACCTGCTTTCCCACTGTGACGGTTGCGGCCTAGCGCGGCCTAAGCACACCTGTAAGCCTGGGAACTTTCCTGACCAGAAGCTGGGGAGGAGGGGTGATGTCTGCAGAGATCCTGTCCCCTATCAGGATCCTTTTCTCTTTATGTGCTGGCTGCTAATTGCTCCTGTGAAAGGTCAGGTCTGCAATACACTGGGGAAGCCTGCTTTTTTACTCTGCCTCACTCCAGCCATCCATCCAGCTCCCTGGATCCCTGTTGCATTGACTTTTCAGCTGAGTTCTCCTAGTGGCGGTCATACAGTGTGGGGAGTGGGGGTCCGAGAACACTAGCGAGCATATTTTCTTCATGGGCCCCAAGCACAGACCTAAGATCTCCTCTGCACCGAGCTGTTCGGCTCCCCTACCAGACGCGCAGCCAGATCCTTCTCTTATAGGGAGGCTTCAGTCGCTGCTTGCTGAATTAGAAATGGAGTCTGAGTCCTCCGGGAATGTGGCTTTGCCGCCCCCCCCCCCCTCTCAGGACAGTACTGCAGTGATCTTGGCGGCTATTGAGCAAAGTAAGACCTCTATGCTGGTGAGAATTGACCGTCTTGCAGAAGAATGTAACCTTATACGAAATGACCTGGATAAGATCAGGGGCAGATTGACTGAATCAGAATCCAGGATCTCCGCCACTGAGGATCTTACCACTGCGCATACCAACACCATAGCGGAGCTACAACGCACGGTGCACTTGCTGGTCGCCAAATCCGACGATGCTGAAAATAGAGCAAGACGCAACAATGTGCGGGTCTTGGGTCTGCCGGAGGGGGAGGAGGGGGACCGGCCGGCAGAGTTCGCGGAAGAATTCTTCAAGAAGTTGTTGTCTCTTACGGACCTATCCCAGACTTACGTGGTGGAGCGTGCCCACCGTGTTCCCACAGGGCGTTATATCCCTGGGGCGCATCCTCGTCCCTTTTTGGATCCTTTCTGCAGCTCGCAAACACCCTTCACTTCCATATGGCAACTCCTCTATCCTCCTTTTCCTGGATTTCTCGGCAGACCTACAGCGCAAGAGGAAGTCCTTTAATGATGTTCGCAGGCGCCTACGGGAAAAGGATATTAAATACAGTATGCTATACCCCAGCCGCCTTCGGGTGCCCTACAATGGATCGGTGAAGTTCTTTGACACACCTGAAGAAGCAAATGACTGGCTGCTCACTCTACGTTAACCCTTTACTGCTATCCACAGGGCGGGGGGGTACTGCTTGCCTGAAATGTTGTCCTGCTGTGGGCTCCCTGACTGTTTTGTTTGCAGCTTGTTGCTATTGTTGTTGCGGAACTCACGGGACACTACTTATCCGATTGGTGGGCGGGGGTACTCTCACCCTTACTCCTAGCGGATGATGTACTGACCTCCACCGCCACTGAGGTACTCTGCCAGCGTCCGAGCTGACCCTTGCTGATTCCACATCGTTTTTTTTTTTGTTCAGGGTTTGTCCTCTTCTCCATTTCCTTTTATCTCGGAGCTCCTCGGATGGAGAACACTCAAGGACATATTAGTTCTTCCCCCTTATTACAGGTTTTTATTCGCCTTGAAGAGGCGCAAGCGGCTTGGAGTGGCCGCTACTTCGGAACTCTTTTTGTTTGTTTAAGAAGTCTGGAGACTTAAGTGTTGGTTAGGTTTTGGGTATCAAACTGGCCATTCTTTTTAGTGCTCAATTTGTTTTTAGTTTTTTCCCAATTAGGGCACTCATGGCAAGTAGGGAGTTGTGGGTTATTTTTTTGTTATTTTTTTTCTGTTGCTGTTTTAATTTTCTTTTTTCTTGTTTCACAGTGCGCTCTGAATCCACTGAGTATTGCATCTGTTTTGAATGTTATACTGACATGTACCATGCTCACTGGCAGGATAAGGGGATATTGTGTAAGGATTGCTATGCTATAACATATTATCAATTACGTACATGGCTTTGAGACTGGTGTCTTGGAACATTCGGGGTCTTAATGATAAGGTTAAGAGGGCGTTGATGTTTAAATACCTGAATAATCATAGACCACATGTTCTTTTTCTCCAGGAGACTCATCTCCTGGGAAATAAAATCCTTGCCTTGCGCAGGCCCTGGGTGAGACAAGCATTCCATGCTACATACTCTAGTTATGCAAGGGAAGTGGCCATCTTGCTAAACAAATCTCTAGCTTATAAAGTTGTTCACCTGCATACTGCCCAAGGAGGTAGATTTATTATCCTGCTATTAGAAATTAGCCAGGTGGTTTATGCTTTTGTCAATGTATATGTGCCCCCCCCCCCCCCTTCAATCCACAGATTTTGTATAAGATTGGTGAGCTGCTTGCTCCCCTACAGTTCTCCAGACTCTATATAGCTGGGGATTTTAATTCTATTTTAGATCCATCCCTGGACTCGTCCAACCCAAATAGGGTATATTCGCCCGATCTTTTGCAGTGGGCTCAAACTTTTAATTACACTGAGATCTGGAGATGGAAGCATGTGGACGCTAGGGCCTATTCCTTCCACTCCTCCACACATAGATCGGGCTCCAGGATAGACCTGGTCTTCGGCAATTCTGGGGCCTTGACGTCGGTGAAGGGGGCCCTGTACTTACCTGCAGGTCTCTCTGACCACGCACCTTTGGAGGTTACCTTGCAGTTGTCGGACACCAGGGGTACAGATTGTTGGCGTCTAGCACCCAAATGGTTGCAGGACTTGCGGGTGGGGGAGGAGGTCGCCCCTAAGCTGCAACAATACTGGGAGTTAAATGAGGGATCTGCCTCGGTACAGATGGTTTGGGATGCCTTTAAGGCCAATGCCAGAGGGGAATATCTTTCAGCTATTAAGGCGGTCCGCTCTGAGATGTCATCCCAGGTGCGGCGGCTTGAGGGGAGCGAGGCCGAGGCGGCTGAGGCGTTTTCCGACTCGCCGACCTTGGAGCGCTTCACTCGGCTGGCCGAATCACGACGGGCTTTATCCCTTCATCTTGCTGAGGCCACCCATTTAGATTTGAAGTCTATGGCGGGGAAGATCTTTGAATCCGGGGACAAAAACGGTAAGCTTCTAGCAAATTTAGTGGCTGATCCTAAAATGCAGACAGTTGTCTCGGAGATCCACGGGTCTGATGGTCAGACAGTGTCTGCGCCCGACATGATACTCACTGAATTTAGAGCCTTTTATGAACACCTGTATGCTGCGGTCCCAGGGGGGTCGGTGGAAGCGCAGAGGGAGTTTCTTTCCTCTCTGAATTTGCCCACTCTTTCACAGGAGTATCGTGAATTTCTAGACAAGGACTTTACTTTGGAGGAAGTAGAGGGGGCAATTTGCTCATTCCCTGGTGGGAAGACTCCTGGACCCGATGGCCTGCCTGGCGAGTGGTACAGGATGTACGCACCACTGATCACTCCCAAGTTGTTAAAAGTATTCTCTGACAGCAAAACTCAACTGAGGCTCCCTCCTTCCATGTACCAAGCACACATAGTGCTTATTCCCAAGCCTGGCAAGGATATCTCCCTTTGTGCTTCCTATAGACCGATCTCCCTGCTAAATTATGACCTGAAAATTTTGACAAAAATTCTGGCCACTAGGTTACGTCTGGTCCTGCCATCCCTGATTGATATAGACCAGACTGGATTTATGCCAGGGAAGTCAACCGATATAAATCTACGAAGGGTATTTACTCATTTGCAGTTGCCGGCCACTGAGTCTTCTACGAGGGTTATAGTGACACTGGATATCGAAAAAGGTTTCGACTCCGTGGCATGGCAGTTTATGTCCTTAGTACTGGAGGTCATGGGTTTTGGAGTGGAATTTCGTAACTGGATACATATTTTATATAAGGAGCCATCGGCGCAGATTAAGATAGGTGGTGCCTTGTCAGCGCCTTTCGCTGTTAAGAGAGGAACGAGGCAGGGTTGTCCATTGTCACCGGCTCTTTTTGCCCTTGCGATGGAGCCACTCGCGGCGGCCCTCAGGAAGGCGGAGGGGGTTAGAGGGATACAGGTGGGTTCTATACAAGAGAAGGTAGCTTTATATGCTGACGATCTCATATTCTTTTTCAAGTGACCCCGCCCAGTCTCTCAGAGAGACATTACTCATTCTTTCTCACCTCACTGACTGTTCAGGGCTGAAGGTAAATTGGGACAAATCTCAAATTATGTCAATAGACAGGGGGGCTAAAGCGGCAGCAGATCCTGACCTGCCACTCATGTGGACGGATACAATTAAATACCTGGGGATTCACATTTTCTCCTCTACCTCTGACTTTTGTGCCCTCAATCTGGATCCACTGGTGCAGAAGATGAGGACTAGACTGAAGGCATGGTCGCATCTCCCTCTCACCTTGATTGGGAGGATTCATTTATTTAAGATGAAGCTTTTGCCTGCTTTCCTCTATGTTCTCAGACATGCTCCAATCTGGATTCCTAAAAAAAATTTCCGCACGATAAATTCTCTTCTGGTGTCCTTTCTCTGGGGTGCTGGACAGCCGAGGTTTAAGCTGACGGTGTTGCAGAGGCCTTGGGGAGAGGGGGGTTTAGCTTGCCTGGACCTGCACTCATACTATGTGGCGGCCCTCCTGTCCCATGCTCACAATTGGCTGGTTTCGGATGATTCCAATGCGGCGGTGGTCCTGGAGGCGGCGTGGCTGGGGTCATACGAGGCACTAAGACACTTGCTGTATCGTGGTCTTCGGGCCCCGCTCCCTCTTACTTCCACAATGAGGGCAGTTATAAAGGCGTGGAACGTAGCTAATTTGCTGCGCCCCGTACCTTCGGGACAAATCTCTCCGCAAAGTCCTCTCTGGTTTAACCCGAATTTACCGGAATTTGGCTCTATTCCTGACCCTAGTGTATGGGAAAGCAGGGGTATCAAATATCTTGAACAACTCTGTTTTGAGGGCAAGATACAGACCTTTGACAGGCTGAAGCAACAGTATACTTTGCCTAACTCACACTTATTCAGATTCTTGCAACTTAATCATGCCTTTCGAACACAGTTTGGAAACGCCCCAGTGGCGTTCTACACCTCGAGGTTGGAAACTCTGCTCAGGGACGATAATTTGTCTAAACCATTGTCCGCCTTTTTATAAGGTGTTACTCCCAAATGTGCATACGGGCATGGAACTCCTGAGGGCAAAGTGGGAGGTGGATTTTCCCTCATTGGACACGGAGGACTGGGAAGATGTCTGGGAGTATCCTTTCTCACAGTTAGTGTCAGCCAGGGATAGATTGGTGCAATTTAAAATAGTACATAGAGTATATTACACTCCGCAACGGCTCCACAGAATCTATCCATCTGTCCCTGCCTCTTGTTGGAGATGCAACTCACTTTCGGCGGATTTTATACACATGTTCTGGAGCTGTCCTCAGATAGCTAGTTTTTGGGTGGAGGTGACTAATTTTATTTTGACTTTTACCACCGTTAATATACCGTTATCTGTAGAGGTGTGCCTCTTAGGATTGGTCAGGTCGCTGGCTCCACGCCGAGCGCTCAGAACACTCCTGGGCTTATTGCTATACTATGCCCGTAAGTCTATTGTGCTTAAATGGAAGGCCCCGGTAGCCCCATCTGTTAATTTCTGGAAGAGTTTAGTGAATGCGGCTCTTCCACTATACAAGACCACCTATCTGTCGCGCGGCTGCGGTGTTAAATTTCATAAAATATGGGACATATGGACGGAGTCGCGCGACACCAACGCTAACTCGAATTCTGACTGACTGCATTCCATTAGTAATTAGTGGAGGGGTTCTAAAGTATTGACATACATGTAGCCCTGGGTCATTTTTTACGGGGGCAGTAAGGGAATAGTGGGAGGAGGGTAATGTTTATATATTTCATCCTGGGTCTAATTGTAGTCTGCAGTAGAACATGGACGAATTTGGTAGCTATCCTGCAGGATGTACAGTGGTGCTAGAGCGTACGAGGGTTTTTTATTTTTTTTATTAGTTTTTTTTTGGATGTACACGCCGGTGGCGGTATGTTGGGTGGGGGGAGGGGAGGTTTTTTGGTTGTTCCCTGATTGTTGATTCAGGGGGGTTTTGTAGTAATCAGCCTGGGTATGCCCAATAGGCTGTAAGTTGTTTTATATTTTACTTGCAAATCAATAAAAAAAAAAAAAAAAACAATCACGTTTTATTCTCTAGAGTCTCTGCTAAAAAAAAAAAATATATATATATATATCATGTTTGGGGGGTCCAAGTAATTTTCTAGCAGAAAATATAGATTTTAACTTGTAAACACCAAATGTCAAAAATAGGCTTAAGCCCCATACACACTATCAGATTATCTGCTGAGTTGTTCCTTCAGATTTACCAAAACCATGTAGTAGAAGGGCCTGCCTGATTGCATACACATTGAAACTCCTAAGGTTTGTCCTCATATTATATGGTTTTGGTAAATCTGAAGGAAAAACTCAGCAGATAGTCTGATAGTGTGTATGGGGCTTTAGTCATGAAAGGGATAATAATTGAAAATGCTGAAGTAATAGCTGAAAAACCAGTGATGGAGTAATGGAAGGGAATGAAGTGTAAAAGGCAAGTGAAGAGCAATACGAAAGCAGCGGAGTTCAGTGGGATCAGCTGAGTGTGCCATATACACAGCATTTCACTGGCAGTATACAGATGGGACAAACAACAGTGTTTGAGGAGGATGCAGAGCACTGGATGAGCGCAGAGAGGTGCAGGTGACCTGGAAAGAAGAATCTGGCGGTTGTCCTCACCTCCCCTCTCCACGCAGTTTGTGTGTGTGCTGGAGGCAGCGGTGGCTCCGATGTCCATGTAATGGGGACACCCAATGTTCACTGACCTTCACACCCAGAATGGGGAGAGGAAGTCAGCCAAGTGAGGGGACTACAGCCCAGAGTAGGGCACCATGAATAGTGGGTGTCAGATGGGAGCACTTTGTGTCTGTACTAGCTGCTGCTGCATGGGTGTCTTTGTGGACAATGCATGTTTGAGAGACTACATACTGCCTGTGTGTAAATAAGGGGGGTCTCTACATGCTGCCTGTGTGTAAATAATGGGGGTGACTCAGTGGCATAACTAGAACCTTCAGGGCCCCGGTGCAAGAAACCATGGAGGGCCACCCTGACCTCTGACCAGGGCCTGTCCCACTGATTTCAGGGGTAGCAGGACCTGGATAGGAGGGGGAACAAATCCCCTCCATTTTCCTCCTGCAGCCACTGAATGCCTATCAGAGGGAGAGGAGGAGAAGCAGACTTTTAGGGGCTGCTGGAGAAAAATTAAGGGGATTTGTTCCTCTAAATGCCCCCCATCCAGGTGTTCAAGGGCAACATGTGTGCTATTGCAATTGTCACCCCTGTAGTTATGCCCCTAAGATGAGTGGCAGCAGTGTTGGTGGGGGATGGAATCAGTGGTGGTTGTGGGGGATGGGATGAGTGGCAGCGGTGAGGGAGAGATAGGATGAGTGCCAGTAGTGGTGGGGGATGCGATCAGTGACAAGGGTTGCGGTTGGGGGGGGATCAGTGGTAGGGAGGATTGAATGAGATGAGTGTAAGAGGTGGTGGGGGGAATGGGATCAGTGGCAAGGGTTATGGTTGGAGGAGGGTGGGATGTGATGAGTGGTAGTGGAAAGGGGGATTTGGATGGGATGAGTGGAAGTGGAAGGGGGGGATGGCATTGTGGGGGGCATTGGATGAAATAAGTGGCAGCGGTGGTGGGAGGATGGGATCTGTGGCGAGGGTGGTCACTGGGGGGGTGGGATGGGATGAGTGGTGGGGAGGGGAATGGTATCAGTGGCAAGGATAGGATCAGTGGCAGTAGTGGTCATTGTAGGGTGGCTCAGTGGCAGCAGTGGTTGTGGTGGTGGTGCGGGGGAAGGGAGGAATCAGTGGCAGTAGTGGTGGTGGTATCAGGTTATCAGTGGCAGTAGTGGTGGCAGTATCAGTGTATCAGTGGCAGTAGTGGTATCAGGGTATCATTGGCAGTAGTGGTGGTGGTGGTGGTGTGGGGGGTATCAGTGGCAGCAGTGGTGCAGGAATCAGTTCAGTAGTGATAGTGGTGTGGGAGTATCAGTGTAAAAGTGGTGGTGTTCGGATCAGTGGCAGTGTTCCCCCTCCTTACTGGGTCTTGCTTGGGCGAGCAGAGAGGATGGGCAGAGCCTGTGAGTGCAAGTGAAGATGGGTGGAGTGGGCGGGGACTTGCATGAGTTCAGGCGGAGAGTATGGGCAGAGAGGTTTGGCAGAGCGAGCAGAAAGGATGGGCGAAATGGGTGGGGATGGTGCCCCTGAGTGCGAAATGAGAGGATGGGTGGAGAGGATGGGCGGAGCCCATGAGTGCGTTCAGGGAGGATGGGCAGAGTGACCGGAGAGGATGGCCATGGACTCCCCATGAATGACCAGTGTACTGTACTATCTCCCAGGTGGTGGCAGGCCCCCCCTACAGTGGCGGAACCCAAGGGCCCATTCACAAATGCGACTGGTGCGACCCTGGTAATTCCGTCACTAGAGTGACTATGTACTGTCTGTGTGTAAATAATGGGGGTCACTAGATGCTGCTTTTGTGTAAATAATGGGGGCCAGTATATGCTGCTTGTGTGTAAATAATGGGGGTCAATGTATGCTGCATGTCTGTAAATAATGGGGATCACTACATGCTACTTGTGTGTAAATAATGGGGGGGTCACTGCATGCTACCTGTCTGTAAATAATGGGGTCACTACGTGCTGCTTGTGTGTAAATAATGTGGGTCACTGCATGCTGCCTGTGTGTAAATAATGAGGGTCACTACATGCTACTTGTGTGTAAATAAAATGGACCACTGCATGCTGCCTGTCTATAAATAACAGGGGTCACTGCATGCTACTTGTGTGTAAATAATGGGAGTCACTACATGCTCCTTGTGTGTAAATAATGGGTGTTGCTACATGCTGCTTTTGTGTAAATAATGGGGGTCACACAATGCTGCCTGTGTGTAAATAATGGGGGTCACTACATGCTTTTTTGTGTAAATAATGGGGGTCACTCCATGCTGCCTGTGTGTAAATTATGGAGGTGACTATGTGCTGTCTGTGTGTAAATAATGGGGGCCCTTACATGCTGCTTTTGTGTAAAAAATGGGGGGCCACTATATGCTGCTTGTGTGTAAATAATAATTGGGGTCACTATATGCTGCTTCTGTGCAAATAATGGGGGTCACTGTATGCTGCCTGTCTGTAAATAATAGGGCTCACTACATACTACTTGTTTGTAAATAACAGGGGTCACTACATGCTGCCTGTCTTTAAATAATGGGGGTCACTACATGCTACTTGTATGTAAATGATGGGGAATCACTGCATGCTGCATGTGTGCAAATAATAGGGGTCACTACATGCTCCTTGTGTGTAAATAATGTGTATCATTGCATGCTGTCTGCCTGTTAATAATCGGGGTCACTACATGCTACTTGTGTGTAAATAATGGGGGTCACTTCATGCTGCCTGTGTGTAAATAACGGGGGTTGCTAGATGCTGCCTTTGTGTATTTACAGTAATGGGAGTCACTACCTGCTGTTGTTGTGGAAATAATGGGGGTTACTATATGTTGCTTATATATAAATAGAGAGGGGTCACCACAGGTTGCTTTTATGTAAATAATAGGGGTCTTTGCGTGCTACCTGTGTGTAAATAATAGGGATAACTACATGCTGCCTGTTGGTAGATGATTGTGGTCACAACATGGAACATCAATATGTTGGGGTGACTACATGCTGCCTTTTTATACATGATGGTGGTCACTACACATTGCCTGTCTATATATAATGGGGGGTCATTTCATGTTGACGGTCTATAGATTATGGGGGTTACTACATGTTGCCTGTCTATAGATGATGGGGGTCACTACCACTCAGTGATTCTCAACCAGGGTTCCTCCAAAGGTTGCTAGGCGTTCCTTCAGCATTGGGTAATCTCTGACTCTCAGATAAGTTCCCATTGACACCATTGATCTTTTTAGCTATCTGTAAGGAGATTATTCTTCTCAATGACCACAAGTGTAAGGACCATTCTTCCCACTGACCATCACACTATTATATCATGAGTTGTAGACGTCTAATTTTTAGCAGGGGTTCCCCGAGACCGGAGAACTATTTCAAGGGTTCCTCTGTGTTGAAAAGGTTGAGAAAGGCTGGTATATATGATGGAGGGTCTGCCTCTCTATAGATGCTGGGGCACTACTTGCTGCCTGTCTATAGATGATGGGGTCACTACATGCTGTCTGTCTATAGATGATGGGGCACTACTTGCTGTCTGTTTATCTATAGATGACATCTGTCTGTCTATAGATGACGGGGGTCACTGCATGCTGTTCGTCTATAGATGATGGGGCGCTACTTGCTGTCTGTCTATTGATGATGGAGGTTACTGCATGCTGTCTGTCTTTAGATGATAATGGTCACTAAATACTGTGTATAAATGATGGGGGTCATTACATACTGTCTGTCTATAGATGATGGGGGCACTACTTGCTGTCTGTCTATAGATGATGGGGGTCACTACATGCCATCTGTTTATAGATTATGGGGTTCACTACATGCTTCCATTGTGTATATGATAGGGGGTCGCTACATTCTAGATTTCTGTAAATGATGGGGTTCACTCAGGGCTGGCACATGCATAAGGCTGTTTAGGCAGCCACCTTATTGTGCCAGGATAGAGGGGGCAGTAAAATGCACCTTTGCCTGTGTCGACAAAAATCCTTGCACAGGCCCTGGATGCATCCAGCCTGCCCACAGATAGATAGATTTTCGGACAGTCCATGCTGAACTGGCCGAGATTTGATCCATCTATGGCCAACTTAAGTTAAAGATTTTGCAGATGCTAAGAGCAGGAAGAAAGACTATTCGTAAATATTGTAGTGTGATGCATAACTGTGATGTATGACTTTCCAGTTCAAGTTACTTGTGTAATGTGTATTCTTACAGTCAATAAAATTAACTGTAACAAAAATCAGGCAAGAGTCTTCTTCGGAACCTAACTCATATTTTTATTAATTTGGTTCATCATTCATTTCAGTTACTTTTTTATCTGTCATATAATTTAATTTCTATGTTGAAAGGCCCCCGAACTTGAAGTGCCCCGGTCCCCCCAAGGTCTAAATTCAGCACTGGGTGCAGGCTCAGCATGTCCCTCCTAATACAACCTATATCAGTTACAGTGTGTAGTGACATGGGACGGTACTTTATAAGGACATTTGTGCTTTGTTACTGCACAGAGTGAAGGCTCATCTCTAGGTCGGGGAATTGTCTTAATGTTAGATTTTTCACATGACTGCAGTCCCTGATGAGCGTGCTCCATACAAAAGGTATCTTCACATGCAAGCCGAAGCAGGCCCCATCCACACATTGACCAGCCAGTCAGCAAAATTAAAAAAAAGTCTAAATTGTTTGGACAATTTGTTTTCGGTTTACGTTGGATACATTTGCAAATATATGTGAAGCCACACTGCCACGTCAAGGCATTCTGTACATTGCGATCCCTAACTCTAAAATCATCTCCAAATTGGGACATACAGAGAAAGAAATACATGGAGAGTCTAAACTAGTTAAAAAAATTAATTGAAAAACAGAGGTTTTGGTTGCATAGAGTTGCAATTATTTGTAAAATCACCTTCTCTTATAGCTGGTCCAAAACCCACCTGAAAAAAGTACTGGCCTCCAACCTCCCCTTACAGTCAGTCCAACACAAAGCTAAAAAAAAAAGTACTGGCCTCCAACCTCCTTTCACAGCTGGTCCAACACACACGTGAAAAAAGTACTATACTCCAACCTGCCCTCATAGTCGGTCCAACACACACCTCAAAAACTGCTGGCCTCCAATCTCCCTCACAGCCAGTCCAACACACACCCGAAAAAAGTACCAGCCTCCAACTACCTCTTATAGCTGGTCCAACACACTTACGAAAAAAGTACAGGTCTTTAACCTCCCTTCACAGCCGGTCCAACACACACCTGAGAAAAAGTGCTGCCCCCCAACCTTCACTTTACAGACAGTCTAACACACACATGCAAAAAATTACCGCCTTCAACCTCCTCTCACAGCCGGTCTAACACACACCTAAAAAATGTATCTGTCTCAAACTTCCCCTCACAGCCGATCCAACACACCCCTGTAAAAACTATCAGCCTCCAACCTCCCCTTACAGCCGGACCAATACACACCTGAAAAAAGTACCAACCTCCAACCTCCCATTACAGGCAGTCCAACAAACACCTAAAAAAAAAGTACCGGCCTTCAACCTCCCCTCATAACCAGTCCAACACACCTGTGAAAAAAGTACCGGTCTCTATCTCCCCTCACAGCCAATCCAACACATGCCTGAAAAAGTACCGGTCTATAACCTCCCCTCACAGCCGCGCAACACATCCCTGAAAAAAATAAGCACATAGCTCATATAAGATAAACCTTTAATATCTTTTGGTATTATACCTGATATAGGATCACAAATATTAATTTCAGATGCATCGTTTGTATTAAAGTTTTTGTATGTTGCATGCTATTATGTTGTATATCAATTTATTGTTTCAGATCGGATTGATCCATGGTTGATCCTTCTCGGGCCTCTCTTTATGGTTCTTGGTTCAGTTGAGATTCCTGGCATGGTAGGGGAATGTGGATTCCTTCTGCAATTTTCCCCTTTAATATGCTCCAATCGGGCAGCTGAAGATCTCCTCTTTGGCTGCAGGGAGGAGCACTCACACGTCGGCAGCATCCCTTGATCCCCTCTGGACAATCAAACGGCAGGGCGTACATGTGCAACCTAGTGTCCTGCGTGTGTGTGTCGCCGTGACGTCACACACTTGCTACGGAGGTGATGGCGGTGGTCCAGGCCTGCCCTTCCAGAACGCAGAGGGAGCCATGTGGTGGCTAATTGTATGGCCAGGACACCTGGGTGAGGGGGGCTTGCGGCACCTGTGGTTAATCATTCAGCTCTCCTAGAATATAGGAGGCACTATATAAGTGCTAAGCTCCCTGTGAATCAGAATATGGTTCTATGGCCACCACCAACACAGATGATCAACACACACTGATGGTATTATGTATGTACAGATTTCAGTAATGCCAGATTGACATTTTCACTCTTCCCCTCCCATTTGCTATATGGTCAGAAAGGAATTACAGCTAGCACAATACATTGCAATAAACAAGCACTGGATAGGACTTTTTGGCTCTTTTTCTTTGTTTGCAGAGCCCATTACCCCATTTGCACTCTGCAGCTCTGTATTAATTTATCCTTCACCAGTTACACCAGTTATTTCACTAGTCAAGGTAATTAAGATTTTTTTTCTCTTTTGTTCGCACTGTTTTCACTACTAATGCTTTTGAGCAGGTTATTTTGTGGATTGTTATGTGTCTAGTCATTATTATTATTATTTCACATCCACTGCTTAATTGACACTTCGATTTTTGATCTTTCACTCGCACACACCATTTTTCGAGTCGTCCCATATCTTCCATATTTTATAAAAGGAGGGTAGTGTGCCCTTTATTTTAGCAGTCAAGTGTTCCATCCTACATATATCTGCCATTATGGAAAGAAAGTGATGAAATGTGCAGGGAGTTTTGGAGAGTCAATGTCTAGGAATTGCTCTTTTAGCGGCCAGAAGGATAAAGGACATAAGATGCCGCAATGCTTTAGATACTCCTGGAAAAGGGAAGCCCACAAGGAAGTGCATGGGGTTCAAAGGAATGGGTGTCATTAATAACGTTTGTAGAAGATCCTGAATTTTAGTCCAATAAGGGCTAATGAGAGGGCAATCCCAAAATATATGGAAATGAGAACCTATTGACTCGCTGCATCTCCAGCAAATATTGGAGATGGCTGGGTTGCGAGCATGCAGCAAGTCCAGGGTCCTGTATTAAAACATCAAGATCTTAATGGCGGTTTCCCTCTGCTCTACCTAACGTGAAATTTTGGATCTAGACTCCCAATTTTTTCCCCAGTCTAATAGAGAGATTGGTCGTTGCAGTATGCGAGACCATTTTTTCATGTAGTTATGAGTGAGTTCCATTAGAGGTGGGGTTTCCTGTAAGATTTTGTATATATAAGAAATCCGTTTGGTTTCATAGGGGCCATTGGCAGACAAGGCCTCAAAATCAGTCGGTTTCTCCAATGAAAGAGAGGGTAAGTTGGAGTGAAAGAAATGTTTCAACTGTATGTATGCGTATAGAAGGGAGGTAGGGAGATCATATTTCGTTTACAGTTCTGAAAAAGACATAAGTTTACGTGTAGTCGGTTGTACAAGATGTCGCAACTGAAAGATTCCCGCCCGAGTCCAAGGAGGCATCCTTGTATAGGACAGGCCATTGGGTATGTCCGGATTAAAGAGTACATTTAGAAATGGAGGACATTTGGAGGATAGGGAAAACTGCTCTGCACATCTTTTCCAAATAGCAAGAGTAAAGCGCATTGGTGCCAGGCATAGGAACCTCAGTTGAGGCATAAATTTAGCTGAGGAGGGCCATAGCATGTAGCACAGATGTACCAGAACAGTAATCCCCATCTCGATCTCGGCCCACCTACTTGGAGCTTTTCTAGAAATCCAAGAAGATAATACCTGAAGGTGAGAGGCATAATAATATTTAATGATATCTGGCGCCGTCAGTCCACCTCTATTCTACAAAGAGTAAACTACTGAACGTGCAATCCTGTGGGATGCATTATTCCATATGAACTTGAGGCTTTTTCTTTGGAAAAGTTTCAATTGCGACATTGGGACTGGGATTGGAAGTGTTTCAAATAGATACAGTAATTTAGGAAGTATCGACATCTTAAGCCCCATACACACTATCAGATTATCTGCTGAGTTTTTCCTTCAGATTTACCAAAACCATGTAGTAGAAGGGCCTGCCTGATTGCATACACATTGAAACTCCTAAGGTTTGTCCTCATATTATATGGTTTTGGTAAATCTGAAGGAAAAACTCAGCAGACAATCTGATAGTGTGTATGGGGCTTTAAGGACATTAATAGCGAAATAGAGAAATAGGGAGGGGAGACCAAGATTTAAGAGAGGGGTTATTTCTGTAAACATAGGGGGAAAGTTAGCTTGATAGAGGGAAGCGTATGAGGATGTGAGATGAACGCCCAACTACTTCAATGAAGAAGGGCACCAACGATAGTTAAAGGTGCCTTGGAGAGTGTCAAGCATTGCCGGTGAATGTTAATGGGTAGGCCTTCCATTTTTGACTGGTTAATTTTGAACCCTGAAAGAGATCCAAAGGTGGAGAGAGTTATCTGCAAAGAAGGTAAAGAGATGAGGGGGTGGGTGAGTGTCAATAAAATGTCATCAGCAAAAAGTGACAGTTTATATTCTTGTTGTCGCAACGAGACCCCCCCCCCCCCCCCCCCCCCGATGTCTGGGTGGGACCTATTGGCCGAAGCTAGTGGTTCTAAGCTTAGAATGAACAACAGGGGTGACAAAGGACACCCCTGCCTAGTGCCATTACTGAGGGGGAACCGCAGCGACAAGTACGAGGACAGTTGAACCTGAGAGGAAGGTATAGAATATAGAGCCTGCAAGGCTTGTATAAAAAGGCCTGAGAATCCATATCTGGAAAGGACCGCAAACATGAATGGCCAGCTTAGGCAGTCAAAAGCTTTTTGTGCGCCCAGGCTTAGGACAATTGTTTGGTTTTAGTCAGAAGATCTATTAGGTCTATAGTCCGTCTTGTATTATCACCTGCATGTCGCGTTGGGACAAAACCTACTTGGTCTTTGTGAATTAACGTCGGTAGTAATGGGGAAAGTCTATTGGCCAATACTTTAGTAAAGATCTTATAATCCAAATTTAATAATGCAATAGGGCGATAGTTACCTGGTAATGACGGGTCTTTACCTGGTTTAGGGATGACGGTTATATGAGCATGTAGAAACTGTGAATGTGGAATGGAACCCTTGAGCAAAGGAAAATAAAGTCTGCAAATGGGGGTTTAGAATTGGAGAAAATATTTTGTAGTAAACATAAGGGAGCCCATTTGTGAGCCGGTAAAGCTTTAATCACCTCCGCTATCTCCTCTACAGTGACAGGGGCGTTGAGCATAGAATTTTGTGCAATGGACAGTTTGGGTAGGTCTATGGAGGACATGAAATCATCAAATTTTGTCTGGGAAAATTGGGATGTCGAATCTGAACTTAAGCAGGTATAAAGTTTTTTTGTAAAAATCACCAAATACCTGGGACATAGCCTTAGGGCAGTATGTAGGAATACTATCTGATTGCATCAAATGGCGAGGTATCGAAAGGAAGGGACTTGTTTTCAATCTATTAACAAGCATTCTATGTGGGTTGTTAGCAAATTCGTAGAACTTTTGCCTGGCCCATTGCATAGATTTGGATATTCTGTTCATGTCAAAAGATTTGATGTGGTTCCGGATAGAGGTAACTACTCTCAGTCGTTCCACTGTGGGGGAGTTTAGTAGGTGCATCCCTGCTTTCAACTGAGAGAGATCAGCTTTTAATTTTGTGGAGTCCCGCTTAAGACGAGATCCCGCAGATATGAATTCACCCCTGAAAGTAGTTCAATGGGTGCATGATCCGACTAAGTAATGGGGTTGATCTCAAAAGCGACAATGTAGGGAAGGAGAGGGGCAGTTACAAAGAAGTGGTCCAATCTGTAATATAACTTGTGAGAAGGAGAGTAAAATGTATAACTTTTCTGAGTAGAATGTTTCACTCTCCATGTGTCGAAGAGGTTATGTGATCTAGTTAGTTTACGGAATGAGGAGGAAAGCTTCTGGACCGCAATTAGTGGGGTGTCTTGAAATAGGGCTTGTCTATCCTTGGTCGGGGACATGCACACATTGAAATCTCCTCCTATAATTATAAAAGGTTGAGAAAATGATTGTAGTTTCTCTAAAACGTTCGTAATAAATCTAATCTGTCCCAAGTTTGGGGCATATATATTAGCCAAAATGAGCTGAGAGCTGAGTATTCAGATGACTACAGCTCAGGAGCACAAAATGACCATGGGGATCCTGATAGGAAGAGAGGACACATAGCGGGCAAGAACATTTAATGAAAATTGCCACACCGGCCTTCCCAGAGGGATCAGAGGCTATATAGGGTGAGGGAAAATGCTTAGAAGCAAATTTAAAGGATCCACCCGGTCTGAAGTGAGTCTCCTGAACCATGATCATCATTGCCATCTCTTGCTGATGGAATTCAGGCCCTTTACATTACAGGAGTATATTTTAACCCTTTCATGACTAAGCCTATTTTTGGAATTTGGTGTTTACAAGTTAAAATCCATATTTTTTGCTAGAAAATTACTTGGAACCCCCAAACATTATATATATTTTTTTAGCAGAGGCTCTAGAGAATAAAACGGCGATTGTTGCAATATTTTATGTCACACGGTATTTGCGCAGTGGTGTTTTAAACGCAACTTTTTGGGAAAAGGGACACTTTCATGAATAAAAAAAAAACAAAACAGTAAAGGTAGCCCAATTTTTTTGCGAAATGTGAAAGATAATGTTACGCCGAGTAAATAGATACCAAACATGTCACACTTTATAATTGCGCGCACTTGTAGATTGACGACAAAGTACGGTACCTAAAAATCTCAATAGGCGACGCTTTAAACATTTTTTACGGTTACCAGGTTAGCGTTACAGAGGAGGTCTACTGCTAGAATTATTGCTCTTGCTCTGACGATCGCGGCGATACCTCACATGTGTGACTTGAACACCGTTTACATACGCGGGCGCGACTTCCGCATGCGTTTTCTTTGCTTCGCGAGCTCGCGGGGACGGCGGGCGCTTTGAAATTTTTTTTTTTATTTTTTTATTTATTTTATTTATTTTTAAATGACTAAATTGTTTAAAAAAAAAAAAAAAAATTTGATCACTTTTATTGCTGTCACAAGGAATGTAAACATCCCTTGTGACAGTAATAGGTGGTGACAGGTACTCTTTATGGAGGGATCGGGGGTCTAAAAGACCCCCCACCCCTCCTTTACACTTCAATGTATTCAGATCGCCGAAAACGGCGATTCTGAATACCGGATATTTTTTTAAAACCGGCGCCATTGGCAGCCGAGTAAACGGGAAGTGACGTCATGACGTCGCTTCCGTGTTTACGATGAGGAGACTGGAACGAAGCCGATTACGGCTTCGTTCCAGTTCCTCCCCAGCAGCCAGAGCCGACGGATCTTTAATCGGTGCTCCCGATCGAGTGGGAGCACCGGTAACAGCGGCGAGAGGCGGCGGGAGGGGGGGACGTCCCCTCCCTCTCCTCCCGCATAACAGCCGAGCGGCTTTTAGCCGCATCGGTTGTTATGCCTGGATAGCCAATCGCCTGCTGTAAAAAACGGTACCGGGATGATGCCTGCAGGTGCGGGCATCATCCCGGTATAACCCCCGGAAGCCGAGTACGCAGATGTGCGTACGCTCGGCGGGAAAGGGTTAAGAGCCATACTAAATCAAATGTGTGTATAGCTAACGTAACATAGACTTTAAACCAGCAGTAATATAACCATGGTGCAACATATACAGAAACAAGTAAGCAGTTAAGTTGAAATGATGTCATAAAAAAAACATTGGTAACCAAAAAAAGGTAAAAAAAAAAAAGACCTATGTGATGTGATACTGAAAAAGAAAAGAAAAAAAGAAAATATTTTTGAAAACCCTGAAGATAAAAAAACTTCAGAGAACCCAGGCAGCAGCCTGGGGTATTGGTGAAGGGCATGGCAGACTATGAGATCTGACGGTAGATTCCTGTCTCTGCAAAGAAAGCACTCAGCACCGTTTGGTGGAGGGCCAGCAGTTTAACAAAAGGTTTGTAAGCTATTGTAAGATTAGTAAGATTGGTAATAGCTGCAAGACAGGATTTAGAATGGAGTTCTTATTGAGAATAGAATGACCCAGTTCCATAGGGTCATTTGCACGACCAGATGATACATCGACCGGCCGTGAAGAGAAAAAAAAGAATATCAAGAGAACCTTGAGGAGGAAGCCCTTTCAGGTAGGAAACCTTGTGGGGTTAGCTCATTGAGGAGTGGAGAAGGTCTTCTGTGATCTCTGTCATACGGGGGTCCATATCTTGGTTGGTGTCGTAAGAGGCTTGGGGTTCTGGACAGGAAGCTGAAGATCCTGTTCAGGGATGGGTGGGAGACTTAGGTTGCGAATGAAGGCTTCACTTTCATAAAGGTCTCATAGCGAGAGTTGGAAGTCATCTTTAGATACAGACAAATGAAAGGGGAACCCCCAGCTGTAAGGCACTTGATGGTTTTGTAAGTGGGTGCTAACCGGGCGAAAGCTGCATCTTTTCGCTAGGGTGATAGGGGAGAGATCGCAAAAAATTTGGATCTTGGCTTGTTTAAAGTCAATGCGAGACTTGTTGCGAGTTGCGATGGTGAAGGCCCCCTTACTGTCATAATAATGAAAACGGACAATAATGTCCCTGGGGTTAGAGCCAGGTGGAGGTTTATGAGCCAGAGATCTGTGAGCCTGGTCAAGGCACAAATCAGTGTCTGGGATGTGGGGGGGGCTAAATAGGCTTAGGAGGTGTGCGCAGAGCACCTTATCACTGACTCCTCAGATTCTTAGGTTCTGATGTCTTGCTCTGTCTCCAAATCTTCTTGTTGTAACTGGAGTTGGGAGACTGTGTGCTTCATAGCGGCACTATCTTCCTCCAAAGCATGTACTTATTGGGTCAACTCATCTAATTTGTTCTCCAATGAAGCTGTGGATGCTGTGCAGCAGCTGCAAATAGGGAGACGGGGACCGAAGGTCTACATGATCTCCTTCCTACATGACGCACCCGAGCCCCCTTAGTTCCAGAGTCCTTGCGTGGAGCTATCCAAACTTAGAGGAGTTAGGAAGGACCTAATAAGCCTGTTGCCGGGTGGAGCAAGATGTCCGCTGTATGTGGCTATGGGGAATGAGTCTCGACAGTCACTGGTGTAGTTGAAGGAGTAGGCCATACTTTACTTAAATCCCGGGCCAATGTCTGGTTCTGTATGGTTGGGGTATTCTCGTTCAGGCCCAGGAGAGGGAGAGAGAGGAGGCTGTTGGCCTGTGTCAGGTTTCAGTAAGATGGCCGCTTCCTAACTGTGCCCTTGATGATCAGTTCAGTAGGCTCAGGAGCAGATTTTGTGGGCTCCGCCGACTGCGGGCTAAGGGCTGCACAGCTCCAGACCGTCCCTGAGGAGAGAGGCAGGCGTGGGAGAGACTGGTGTGTCTGAAAGCGGCAGAGGTGTAGCCGCCGGGTGGGCCAAGATGGCCACCGCTTCCCACAAGTAGGCCGGAGCCACGGATTTTCCTTCAGGTGGCCCTGCTTAAGGAGTGCTCTGCACACCTGGGACCCAGCAGACCCCGAAAGGCCATGGGACAGCCACAGGAGGGTTTGGGATGTCTGAATGCGGAGGCTGGGTGGACCAAGATGGCCGCCCTTAATTGGAGCCGAGGGTCAGGCAAGGCTGAAGGGGGCTGTTAACCCTTTTTAAAGGCCTCTGGAAGGCAGGAGCTCCTCACAAGAGCATCTGCTCTGCTCAACATCTGGCCATGCCCCCGTCTTTTAATTTTCTGGTTATAGGATCTTTGTCCCAATTTCATCTTTTAGTGCTAAATACACCATTGCCGTGTATTGCCGTGTGTGTGCACTATGAAATACTTAGAATTTTGAGTTTCTTAACCTCCCTGTCGGTATGATTATGTTAGATTTTTGAATCTCAAAGCGGGACATTGTTTTGCATAGAAATTTGCCATTTTATATTGTGGGCCTGTAATTCTTAGGAATAACTCACTTAAATCTGTCCAAACAAGAGTCTAGTAGACATCCTGGGTATGGTAAAGTTTGAAACACAAAATCATAAATTATAATATAATAAATAACTATAATTATAAAAAATGATAATATAATAATAAAATAAATGTCCCCACAATTCCCTATCACTCAATTCTGCAAGTGTTCTTACTATTGTTGTTTTCTAGCTGGTCTAAAAACACTTTTGATGTAAAGGGACACTTTTTGGTTGCCATGGACAATCTCAAGTTTCCAGTCAGAAAGAAGAGTATATATAATTAAAAAAGTGCATGCAGGGCACTGAACAAAACACTAGGGACACTGTAACACTGTAAGATTACAGTGTACTGTATCTGTTATGTTTTTTGTACTTGAATTTGCTGCCAGGCTTTGCCCCCATGCCTTACAATGCTCGTTGGGATCGAAGCCAGGCACACAGAGCATCGGGCGGATGATCCGGTGGGGACACAGCAGGGGGATATCGCAGGATCCTGGTGACAAGGTAAGTATGCTGTACCAGGATTCTGCTATGCAATCCCAAGTGTGGCTTGGGGTTACTGCTAATGATACTGAAATTTAACCCCGAGTCATACCGAGAATACCGACAGTATGGCTAATGTATATCTTTTTTTCAGTAATTAACCTCCCTGAGGAAGACCATAACAGTACTGGTCGAAGTGTATCAGTGTATCTATGGGGATGGCATTCTGTAATGTAATGTTTTTCTCCACTGTATCAAAATCTCTATTTATGATGAAATGTGTTTTGTATTGTATAACCACTCATATTTTAATTTATACCGGCTATTGGAATCTCATATTGCAATAAAAAGAATTTTACAAACAGTTACCTCCTTTTTTTGATCAATTTAATCCCTTTTTGCTGCAAAAGAACTTTTCTATATTGCAACCTCCCCTCATAGCTAGTCTAACACATGCCTGGAAAAAGTACCAGCCTCCAACTTCCACTCAACGCTGGTCGAACACATGCATGAAAAATGTATCGGTCTCTAACCTCCACTCACAGCCAGTTCAACACATGCCTGGAAAAAAGTAGCGGCCTCCAACTTTTCCTCGTAGCTGGTCCAACATACCCCTGATAAAGTACCAGCCTCTAACCTCCCCTCATAGCTGGTCCAATGCATGCTTGAAAAAAAGTGCTGGCCCCCAACCTCCCCTTACAGCCGTTCCAAAGAACACCTGTGGGAAAAGCACTACTGGCCTCAAACCTTCCCTCATAGCTGCTCCAACACACACCTGTGGGAAAGAAAAGACTACTGGCCTCCAATCACCCCTCATAGCCAGGCCAACGCACGCCTGCAAAAAAAAATACTTCTGGCCTCCAACCTCCCCTCACAGCCGGTCCAACACACCTGAAAAAAATACTTTTTGTGGCAGTCCTATCGGTAAAGAGATCTGGTGGTATTGCTCTCTTTGGTGCTGATGAGAATCCTCCAATAGAGTGATGAAGTAGAAGAGTAGAAGGTGCTCCAGTGGTGATGGCTTGACACAGAGATCCTCTAATGCAGATCTGTTAAAGAGAAGAGGCAAAGGCAGAAATATTTACAAAGCCAGTCATTTAAAAATATGTGTTGATGTTGAAAAACTCTAAGATAGATTATATTGCAATAAGCTGGTACGCTGTTCCCCAAATATGATTCTATTAAAGGACAAAAGTCATCTCCTGGAGGCCCATTATCCTACTGCACTATAGGAACAGATGAAGGTGCAGAATTCTTCTCAGTACATTTGTAGATTAATGCTCTTCACATCATTCATTTGCAAATCAGTAAGCTAAAAAATACCTACCTTAACTGTCTAGTTTTAGTTTTTGCTTGTTTCTTTTTTTTTTTGCCTGAGATGACTGGGTTTTTTTCTGTAGGGGGAGCTGATGGCACCTCAGTGGGAGGAGTTTCAATGTTGGCTTCACATTTTGGTAGATTCTCAAAGTGGACATCAAACTTTGGTGGACTCTCAATGTGGACTTCACATTTTGGTGGAGTTTCAGTTTGAACATCATAATTTGGTAGAGTCTCAAGCTGCGCTTTGCCTTGTTCTGGTTTGTTTCTTTTTGTGTTTTTTTTCCCTTTACCTTGAATGATCAAGGGTTCTTCTGCAGAAGGGGAGCTGATGGCACCTGTCGTCTTTGCATTTCTCCCTATTTGCTGCTCATGAAAGGAATTCACAATCAAGCTCCTGTTCATCGTCTGTAAATTCAGGCTTCTGTTTTTCTTAGGGAGATGGTATGATTTTCTCAATTTCCATCTCTTTCTTCAGGTTTATCCGTGGGCACTGTGAAGAGAAGAAACATTATTACTGAAGAATATGTACAATTATGGCCTTTCTATTTGAAATGGTTATGCACACTCAGGAGCTAGGCAAAAAAAAAAAGGTTTCAGAACAATGCACTGGCAAGGATGTCTGTTTCCTATACTTACTGCATCCATGGTAAATGGTGGTCTCACTCCCCTAGCCTCCAGTTCCCACTAATCTATATCCTCAAAAAATGGGTGGCTTCTCAGATCTTTAACAAGCCTCTGTCTTTGGTGTGGGCATTTGCATGGGAGCTGTAAAAATATTCAAAAAGTAGGTTATATATATGGTACAAAGGCAATACCTATGCAATTCTTCTTTTATAATATTAACAGAATAACCATGTTTTTGCTGCCTACAAATGGGTATTTACTTACTCTTTACTTTACTTTACTTACTCTTTCTATGAGGTCCTTGAGATTGATACTGAAATCATCAGGGTAATTTGGATCATGGTTGATGATTGAGTCTGCATACACCTCATCGCCTCTCTATTGTTGTTGTCTTTACAGATAAATGGATAATATCCCGTCGCCATTATATAGACTATAATTCCCAGGGAAAAATAGTCAGTGACAAACTTATATGGCTTACCCAAAAATATCTGTGAAAATGTCAAAAAGAGTATAATGATTATTACCGATTGTTTTACTGACAAGAAGGCAAGAAAAACAAAATGATCCAATACTTCTGGCACCAAAATGGAGAGCCCATCATGTGAGTCAGGGTCAAAGCTTTGCCCACACCCATTACTGAGATGCCAAAGTCGGCAATTCTCACATGTGCAATGCTATCTAGCAGAATATTTTCTGGTTTTAGACCCCAGTGTACAATAACCCGGTCATGAAAGAACTGCAGGCCCAACACTTTAATTATCATGTATAGTCATGTATGCTGGTTATAATGAAATCATCATCAAGAAAACATTATCAGTAAAGCAAAATTTAACAAAATGTATAGAAGTGTTATATATGGATATCTGAAGTCGCTGATGAATTGTTAGCGAATGCGCTTTGGGAATTCTCACTAAAAGTTTTTTGTGATAGTAAAGGTAGCTGTTTAAACGTGATTTAATATGATTGAACAGTCTCTCCTAAGGCCCCTTCCACACGGGATGGATCCGTGATGATCCACCCTGTGAACACCCGCTTGCTTAGCGGTGATCGCTCCGTTGATCCCCGCTGAGCCGATACAGGACAGGGACCACCCTGTCAGATCTCCGCTCTCCTCTATGGGGGATTGGATGAACACAGAGTGTCTGTCCGTGTTCATCCGATCTGCTCTGCAGACGGATAGAAAAATAGTATTTTCCTCCGCCTGCAGAATCAGACCATAGCGGAGACAGGTGATATTGGGTGTCAGTGGATGTTCATCCGCTGACACTCGCTATCCCATAGGGATGCATGTATGTCCGTATTTCAAACGAAAACAGATGGATGAAATACGGATATACAGTCCGCATGTGTGAAAGGGGCCTAAAGTGTATGTAAGGCCAAAACAGAAAGCAATAAAAACACTTTCTAAAACAGAAAATAAAATTTTTGCATTTTCAAACACCAACTACAAGGACCAGTCAGATATAACTGAATTGAATTATTGTAGGCCTCCATATGATATAGTTTCTTGTAAATTTGAGAAGAGATTAGTTTAGAGACTACCCAATCAGATGAAAGGCTGAAGACGTCCATTAGATGGTGGAATGGTCAATACTAGTCAGATTGGAATTTATCAGTATGTATATGGACACACTGTAATATCTGTAGGCTCATCCTGGCAGATTATTCTCAGGGCAAATAGATCATCCCAAATCAATTTCACTGGAAATTTGCTATTTCCCCAAGATATGTCCGTTGCCTGATACATCTGCTCAGTACATGTATAGGGCAAGCTTTTGTAGGATGGATCAACTGAAAGTCAGATCTTCCCGCCGCAATCTAGTATTTAGGATTACCTATCTACAGAACTATGGTCTACCCCCATCCCTATTATCATGTTACCCCATTGCCTTACCTATTCCATATCTAGGACAAGTCTACACTTTGATGTGATCTATCTATAGTACTATGTTTTACCCACATCCCTATTATCATGCTTCTCCATTGCCTTACCATATCGACATTTTTTTTTTAAAAACACCCCGTCTCGACAAGCTCGCACACAGAAGCAAACGTATATGAGTAGAACCCACATATGAAAACGGTGGTCAAACTACACATGTGAGGTGTCGCCACAATCGTTAGAGTGAGAGAAATAATTCTAGCCCTAGACCTCCTCTGTAATCTTTATTCATAGCTGAGCTCCTCCATACCTCCTATCAGGTTGGTTGCTCTTCTCTGCACTTTCTCCAGTTCCCCAATATCCTTTTTGTGAACTGGTGCCCAAAACTAAACTGTATATGAGATCTTACTAATGATTTATACAAGGGAAAAATGATATCTCTCTCTCTGGAGTCAATACCTCTCTTAATATAAGAAATTACTTTGCTCTCTTTGGAAACTGCAGCTAGGCATTACATGCTATTATTAAGCTTTTCTACCAAATCACCCAGATCCTTCTCCAACATTGATGCATGCATATTCTTAGGCCGCGTACACACGCGGGGACTGTTCGCCCAACTTTGTCCGCTGAACAGTGTTTCGGCAAACAGTCCGCTCGTGTGTGGGCTTTCAGCGGACAGTTTCAGCGAACAGTCCGCTGAACAAAGTTTTTCGGAAATTCCGAAAAACTGTGCGCTGAAACCTTGTTTCAGCGAACAGTCCCCTCGTGTGTAGGCTTGTTCATCAAACTAAGTTCCGCGCATGCTCAGAAAGGATTTACACGCCGAAAGTTATAATGCAGTGTATAGGACGTCGTATTTTTCGTCCCGTCGTACGTGCCGTTCACGTCATCGCGCACGGTTTCAGCAAACTGTTCGTCCGTCGTGTGTGGCCATGTCCGTCCATGCTAATTTTGAGCGGACTGTTTGCCGAAACTGTTTGACGGACAAAGTTGGGCGAACAGTCCCCGCGTGTGTACGCGGCCTTAGACCCCATAAATTTACATTTATCAACATTAAATCTCTTTTGCCGCAGAGTTGCCTAATTACACATTGCGGTTGGATTGTAAGTTGAAGACATCCTATAAAGATGTTATTCCACTGCATAGCTTTTTTGTCATCTGCAAAGAATGAATCTACATTTTTAACCACTTCCCAACCAGCGCACGCCAATGTACGTCAGCAGAATGGCACGGACAGGCAAATGAGCGTACAGGTACGTCCCTTTAAATTTGCAGACGTGCCATCATGTGCATGACAGCGGCGCGTGCGGTGGTCGGGACCTCCGTGAGTCCGTTTGCAGGTTCCGTGGACTTTATTGCCACGGGGATACCCGAGATCATCTCACGGGCAGGAAGAACGGGCATATGCTAAAGTAAACAAGCATATCCCTGTTCTGCCTAGCAACAGTGACACTGATCTCTGCTCCCTGTGATTGGAGCAGAGATCAATGATGTGTAAAACACAGCCACACCACCCACAGTTAGCAACACGCCCCTAGGACACACTTAACCCCTACACTGCCACCTAGTGGTTAACCCCTTCACTGACAGTGTCATTTACACAGGAATCAGTGCATTTGTATAGCACTGAGTGATGTATAAATGACAATTGTCCCAAAAATGTGTCAAAAATGTCCGATGTGTCTGCCATAATGTCGCAGTCACAATAAAAATTGCTGATCGCCGCCATTACTAGTAAAAAAAATATTAATAAAAATGCCATAAAACTATCCCCTATGTTGTAAACTTTTGCGCAAACCATTTTTTTTAACAAAAATATGTAGAATACATATCAGCCTAAACTGAGGAAAAATACATTTTTTAGACATTTTTGGGGGATATTTATTATAGCAAAAAGTAAAAAATAATGTGTTTTTTTTTAAATTGTCGCTCTTTTTTTGTTTATAGCGCAAAAAAGAAAAACCACAGGGGTGATCAAATACCACCAAAAGAAAGCTGTATTTGTGGGGGAAAAAAGACGTCAATTGTGTTTGGGAGCCACGTCGCACGACCGCGCAATTGTCAGTTAAAGCAATGCAAAAAGTGGTCTGGTCTTTGGCCAGCAAAATGGTCCAGGGCTTATGTGGTTAATCTCAGACCCTATATCATTTATAAATATATTAAAAAGTAAGGCCGCGTACACACGGACGGATTGTCTGCCCAACTAAGTTCGTCAGACAATCCGACAGACAGTCCGTTCAAATTTTGAATGAACGGACTTGACCACACACGATGAACAGACAGTCCGCTGAAAACTTGCGCGATGACGTGTACAGCACGTACGACGGGACTAGAAAAACGACGTCCAATACACTGCAATGCAACCTTCGGCCGTGTAAATCCTTTCTGAGCATGCGCCATACTTAGTCCGTCCAACTTGCCTACACACGAGCGGACTGTCCGCTGAAACCAAGTTTGGACGGACAAAACCAAGTTTCAGTGGACAAAATTACGGAAATTCCGAAAGACAAAGTCCGTCAGACTGTCCGCTGAAAAAGTCCGCTGAAGCCCACACACGAGCGGATTGTCCGCTGAAACACGGTTCAGCGGACTAAGTTGGGCAGACAATCCGCCCGTGTGTACGCGGCCTAAGGGTCCCGACACCGAACCTTGAGTATGCCACTGATAACCTTAGAACATTTAGAGTATGAATCATTAACCACTTCTCTGTGAATACGGTCTTTTAGCCAGTTTTCTATCCATTTACAAACTGATTTTTCCAGACCTGTAGACTTCACCTTACACAATAGCCGTGTGTGGGGAACTGTGTCAAACGATTTTGCAAAATCCAAGTATACGACTACAGCCACTCTAAGGTTTTACTTACCTCCTCATAAAAAGACATTCGATTTGGGGGCGTGGCTTGGCCGGACTCGAAGATGGCTGCTTAGATCGAGAGCTCCTGCATGCCGAGGACTTATTTTAGCCACTGCGGGGAATCACAACGCCTTTTCACCATGGGCAAGTCGCTGCATCATCCCAGACGCCGAGGGAGACCGGAACGCAGCTCAGCCGTAACATCCCGGAGCTGTTCCGTACCCTCCGCTCAGACAGCCACGAGGCACAACGGGCCCAAGGCCCTGGATCACCGAGCGCCAGTTCAGACCCGTGCTCAGACGTAGGCGAATCACCGCCTCACCTCCCTCATCCGTCGGTGAGCCTTGCGGATCTACAGAGAGTGGACTCGGATATCACCAAGACTCTCTCGGCGGCTATCCTGGACTTGAAGACAGACATACAAGCGGTAGCTACCAGGCTCGCGGACATGGAGCAGACCACGCAACTACACACAGCAGCCATAAGGCAAGTACAGCATACATATGACGCCCAACTGACCTACCTCTTTGACCTGCACCGCCAAGTCGAGGACCTCGACAATAGGGGTCGCCGCCATAATGTGAGGGTCAGAGGTGTAAACGAGGGCATAGAAGCGGGGTCTCTCCCACAAACAATCTGTGCGATCTTTAATGACTTGCTTGACCGCCCTGCAGATTCCCCAATAGAAATGGAGAGGCTTCATAGAGCTCTCCGGCCTCCCCCCCGGGACAATGAGCCACCGAGAGATGTGATCTGTTGCATCGTTAATTTCCCATTGAAAGAGGAGATTCTGAGGAAAGCCAGGGAGAGGGGTCGGATAATGTACAATGGTGCAGAGGTGAAACTCTTCCAAGATTTATCACCCACCACATTACAAAGCAGATGAGCACTGCGGCCCTCTGCTAGATCTGTTGAGAACCCGCAATATACAATATCGATGGAAGTTCCCATTCTGCCTATCGGCTTCCGACAGGGGTCGCACTGCGCTCTTACGCTCGCCAGATGATCTACAATCCTTCTGTGAGCAACTTGATTTGCCTATCCCGGATCTCCCTGACTGGTGTGTCTTTCATTTCCCAACGGAACCATGGCGTCCAGTGTCACACGCATTCTCTCCCAAAGCGCAAAGACAGCGCTCCAGAAGGCGACGATCAAATCCTTCCTCTCCTGGGGCCCATGTGTCCCGCCGAGACCTGAACCAGCGGAGCCCTAGACTACCGATTACCCCCCGCAGGGAACGCTCGGAAGCATGATCCTCTTATTGGCTCTGGGCCCCAGTAAATACTCGGAATTAGTACCTTTTGTCCTTTTGAGGTGTTCAAGGTTTATACACTGAACTGCCACAGGCTTGACTTACCCTCCCAGAAGCTGACCGTGTTTATTGTTTTTTTTGTTTCTTTTTTTCGTTTCTCTTCTGAAAGTTATTATGGGAGCCTCTATCCTAGATACTTGAAAAGGACATCAGCTATCATCCATCAAGGAAGTATGGACAACTGGCCCCCTATTCAAGACTTCCCCGGAGTGATGAACCTGGATCCTTGGGTGACCCCATGATTGATTGTACGCTGCTCTATCACAGGATTAATTTGTTCTCCCAGGCGCTGACTATGCTGTTGTATTCATGTTTTTGTTTTGTTAGTCTCCATGGGAGTCTTTATCCTGACTGCTTCAGAGGACGCCAGCCATTATTAACTGTGGATGTGTTGCCGACCTACCCTGTTTGAAATACCATCTTGTGACATTGGTAATGTATGGTCTGGACTACATGGCTGGCGGTACAGCATTTGATACGATCCCATAATGCTACACGCATACGGTGGTTACCCTTGACCTGCTGTTGTTTTTGTTTCCTTTTTTTTTTCTTTTTGTTCTTTTTTTTCTTTTTCAGGTTTCGAGGTTGCTTAGGAGCTTCGTGCCGACCCCTGATGCCAGACCCCTGCTTTCCAAATTCAGGTGACCCATTAGGAATTTCACATTTCTGACTGTATTTGGCTCAACACTGAACATGCGGGGGTCTGGCATGGGGGATCCGCAGTGAACCTTCAATTGTTGCTCAAGTACATGGGGCTCACGTGATGCTTTGTTTAGCTCCTGTTTTTTGGTTCGATTGGTACACTGTGTTAGAGTTGCCCCACGGGGATAGTATTAGTTGTCAGATTTGAAAAGTATAGCATGTGCTGGCTCATAAACATCCCGACTTATAGATAGACTGGATTACCCAACACATGGTTATATTGCCTAATTGATAAAGATGGTGAGGTTGGCCCGAATATGTCTCCTGTGTAATTGGTCCCCCCACTAACCGTTACATGCCTAGTGCCTCGGCATCGCAGTAGTAAATGAGTCCCGTTATTCTTATTTCCCCCCCTGCAGCGGTTCGATACAAGAACTGGCTGACCAACCAGCCTTCTCTTTCCCAGGTGGATTAGTATTTCTGCATCCGCTTCTGGTACTCTCTCTTCTATCTACTCCCCACCTTCCCGCGCTTTACCCCCTCTAGCACCCAACATCTGGGTCTCTTCTCCCCCCACCGACTGAGCTACTCTCTTCGGCTTACGTGGTCTTTCCTTCTCCTTCCCTCTAGCTCTTCTTTTCTATCCTTTTCCTCCCCTCTCCCCCCCCCCCCCCCCCTTTTCTTTTTTTTTTTTTTTTTCTTTCTTGCTCTCCTCAGGTACTCCCCTTCCCCTTCGACCCTCCGTACCTAACCCTACCCCTCCGTTATCCTCCTTTTGAAATTACAGTGGCCTGTTCTCCAGTCCATTTATCAGGGTGTAGGCGATTACTCCTGGTTCATAGGAGGGAGACGAGACCTCTTAAACTCTGTGTGGTGTCCCCCTCAGCATCATGCAAAACAATAGGAAGACCCATGGCTGTCTTTCCCTGAAGTGTGTGTCTCTTAACGTTAAAGGTCTCAATGTACCGGAAAAACGTTCTCAAGTCTTGTCTGCTATGTCCAAACAGAAGGCTCAATTTGTTTTCCTCCAGGAAACCCACTTCCGTTCGGACTACCGTCTTACTAATGACATCTACCGCTCAGTAGTGCACTCCACAAACCCCGCATCAAAGACAAAAGGCACCTCTATACTTATATCTAAACATGCTCCGTTCCAAATAATAGACTCCCTAATAGATGCCGAAGGTAGGTACGTCTTTGTTAAAGGGTACTACGCTTCTAAGCCACTGACGCTAGCTAATATCTACGCCCCAAATGTCCATCAGGTATCCTTTTTCAGGAAAATTTGTGAGCTCCTACTTTCTTTTAAGGAAGGTATTCTCCTTCTAGGGGGGGATTTTAATATACCCCTGACCCCAGAGATTGATACTTCCTCGGGCACCTCCACGTTAACGTTTCGAGCCCTTCGTCAGATTAAATTACAATTACAGAACCTGTCCCTACATGATACATGGCGCACCCTATTTCCCTCGGGTAGGGACTTCAGGTTCTATTCTACCCCCTTCCAAAAATATTCACGCATAGATTATTTCTTCCTATCTCAACCAGACTTGACTTACCTCTCGCACGCGACAATAGACCACATGTACTTATCCGACCACCACCCAATCTCAGTCACCCTGACCTTTCCGACACACACACCTAGAACTAAGATATGGCGTTTGAACTCGGCCCTGCTCAAGGATGCAGGATTTAAGGTGCACCTGCACTCTCAAATCCTCACATATTTTAAGGAAAATGCCAACCCGGATCTCTCCCCACTTACCTTATGGGAGGCTCACAAGTGTGTGATCCGGGGGGAATTATTGGCACAAGCTGCTAAGGTCAAACGCCAGACGCAGGAGACCATACAACGTTTGACGGACAAAATCAAACGACTGGAGGCTTCCCACAAATCTTCCCTTTCGCAACGTTCCTTCCAGGAATTGACATTAACTCGCTCTATATTGCTGGAAGAGTTAGGTAAACGTACGAGACGGCAATATGTTCTCAACCACCGAGTGTTTTACGAACACGGTAATAAGTGCGGAAAATTCTTGGCGCGGGCGGTGCGGAACTCACGACCCTCTAACATTATTCATCAGATTAGAGATAATCACGGTACCCCCTATTCTAAAAATGAGGACATAGCCAGACAATTCGAGAAATACTACACGGGCCTATATGACCTGAACTCAGGGAACCATCGCCTTACCCAAGTAGATAGGAGACTGGAAATCATTAGAGAGTTCCTATCACAATATTGCCCCACCACCCTCTCTCGGGAACAAACAGAGGAAATGGAACGCCCTCTATCCTTAGCGGAGCTCCAGACTGCGCTTAAACAAATGAAAACGGGTAAGAGCCCGGGCCCAGACGGGTTTACGCTCCAATATTATAAGTGTTTTTTTCCAGCATTATCTCGTGAGATGGTATCAGCCTTTAATTACTTAGCCTCTCCCAATGTAGCTACTGGCCACATGTTAGAAGCCCATATCACTGTTATACCAAAGGAAGGTAAGGACGCAACTCAGGTTCAAAATTACAGACCTATATCCCTCCTCAATGTAGACACCAAATTATACGCCAAGCTGCTAGCTAATAGACTGTCCCTATTCCTTCCCAATCTCATATCCCTGGACCAGGTCGGCTTCGTCCCCGTCAGGGAGGCCAGAGATAATACTATCAGAGCGCTGAATCTTCACCACTGGTGTAAGACTTCGGGCACCCAGGTTTTTTTTTTATCATTGGATGCAGAGAAGGCGTTCGACAGGGTGGCCTGGGACTACATGCGGGAGGTTTTGAGGACAATTGGACTCGGCCCTCGCATGTTGGCCCACATTATGGCGCTTTACTCCTCTCCAACCGCGAGAGTGCGCATTAATGGCCACCTGTCGAGCGCCTTCAACATCCGCAACGGTACCCTTCAGGGCTGCCCCTTATCCCCCCTAATATTCGTACTTTCGCTGGAACCCTTTCTTAATCAAATTCGTAGTAACCCCAATATCAAAGGCCTTACCATCCGCGATAGAGAATACAAGGTTGCCGCCTTTGCGGACGACATACTTCTCTCCCTGTCTGCCCCACGTATATCGCTACCCAACCTTTTACAGAATCTGGAAGACTTTGGGAAAATATCCAATTTGAAAATTAATTACACTAAATCAAACGCGTTGAATGTCTCCCTGCCACAACATGAGGTAGAGGGATGTGAAGCCTCATTTCCATTCGCTTGGAACAAAAAAGCTATCACGTATCTGGGGATTCAAATTACGGCCAACCTAGACGAGTTGTACAATGCGAATTTTCTGGTAGCTCTTAAAAGAGCCCAACAGGATCTAAAGGATTGGGAAAACCTTAACGTATCTTGGTTTGGACGCTCGGCCCTACTGAAGATGATAACTCTACCGGGCCTTCTCTATCTTCTGCAGGGCGTCCCGATCAAAATACCGGCTTCATTTTTTGCTGCGTTTAAGAGAGCAGCTTCCCTGTTCCTTTGGAGGAACGCCCCCCCCCCCCACGCATTAGCTACCAGCGCCTTACCCGTCCGAAATCAAGAGGAGGCATTGGTCTGCCGGACCTCTACAAATATTACTTAGCAACCGATCTTACGCGTTTGGTCGATTGGAATGTACATGGGATGGGGAAAATCTGAGGGTCCCTGGAGAAATCACTTATTCGCGACCCGCTTGAATCTTTACCTTGGATAATGCCACGACATTGGCCAATGGAGGTTCTCACGCACCCCCTTATTGGCCCTTCCCTGGCAGCTTTCAGACAGGCAACTAAGAATGGCACCTTATCTTCAGCTCCCGGACCCCTTACCTCGTTAAGGAACAATCCCGATTTTACGCCCGGAATGTCCAATGACTTTTTAGGACGGGTTTGGCCGCATGCTAAGGTTCTAGCGAGCCAATTCTTTGCACAGGGGTCCCTTCATACCTACGAGGACTTGGTAGCCGTATCCCGCTCCAACTCCTTTCCATTCTGGACTTATAGGCAAATAAGACATTTCCTATGCTCCCAAGCCCCGATAGGGACATGGACGAGACAGTTGACCCCTTTCGAACTACTCTGCTCGAAACCTCCCCCGCAAAGACACTTGATCGCGTCTATCTATGCTATACTCGCTGAGGACAGGCCGACAACACCAGATGCGGCGCACACGGCTTGGGAAAGGGAGTTGGGAATTTCCCTTACGGACGGTGACTGGTCACTTGTCAACTAATATATTCACAGAGGCTCTCTCAATGTAGCTATTCAAGAGAACTGCTATAAAATCGCGACGCGGTGGTATAGGACCCCTACGCTCTTGCACAAAATCTCCCCGGCAATCCCGGATAGGTGCTGGAGATGTGACAGGGCGGAGGGAACGATGCTCCACATTTGGTGGACCTGTGAGGCTTTACAACCTTTTTGGAAGGAGGTCCATGGACTTATTGCACACATCACCACATATACGCTAGATTACTCCCCAGCTCAATACTTGCTACACCACTCTAGTCTACCCAAACACACTTACTTTAAGTCACTAGCTATGCACCTAGTAAATGCGGCTCTATTATGTATTCCGGTACATTGGCGATCGACACACACTCCCACGGTGGGAGAATGGTTCCGGCGGATCTCTAAAATAGAAGAGCTAGAGGAACTAGTCCACATTTCCCAGGAACGAATCACAAAATTCACGAACACGTGGGCATGTTGGATTCACTTTAAAACGACACCACGTTTCCGAACATATAGCCCTTGAATAGTTGAATCTGTGGCGACTGGACTGAAGGCCTTTTGACCCTCATGAGCAAACCGTACTGGAGAACAACTATTGATAACAGAAGAGATTCAACATAATGTCATCCCCCCTCCTACCTCCCTGTCCTTCAATAGGCCCCCCTTTACCCTTCCCTTCTCCCTCTAAGTTTTCCCCGCCTATCCCCCCCCCCCCCACCCCCCCGGGTTTTTTTTTTTTTTCTCTTCTTCTCTTTCTTCCCCCCTCTCTCTTCTCTTCTCATTCTTTTTCTCTCTTACTCTTCCGTCCCCTTTTCGAAGTTTGATCCCTCCCCTGACTTATGGCACCCTACTACATAAGGCTCTACGGTAAATGTAAGGTTTATACCCTTTCTTTAGATAACTCCCTCACCTGCAGGGTTACCATCAGGGAGTTGATTCTTGTCTAGCTAAGGGAACTCCTTAAAGTGGTGGTCCGGCCAAATTTGATTTTTTAAATAAAAATAACTTATCATACACAAGCTTAATGCATTCTAGTAAAGTTAGTCTGTAAACAAAGGTCCCTTTTGTTAGGTTATTACAGTATTTTGTAACTTTATAAACTTGCAGCAGACTGTGGCCATCTTAGGTTTGGGCATCTGAAGCCAGACTGTATTTCTTCCTGGATCTCAGCCTTGCAAATCTCGCACATGCTCAGTGCTGCACAAGCAGTGAAATAAGTTTCAGGTCAGGTTTCCATAGCAATGGCAGTGCCAGAGGAAGTTGCTGCCCCTTAGCTATGCAAACCCCTCCTCCCTCCAGGAACCAGGAAATATAGTGCATTTATAACAACATAAATTAGCAGCAAAAGGAAGGAGTTTTAAATATATACTAATTGTAAACTAAATCATTTGTTTCTGTGCAGATATATCTACATAACAAGAGATATATATCTTGTTATATATGTATCTTGTTATGTGTGTATGTATGTATATATCTATGTAGATATATCTCTTATTATATATGTATCTTGTTGTGTGTGTGTGTGTGTGAATATATATATATATATATATATATATATATATATATATATATATATATATATATATATATATATAATTTTTTTTTTTTTTTTCACCCAGTGGCTACTTTTTTCTGTACACCTTTTCATAAAAAATAATAATAATAATAATAATAATCTCAGCAACAAAATTCATTTATGCATTTAAATGTATTCAAACTGAGCATATTAATGTAGAAATGGGGCATGTGTTATGGTGTTAGATGGGATGGTGCTAATTTACAACTATTTGCACAAACAACTTTCTCTATGTTATATAGATATATAATTATGTTAAAAATGAGTAAATATGCACAGGGCATCATCTATGTGCATTGGTTGCTTTTGCTTAATTTTTTTTTGTTGGGGGGTGGGGTGGTCCACCTAGCAAACTCACTCCACCCACACAACATCCTTTGATCGCCACTTTGCTCGCCCATTGGCTGCCTGCCAGTCCCGCACTTACCCCATCTATGTCATGGCTATGGTGGCTTACCCCTGCATCTCCACCGAGTCATTGCGTTTGCTTCTCATCACAGGCAATCGGGTCTTAGGTAGGACTCCCACCCAGTTGTGTCTCAGGACCCTTTTCCCATGATTGACTGGGAGGAAATCAGTGTCACAATAATGATTTTAAATTTGCTAATGTCACACAAGTGGGTGGGCTTTGAGCATGGTGCTCCCTATAGGGGCATGGATAGGGGGTGTGGTAAGTGTGTCTCCATTATGGACCATTTGTTATTTGTGTGTTAAAATCCCTACTTCATATGTGAGTTCTGAGTTTTTAATGGTACAGATTTTAGAAAGGCAACAGTTACTCAAATAACCACTATTTACAACCAAGGTATGCAGAATACCATCTCTTTATGCTCAACAAATTTGAACCTTCAAGCAGATGGGCTACAGCAGCAGAAGACCACACTGGGTGCCACTCCAGTCATCTAAGTACATGATGATATTGAGGCTACAATTGTCACAGGATCACCAAATTTTGTCAATAGAAGATTGAAAAAATGTTGACTGGTCTGATGAGTCTCATTTTCTGTTCTAACAATCAGATGGTAGGGTCAAAAAGTGTGCCCAGGTGCACAACAAGGACTAATGAATTTCCACCAAAAAATATAGGAGAGAGAGAGAGATTTTTGTTTGCCATCTCCTGTGATAGAGAAATAAATGTATATATTCTTAGTGTTATGTGAGAGATACAAAATGACCTATAACCATATCTTAAAATAATAAAAAAAAGACACACAAAAATATATTTTTATAAATTTAACAATATTTGTAAAAGACTTTTTATAATTACAATAAAGGGAGAGAGGGGTGAGAGAGAGAGAGGGGGAGGGAGAGAAAGAGAGAGGGGGGGGAGGAGAGAGAGGGGGGGATCCCAGCACATCACCACCATCTCCTGCAGCACCATCACCATCTCCTGCAGCACCATCACCATCTCCCGCAGCACCATCACCATCTCCCGCAGCACCCCGAGCACAGCACAATCATCATCACCCCCAGCCCAGCACATCACCCCCTTC